>NC_052069.1:91432439-91744439 GCF_015852505.1 Tachyglossus aculeatus
ATTAAAATATTCTAATTTGTTCTGCAAACACAGAAAGATATAGAATTATTCAACCAAAAACACCTTGATGAAAACTTCAAAACTAAGAAGTCAATTTAGAGAAGACAGGAAGTTTCAATGGATCAAAACTTCATTTTTCAGTTAAATGAGATTTAGCCCCCGCCCCCACAATTCCGGAAAGTATTCTTAGGTTTTAGTCTTGAAACATAGTCAGCTATGTCTGGATTTGCTTACTGTTTAAATGAGCATAATTTATTGTGCCTGGTAGTAAATTGTGTTTCCTAAGCAGGGCTGAAAATGCTAGTCTGTCTTCAGTTAAACAGAAAAAATTCAGAATATTTTGGACCACTGTTATTTTAGGATAAGTACCAAATGTTGTAAAATATATGACTCTAATTAAATAGGTTAATTTACATCTAGTGATTTTTAGGTAAAGAACCAATTCTCACACAGTAAGTCTTTCTGGGTGTGTAGATTAAATATGAGTCCATCACTTTCCACTTTTTTCAGCATCTGTAACTCTATTTCTTCCTCTCTCTGACCAGTTCATTAATTAATCAATCAATAGTATTTATCAAGCATCTACTGTGGGTAGAACACATGCTAATGACCTGTTCGCTCTGCACTGGAACGTCTAGTGTCACTCTGCCACTCAGATAAGGTATTTATAAGGTATTGAGAAGCAGCGTGGCTCAGTGGAAAGAGCCCGGGCTTTGGAGTCCGAGGTCATGGGTTCTAATCCCGGCTCCACCAATTGTCAGCTGTGTGACTCTGGGCAAGTCATTTAACCTCTCTGTGCCTCAGTTCCCTCATCTGTAAAATGGGGATTAAGACTGTGAGCCCCCCCTTGGGACAACCTTATCACCTTGTAACCTCCCGAGCACTTAGAACAGTGCATTGCATGCAGTAAGCACTTAATAAATACCATCATTATTATTATATTATTTCCCTCAGTTTCTTGATCAATTAGTAGTACCTCTACTGCATCAGCCTATGTTCTGACCTCACTGCCTCCTGTCTCTCTCCACTCCAGCCCAGCAGTTCACTCTGCTGCCCAAATCAATTATCTACAAAAATGTTCACCCAATGCCCCTCCACTCCTCAAAAACCTCTAGTGGTTGCTTTTCTACTTCCAAATCAGACAGAAACTCCTAACCATTGGCTTCTCCCCCTCCTAGACTGTGAGCCCACTGTTGGGTAGGGACCGTCTCTATACGTTGCCAACTTGTACTTCCCAAGCGCTTAGTACAGTGCTCTGTACACATTAAGCGCTCAATAAATACTATTGATTGATTGATTGATTTAGAACACTCCATAGAATCTCTCCGTTTTCTCTTACCTGCCTGATTTCTAACTACCACCCAACCTGGATAATTCGCTCTAATACTAACCTACTCTATGTACCCCAACCTCATCTATCTTGCTACAGACTCCTTGCCCATGTCTTCTCTTTGGCTTGGAGCTCCCTCCCTCTTCATATACAATAATCCAAAGCTCTCCCCACCTTCAAAGCCATACTTAAAGTCCTATCTTCTCCAAGAGGTTTGCCTCAACTAAGCCCTCATTTCCCCTACTCACACTCCCTTCTGTATCACCTGTGCATTTGGATATGTATCTTTAAGCAACTGCTATTCACCCCCACCTTCAGCCCCATATCACTTGTGTACATATCCTTTGGCTACCCCATTTGCTTTATCTATAATTTATTTCAATGTCTGTCTCCCCCTCTAGACAATAGACTTCTGGGCGGGGAAGTTACATTGTACTCTCCCAAGTGCTTAGTGCTAAGGACATAGTAAACACTCAATAAATACCATTGATTGATTTACATAGCACTGTACTAAATCCTTTAGAGATTACAGTAGAGTTAGGAAAAACAGTCCCAGCCCTCCTGAAGCTCGGGGCAGACAGGTATAGATAAGTGAATACTTAAATAGAAGGCTATGTAAGATCGTATGTAAAGTGCTAAAGTTATTCGTGAGTGCATAAGTGTGTGACTGGCATAGATATGTTGAGATGGCAGTTGGGGGGAATTATGATGGGGAAGAAAAATTAATTGGCACAGATCTCCTGGAGTAAATATGATTTATAGATCGGGAGAACTGTGGCCTGGTGGATTTGAAGGAGGGGGTCGTTTCAGGCATGAGGAAGGATGTGAGCAAAGATTTAATTAAACGTATGAGACCTAAGAAGACAATGAGTAGGCTTGCTTGAGAGGAACGAAACATGTGAGCTGGGGTGTAGTGGGAGAAAAGAGTGGATTAATAAGAGGGAGAGATCTGATAGAGTGCCTCAAAACCAGTGATCTAGAATATCTGCTTGATACAGAGAGGAATGACTTACTATGTAAGGTTTTTGACGAGTAGAGAGAAAGGATCCAAATTATGTTTTTGAAAACTGATCCAGATAACAGAGAGAAATATGGAACAAAGACAAGTCTCCAGTATCAGATAGACCAGCTTGTTCCCCTCCTGCCTAAGGACTCCTTTTTTGCTCACCCTAAACCTTTATCTTCATTTCCCTCTGTGCCCTAAAATATTCCAGAAGGATTTATTCCTCAAATCTTTCTTTTTTCAGATAGATTTCAAGGCATTCATCCTTTCTGTGTCCCAGGCATTCTTCCTGTATCTTGATCAAAACTTATATATGCATCCCACCCTCTGGCACGCTACAGAATTTTTGTTCTTTTTTGTTTCACTTCTGATTAAGAACAGAGTTTCTGAAGAACAAAGTGGAACAGGGACAAGTTATCTGGGAGTGGAATTTAAATGGGAGAGCCAAAGGCTAAAGATTAAGGGGAAAAGCAAAGGCAGAAAAGCTAGACCAAAGGAGAGATTTAGATGGACAGAGAGAGAGGAAGAACAAGGAAGAAATAAAGGGGAAGCAGTGCAGAGAGAGTAAATGGGACTATTGACAAAGAAAGATGGGGCAGAGGCCAAGACCTAAGGCAGAAATGTAGAGGGAGTGAAGCAAAGTAAGAAGAAGGGAAGGGAATAGAGGTGGAAAGGGAGAGAAATGAAGAGGGAGAGACAGCATTCATTCATTTAATCATATTTATTGAGCACTTACTGTGTGCAGAACACTGTACTAAGCACTTGGAAGAGTACAATGCAACAATAAACCAACACATTCCCTGCCCACAATGAGCTTACACTCTAGACAAGGGAGACAGGCATCAAACAAATAAATAAATTACAGATATATACATACAGAGAAGTAGCATGGCTCAGTGGAAAGAGCACGGGCTTTGGAGTCAGAGCTCATGCATTTAAACCCGGGCTCTGCCAATTGTCAGCTGTGTGACTTTGGGCAAGTCACTTAACTTCTCTATGCCTCAGTTACCTCATCTGTAAAATGGAGATTAAAATTGTGAGCCCACCGTGGAACAACCTGATCACCTTGTAACCTCCCCAGCACTTAGAACAGTGCTTTGCACATAGTAAGCACTTAATAAATGCAAAAAAAAAAGCGTTGTGGGGCTGGGAGGGGGAAGAGCAAAGGGAGCAAGTCAGGGTGACACAGAAGGGAGTGGGAGAAGAGGAAAGGGGGTGCTTCTGGAAAGACCTCTTGGGGAAGATGTGACTTCAAAAAGATTTTGAAGGAGGGGAGAGTAATAATTGTGTGTCGGATTTGAGGAGGGAAGGCATTCGAGGACAAAGGCAGGATGTGGGCTAAGGGTTGGGGGCGAGATAGGTGAGACTGAGGCACAGTGAGAAGGTTAGCACTAGAGGAGTGAAATGTGCAGACTGGGTTATAGAAAGAGAGTAGTGAGGTGAGGTAGGAGGGAGCAAAGTGGTGGAGTGCTTTAAAGCCAGTGGTAAGGAGTTTGTGTTTGATGCAGAGGTGATTGGGCCACCACTGGAGATTTTTGAGGAGCAGGGTGACATGTCTTGAATATTTTTGCAGAAAATTGATCTGGGCAGCATAGTGAAACATTAACTGGAGTGGGGAAAGATAGGAGGCTGGGTGATCAGCAAGGAGGCTGATGCAGTAATCCAGGTGGGACAGGATGAGTGATTGCATTAATGTGGTAGCAGTTTAGATGGAGTGGAAAGGGCATACTCTAGCTATAGCTATGTTGTGAAGGTGGGACCAACAGGATTTAGTGATGGATTGAATATGTAGCTTGAATGAGAGAGAAGAATCAAGGATAACATCAAGGTTATGGGCTTGTGAGACAAGATTGATGATGGTGCCATCTACAGTGATGGGAAAGTCAAGGGGAAGACAGGGTTTGGGTGGGAAGATAAGGAGTTCTGTTTGGACATGTTAAGTTTGAGGTGATGGGAGGACATCCAGGTAGAGATGTCTTCAAGACAGGAGGAAATGCGAGCCTGAAGAGAGGGAGAGAGATCAGAGCTGGAGATGTAGATTTGGGTATCAACTGCATAGAGGTGAAAGTTGAAGCCATGGGACCGAATGAGTTCTCCAAGGGAGTGGGCGTAAATGGAGAAGAGAAGGGGACCCAGAACAAAACCTTGAGGGACCCCCACAGTTAGGGGGCTGGAGGCAGAGGAGAAGCCCATGAAGGAGTCTGAGAATGAATGATCAGAGAGATAAAAAGAGAACCAGGAGAGGACAGAGTCAATGAAGCCAGAGTTGGATAGCATTTCCCGGAGAAAAGGGTGGCCCACCTTGTCAAAGGCAGCTGAGAGGTCAAGAAGGATTAGATTTGAGTAAAAGCCATTGGATTTGGCAAGAAGGAGATCATTGTTGATCTCTGAGAGGGTGGTTTCTGCCCAGCACTCACCAAGGCTGGGTGTTGAAACAAGGCAGCAAGTATTTCTGTCTTATGCAGTTCTCCTCCACTTCACTCTTAATCCAGCCAGTTTCTGGCCCTGGGAAGACCCACTGTTTCTTCTGCTGCCCCTGTGGTCTGTTTCCTGGAAGTTACTGGCCTTGAAAGATGGCTCTAAAGTGGAGCCTCTGGGGACCAGACTATTGCAGCAATTGCAACAGCCTCTTTTAAAGCAGGAACCCAGCTGGTGGGACTGTCACAGGAGCGGAGAAGCACTGTGGCAGATCTTAGGACTGCTCTCTCTCTCTCACATCTCACTCTACTATTACTACAACACTACTACTACTATTACCACCATTGCTACTACTATTACTACTACTACTAATAATAATAATGATAGTTGTTCTACATGTTTAGCACTTACTGTGTGCCAGAAACACTGGATTCAAAATAATCAGGTCAATCCATTAATTGTATTTATTGACTGCTTACTATGTGCAGGGCACTATACTAAGCGCTTGGGAGAGTACAACATGACAATATAACAGATACATTCCCCACCCACAATGAGCTTACAGTGTAGAGGGAGAGACAGACATTAATATTAATAAATAAATTATGGATATGTACATAAGTGCTATGGGGCTGGGGTTATGGGGTTCATTCATTCAGTTGTATTTATGGAGCACTTACTATGCGCAGAACACAGTACTAAATGCTTGGGAAAGTACAATGTAACCAATAAAGGTTGTCATATAACAATATAACAAATGAAGGGTGACTAAAGGGAGCAGTCAGAGTGATGCAGAAGGGAGTGGGAAAAGAGGTAATGAGGGGTTACGTGGAAAGCAGCATGGGTCAGTGGAGAAGAGCCCAGGCTTTGGAGTCAGAGGTCATGGGTTCAAATCCCGGCTCCACCAAATGTCAGCTGTGTGACTTTGGGCAAGTCACTTCACTTCTCTGGGCCTCAGTTACCTCATCTGTAAAATGGGGATGAAGACTGTGAGCCCCCTGTGCGACAACCTGATCACCTTGTAACCTCCCCAGCGCTTAGAACAGTGCTTTGCACATAGTAAGCACTTAATAAATGCCATAAAAATAAGGCCTCTTGAAGAAGAAGTTCCTTCAGTAAGGCTTTAAAGGTGGGGAGAGTAGTTGCCTGTCAGATATAAAGCAGTGTGGCTCAGAGGAAAGAGCATGGGCTTGGGAATCAGAGGTCATGGGTTCTAATCCCAGCTCTGCCACTTGTCAGCTGTGTGACTTTGGGCAAGTCACTTAACTTCTCTGTGCCTCAGTTCCCTCATCTGGAAAATGGGGATTAAGACTGTGAGCCCCATGTGGGACAACCTGATCACCTTGTAACCCCTCAGCGCTTAGAACAGTGCTTGGCACATAGTAAGCACTTAACAAATGCCATTATTATTATTATTATTATTATTATTATTATTATTTTATATAAAAAGGGAAGGTTACAGGGTAGAAGCAGGGCATGGTTGAGAAGCTGATGGCAAGATAGACCAAGATCTAGGTACAATGACTAAGTTGGCAATAGAGAAGTGAAGTGTGTGGGCTGGGTTGTATTAGTAGGATAGTGAGGTGAGGTTGGGGTGGGGGGCAAGATGATTGAATGTTTTAAAGTCAATGTTAAGGAGTTTCTGTTTGATGCGGAGGTGGATGGGCAACCTCTGGAGATTTTTGAGGAATGGTGAAATGTGGCCTGAATGTTATTGTAAAAAAAAATGATCCAGGTAACAGAGTGAAGTGTGGGCTGGAGTGGGGAGAGACAGGAGGCAAGGAGGTCTGCAAGGAGGTGGATACAGTAATAAAGGTGGGATAGGACAAGTGCTTCGATTAACATGGTAGCAGTTTGGTGGGAGAGGAAAGGATGGATTTTAGCGATGTGAGATTGAACTGACAGGATTTAATGATAGATTGAATATATGGGTTAAATGAGAGAGAGGAGTCAAGGATAACACCAACGTTTGACACAGTCCTTTTCAGTCAATCAATCAATCATATTTATTGAGTGCTTACTGTGTGCAGAGTACTATACTAAGCAACTGGGAGAGTACAGCAGAATTGATAGATACATTCCCACTTAAGGCTCACCGTCTAAGTAGAACAGGTATTGAATTCTCAGTTTATGGATGAGAAAACTGAGACACAGAGAGGTTAAGTGACTTACCCAAGGTCTTCCAGGACCATGCTGTGGACTACTGCTCTGGTCATCCCTTTCATCAACCCAGTTAGAGTTGATTCAGCCATTCTGGCAATGAGAGCTGTAGCTATACAAGAGGAGGAGAAAGAAGGAACAAGGACAAACAGGAGGATATTTTCTTCTCCTTTAACAGTAGCAATAGCAACAGCAACCATCTTTCCTGATACTAACTTTATCTCCATAACTGGGGATTTCTGCCCTGCCCCAACATTGCTAAAAACAGGGCTCCTTTGGGGCCCATCTCAAGCACGTTGGAATAGAAGAAAAAACCATTCAAATTGGAGAGGGTTTGCCTCACATGGGTATTTTAGTCCCTTAACTCTTGAATGTAATATGTGTTCTCTTTTTTCTCTCCCCTCATTATTCTCACTATTTCCAGGGCATCTACTTGGAAAAGTATGTGTTTTTTTCTCCTTTTCTTCTGAATTAATGCCAACAGAGAGTGACAGGCTGACCAACTTTCTTTTTTCTTTTTTTTTTATCCCGCCAATCCAGCCTGGAAACTACAGTGATAGAACCTGAAAGGCCAAATTTTGCTAAAACTAAATTGGATTGGACATTCAAAGATTCTACTAGAGGGAAGAAACTGTCTTACTCAGTAGGAGAATACTCTAGATTAATCTTTACTCTGTTGCTAGGCCTTTTTATCTTCTGTGGATCAATGAAGGAAGGTTAACACTTCTTTGGTAAATTTTCAGCTCTGCAAGTTCACTTGGGCTTTAGCATTCCATTTTCTCTCCATGTTCAGTTGGGCTTTAGTATTCAATTTTCCTATTAGGATGTCACAGACTTAAACAGTTACATTTATGATAGTTTAAAGTTTAAATGTCACCTTCAAATGTGGGTCTCATTTTTTATCAAATGTGTGGTGGAAGAGTAATTGTAATGGCATCTACTAAGCTTGTAGTAGACGGCTTCAACTATCATCTCTATGTTGATGACACCCAAATCTACATCTCTGCCCCTGCTCTCTCCCTCCCTTGAGGCTCGCATCTCCTTCTGCCTTCAGGACATCTCCATCTGGTTGTCTGCCCGCCATCTAAAACTCAACATGTCCAAGACTGAACTCCTTATCTACCCTCCCAAACCCTGCCCTCTCCCTGAGTTTCCCATCACTGTTGACAGCACTACCATCCTTCCCGTCTCACAAGCCCGCAAACTTGGTGTTATCCTCGACTCCGCTCTCTCATTCACCCCTCACATCCAATCCGTCACCAAAACCTGCCGATCTCACCTCTGCAACATTGCCAAGATCCGCCCCTCCCTCTCCATCCAAACCGCTACCCTGCTCGTTCAGTCTCTCATCCTATCCCGACTGGGTTACTGCATCAGCTTCCTCTCCGATCTCCCATACTCCTGTCTCTTCCCACTTCAATCCACACTTCATGCCGCTGCCCAGATTGTCTTTGTGCAGAAACGCTCTGGGCGTGTTACTCCCTTCCTCAAAAATCTCCAGTGGCTACCAATCAACCTAAGCATCAGGCAAAAACTCCTCACCCTGGGCTTCAAGGCTGTCCATCACCTCGCCCCTCCTACCTCACCTCCCTTCTCTCCTTCTACAGCCCAGCCCACACCCTCTGCTCATCTGCCACTAATCTCCTCACCATGCCTCATTCTCACCTGTCCCACTGTTGACCCCTGGCCCACATCCTCCCCCTGGCCTGGAATGCCCTCCCTCCACACATCCGCCAAACTAGCTCTCTTCCTCCATAAAGTCCTACTGAGAGCTCACCTCCTCCAGGAGGCCTTCCCAGACTGAGCCCCCTCCTTCCTCTCCCCCTTCTCCCCCTCCCCGTCTCCCTGCCTCACCTCCTTCCCCTCCCCACAGCACCTGTATATATGTATATATGTTTGTACATATTTATTACTCTATTTATTTTATTTGTATATATTTATTCTATTTATTTTATTTTGTTAATATGTTTTGTTTTGTTTTCTGTCTCCCCCTTCTAGACTGTGAGCCTGCTGTTGGGTAGGGACCATCTCTATATGTTGCCAACTTGTACTTCCCAAGCACTTAGTACAGTGCTCTGCACACAGTAATCACTCAATAAATACAATTGAATGAATGAATGAATAAAATATAAAATACCTGTAAATTTCGGTTTTTAGTTTGGTTGATTTCAATAAGAGCAAGAAGACCTTTCCTCTTCTCCACCTGAAGTGAATCAAAAGTTTTATTCAGTAGTAACTTTATCTGTGACCCCCCTAAATAAGCTCCTTTACACCTAAATGCATTTTTACTTACAATCATTTTCTACCACTAGCATTTGTTGTTTGCACATGCAACTTTGCCAAGCTATTCATACAATAGGAATAATTTCAAGATCATAATGATACCCCCTGAAATAAATGATTTAATAAATTTTTGAAAAAGGAAATAAAGCAACTCTTCTGGGTAATTGATGTGCAGTAGGTTACAGCATCAGTTGTACATTCATTTTTCTCCAATGTATGCAATTATCCACTCAGCCTGTACCCATTAATATTATTTTTCTCCCTAAGCTGGAAGTATTTAAAGCCATTAGAAAATAATCCAAAGAATTCTATTTGCTGAATAAATTTTAATTTGCATGGCACCAGGAATTTTTTATTAATGGGAAATAAATTATTGCAATCTTTTGGAAGGAGACAAGTTAATAGCTTTGTGAAAAGCATTGGAGAGAAAATGATCTTGAAAAGGTCAGGTCTCCTGTCACAGTGTCTTTATGCACAATTAAAACAAGTCAAGAAAGTGGCTATATAATCAGGACCATGAATATGCATTATACCCTAATGAGAGTGTGAAGATGGTGAAGGCTTAGTGCTAAAGTCATGGTGGGGTGGTGACATAAAAATGGTAATTTATGAGGTAGTATTTAACTATGTGGTTCTCTTTGCTACTGGAAGTTTAACTCCTTTGTAGTTAAACTGACCATATTATTTTAAATGAAAAATAAGTCACTGGGACATCAATTCAAGCTTACATACTTTCTCCTTCCTTCTCTGGGAGATAAGTGTAGATTTGAGTCCCAAAGCACTCTATACTACAAGTCTCAGAGTGTGGTTAGCCCCAGACTGAGCATACACTAAGCACTCTCAAGCCTGAACTTGATATTATAAGCACTTATTAAAATTCAGACTAGATCAGTAGCAGATAGACTGACTTCTTTAGACTGACCGGCAGATCCAATTCCAGGGTAGGTATATATTAATTTCCTTTAATCCCCTGAAATGTCCAAAAAAAAATCCCATGGTGACTGGTTGACCTATATGTGTCTTATCTTCTCCATTAATCTATTAAATATATAAATATATAGATAAACACACACACACACACATACATGTATTTTTTTAAAGGGAAGCAACTTTCATATCTGGTCACAAAGACAGGTCAAATGCATTTATGCAGACCAACAGAGTAAGCATTTTTTGTTAAATTCTCCTTTTGGTACCTACATCATCACCAATAGTCATCGAAGGTATTTATTGACAGCTACAACAGATCTGGTAGATATATTCCCTGCCCACAACCAGCTCACATCCATGCCATCTCCCAGGATATGGGACACTGAAAAACTAATTCTAATAGATTCTTGAAATCATTAGCACAATTTTTCCTCAAAACCTTATCATTGGGACTTAAGTTTATGGGTATATTCTTTCTCCAGAAAAGACTTTTTAAAATGACAGCAGAAATAACCGACCACATCAAAAGGTTAACCTAAGTTCTGAAGTGGTCCATTACCTCCTGGTAATGACTGCTTGGCTGGATCTTATTCCTGCTATATATGCTACTGAGTCATCTGTAGCTATTCTAAATTTTAATTGAAAAGCAGTATGAACATTCTGATTCAGTGTTCATTTAATAAAAGATAGTGATCACTAACGACTCTGATTAGTGACAATTTAAAGATTTAGAAAATTTTGCATGATACTGACTTTATTTTGGAAATATTAATAGAAGATGCTGACTGAAGTTTCAGGGGCAGTTTGACAATAAGGGCTGAAAAAATGTGGATTACTAAAAGTAAAAAATGAGAAGTTAGTTTGCCATAATGGCAGCAGGACAGACTGCACAGTGTTCCACTTGTGGCAGAGCTAAATGAGTTTATCTTTTGGGTTGCATTCATGCCTGTACTCCTACTAAACTTGGATAATGCTATTCCTAATTCTACATTTCTGTATGGAAACTGCTCTGTGGAAACACTGGACACTTCTTTCACCAATTTGCCTGAGCTAGTCATTATCTAACAAATATATGATCATAAAGGCTCTTCAGTATTGAAGCTGTTTGGCAGCTTTCCTATGGAAATTAATATTTGCAGTATAAGATTTATTTCCCTATCCCTTTATCTGTACCCCTAGTGATTCTTCAGTCCCATAGTTCATGGCATTTAACAGTACTAGATTACATTATTCAGAGAACAAGGGAGAGCAAGAGATAGCAAACTGTCCCTCACACATGAAATTGGTGCTGCTGATTTGGAAATTTAATCTGTGAGACTGTTATTGAGAGGCAGTCATTTTCATAATGCAACAAGGAACTTCTTTTCTAGGCCCTTGCCCAGTCTTGGCTACTGTTTTACCCCTAAGTACTGCTCCTCAGATACCAACATGCTAACAAGATATCAAAAGGCATTACTCTTTCCGTTGTAAACTGCCAGATTAATTCTCCAATGGGACCTGTGCTTCTCTCATTTGAGGTCTCACCTCATGAGGCACAACTGTCATTATGTCACATCTCAAAATCTTTCCTCTGGCTGGTTAATAATAATGGGAATTGTAATGTATTTTTTAAGAGTGTACTCAATGCCGGGGTATATATCAGATAATCAGGGCAGATACAATCCCTGTTGGTGCCAGCCTTCTCACTTTATCTCGATCTTGCCTGTCTTGCCGCTGATTCTTGGTCCACGTCCTTCCTCTGGCCTGGAACTCCCTCCCTTCTCGAATCTGCCAAACAATCACTCTTCCCCCCTTTCATTCATTCATTCAATTGTATTTATTGAGTGCTTACTGTGTGCAGAGCGCTTGGGAAGTATAAGTTGGCAACACATAGAGACGGTCCCTACCCAACGGTGGGCTCACAGTCTAGAAGGGGGAGACAGAGAACAAAACAAAACATATTAACAAAATAAAATAAATAGAATACATATGTACAAATAAAATAGATTAATAAATACGTACAAACATATATTCATATATACAGGTGCTGTGGGAAGGGGAAGGAGGTAAGGTTGGGGGGATGGGGAGGAGGGGGAGAGGAAGGAAGGGGCTCAGTTTGGAAAGGCCTCCTGGAGGAGGTGAGCTCTCAGTAGGGCTTTGAAGGGAAAGCCCCTTCAAAGCCCTACTGTAGATGCACCTCCTCCAAGAGGCCTTCTGAGACTAAGCCCCCTTTTCTTCAGCTCCCACTCCTTTCTGCATCACCTCGACTTGCTCCCTTTTCTCTTCCCCCCTCTCCCCACCTCAAAGCACTTATGTATATTCTATTTATCTATATTGATGCCTGTCTGTTTTGATGTCTTTCTCCCTCCTTCCCCCTGCCCCAAGACTGTAAGTCCATTGTGGGCAGGGATTGTCTCTCTTTATTGCTGTATTGTACTTTCCAATCAGTACACTGATCTGCACACAGAAAGTGCTCAATAAATATTGAATGAATGAATGAATATGGGGCTAATAGTCTAAGTAGGATGAAGAAAAGGTATTGAATATCCATTTTATAGAGGAGGAAGCTGAGGCACAAATAGATTGACTTGCCCAAGATCACTCAGCACATAAGTGGAGGAGTATGGATTAGAACCTAGACCTTCTGGCTGTCCTGCCCATGCTCTTTCTAATTGGCCATGTTGCTTCTGCTACTCTTCTCCATAGCTAGAGGGCCAGAGCAGCGCATGGCTGATGCTTGTTATGTCCCTTCTGTCATTTTTTCAATCAATGCATCAATCAATCACTAGTACTTATTGAGCTCTTAGACTGTGCAGAGCTTTCCATTCTAGTGGAGAGTCCCGGGAGCTGGGGAGCCCTACTAACCCTGAGGGGCAAGGCAATTGACATCTGCTTCTATTTGAAACCTCTATGAAGAGTCCCCAGAGTGGATCCCTAAATTTCCCAGGAAAAAAAACAAACTAGAAAACGTTTCCCCCCTCCTCCTCCTCTCCTTTTCCCCAGAGGAGGTGATGCCACAGGCCTATACTTGGACTCTCAAGATATGGAACGAGCAACCCCTAGCCCAGCCCCCGGGAGCTGAGGGTAATGGTAATGCCACTTCCTGCCAAGTCCACGGTGGAGAGTCTGAAGTCCCCAGTGACTGATGGATCCCCTGGGGAAAAGGAGAGGAGGAGGAGGGCTTGGTTTTCTAGTTTGTTGTTTTTCCTGGTAAACTTAGGGATCCACTCTGGGGACTCTTCACAGAGGTGTCAAATGGAAGAAGATGCTACTTGCCCTTCAGGGTTAGTAGGGCTCCCCTGCTCCCAGGACTCTACACTAGGATGGAAAGTTCTGCACACTTTGCCTATAAGGTGCTACTCTCTTTCCATTACCTCATCCCCTCTATGTTATGCTCCTTCTCTCTTTCCCCATAACTGTGGTGTGTTCTTAGGTCCTGGGGCTATGGGCCCATAACACTGTGAGCCCATTGTTGGGTAGGGACTGTCTCTATGTTGCCAACTTGTACTTCCCAAGCACTTAGTACAGTGCTCTGCACACAGTAAGCGCTCAATAAATACTATTGAATGAATGAATGAATGAATAAAACCCCTGCATTCATCTGGTCTTGAGCATGAGATTACAGTGAAGCTGCCTACTTATATAGGACTTTAGGGTTTAGCAGGTAAAGAAAAGTGTGTCCTATTACCATCATAAAGACCTGGTCTTGGTTTATTGTTACTATGCTGAACCATAACCTTTGGCTTGGTCCCCAAGTAGCCAATAATGCACCTGGAAAGATGACTGGAGGAGGAAGTAAGTTTACTTTTGGTGTGTCTCCTCAGCAGCAGACACTGGTGTGCGATAAATTCATTCATTCAATTGTATTCATTGAGTCCTTTATGTGTGCAGCGCACTGCAATAAACACTCGGGACATTACAACACTTGTAAAATAGACACAATCCCTGCTCACAAGGAGCTTACAGTCTGGTGGGGGGTGAGAGACAGGCATTAATATAAATAAATGACAGATATGTACATAAGTGCTGTGGGGCTGAGAGGGGAGAAAAACAAAGGGAGCATGTGAGGGCAAAGCAGAAGGGAGTGGGAGAAGAGGAAAGCGGGGCTTAGTCAAGGGAATGCCTCTTAGAGGGGATGTGCCTTCAACAGACTTTGAAGAAGGGGAGAGTAATGATTTGTGGAGGGTAGAACTCAGGCTGCACATAATGATGGAGGATTTTGGGCTTCTTGATAAAACATAGATAAAGCAAAACAAAAACAATTCTAAAAAAGAAAAAAAACATGGAAGAAGATGTAGAAATGAATGATTTTATTCAACAGAAAATAACTACACAGGAGACTGGGGCCCAAATTAAATTACCTTCAGGATAACCCTGTTTACTAGGGTGCCTAGAATTCCAGGCATAGTGGATGGAGCAGGGGCCTGGAATCAGAAAGTCATGGGTTCTAATCCCAGATCTGCCACTTGTCTATTGTGTGATCTTGGGCAAGTCACTTTACTTTTTTGTGCCTGTTACCTCATCTGTAAGATGGGGGTTGAGACTGTGAGCTTCACGTGGAACTGGGACTGTGTTCAATCCCAGTGCTGTACAGTGCCTGGCACATAGTAAGTGCTTAACAAATATTATTATTATTATTAGTCTGTGCTGACCACTATAGTATTATCTACTACTAAATAGCTACTCTCAGTCCAAGATGGTGATGTCAATGTATTCTCCAATGGTTCTCCAGCTCTATACTGACTATGGTGACTCCAAAGACCTGACCAGAGAACCTAGCTTGCAGAAGCACAGCTGTGGCAGCTTGTGAGTCAGCTGCAGTTTGAAGTCCAGTACTCTGTGGAGATACTTGGGAATACTTCTGAGAGAATATTTTTTTCAAGGAAGTTAAAACACATTAATAGTCATTACTGTTTTTTCTTATGTCATAATGAATTAATGTTTTCTGCCTGACAACCCTCCTATTCCTCCCTCATCGACTTCCTTTCCCACACCCCCACCAATTCTTTCCAACATTCAAGTTCATCCTGAGCCTCAATTCCCTCCACCCTCCCACTCTCATCCTCCCTCCCTGCTGAGTGACCTTGGGCAAGTGAGTTCACCTCTCCCGGACTCAAAGAATAATGATGCCTTACTCTCCCTGACTCATAGGATGAAGGAAAAGGAGAAAAAGGGTAGTAGATTTCAAAGTGTAAGTGCCATACAAATTCAAAATGTTATTAATCTTATCTCTTAAACAATTCCACATATTTTCAGGGACTTGGCATTCCTTTGGGAATTAGCTTAAATGATTTAGCACTTGCTTAGCATGCATAAGGTAGTGGGATGGATGCCTATATTCTCCACATTCGTCCTTTAGCTGCTAAATCACATTTATTGCCTAGCAAATAGCCCTCTGCTGTGGGAAGAGGGGGACGGCAAGCTGAGTTCCAGGGGTCAGAACTTTCTCTATTTTTATAATGGTATTTTTAAAGTGTTTACTATGCATCAGGCACTGTACTAAGCACACGGATAAATACCTGTTGATCTGGTTAGACACAATCCCCATAGGATTGTGACCCACATAGGGCTCAGAGTCTTAATCCCCATTTTTCAGATGAGGAAATTGAGGCACAGAGAAGTGAAGTGACTTGCCCGTGGTCACACAGCAGACAAGTGGTGGAGCAGGATTAGAACCCAGGTCCTTCTGAGTACCATGCCCGTGCTCTCTCCACGAGCAGGAATCATGTCTACCAACTCTATTGTAATGTACTCTCCCAAATGCTTAGAACAGTGATCAATAAATGCCATTGATTGATTGATCCATTCAGACTTTAGCAGATGAAGATTTATCATCTGCCTCTTGGTGCATACCAAAGAAATAAAAGACACATTGGGTGCTCCCAGATAGTTTAAATCTAATGAGGAAGTTCTCAGCTTTCTTGAAATAAGCACTTGAATATAGGAAGGGAGATAAAAGAAGAGAAGCAGAGAGAGGCAAAAATGCAATTGGGAGATTTGTGTGAAAGGATATAAGATAAGCACATGTTCTCAATAATAATAATGATGGTATTTGTGCATCATTATTTGAGCAAAGCACTGTTCTAAGCACTGGAGAGGTTACAAGGTGATCAGGTTGTCCCACAGGGGGATCACAGTTTTAATCTCCATTTTAGAGATGAGGTAACTGAGGCACAGAGAAGAGAAGTGACTTGCCCAAAGTCACACAGATGACAGTTGGTGGAGCTGAGATTTGAACCCGTGACCTCTGACTCCAGAGCCTGGGCTCTTTCCATTGAGCCAATCTGCTTCAAGGTGCACATTAACTAACTCATTTACCATATAAATATGTTTTTCCTTTAAAGAGGACAAAAATGTATTGAGTTTCTCTGAAGATATTAATGCATTGAAATGAAGTCTTTTCCCAAACAGATAAATATATCCACCCATAAATGAAGAAAGCAAAGCTAATGTGTATTTGAGAAAGACAATGTGTTTTGAAAACCCTAGATCTCTAGTGTATATACTCCAGATGTATTAGAAGGAAAGATTCACAAGCACTCCTCATATATTATTTATTTTTGTGCTTTAATTATTTGTGGAAATTCCTGACTGTATCACATTCAACCAGTGCTACTGACAGAAACGTTTATGCCTGAAGACGTTGAAGCATACAGCCCAAACACTGCTTGGAAACGAGCAACTGAGATAGTTTCTTCTGCTGCTTCATTGTCATACTCCACACGTGCGTGTGTGTGTGTGTGTGTGCGTGTACCTACATGTCTAGAAGGATAGATATATGAATGCATGTGTCTGTTATTTCAGAAACAATGCAATCTACATATGTAAATTGAGTAATAACACCCTAAACCTTGTACCATAATTTAGCAGTTCTCCTGGAAGAGATCTTTTATGTTTGTGAAAGCAGGCTTATCCATAAGCTATTTGATCAACTCAAATCTTTGGAAGGTTTCTTTCCCTCTACAAATATCATCCCTCATTTTCTAATCAGCTTGGCCAGTTAGATCGTTTTTTCTGTTATTTTTGACCTTTTCCACATACTCTTTGAAGGTCAAATGGACTTAGTGATGCTTACCAGACCTCTTTCCTCACCTCTTAAGATGTGATTATAACTAATGAATTCCAACATGAAATTTAGTGATGGTGGTGGTGGTAATGGTGGTGATGATGGTTGTGGAAAGACTATAAATTTATTTTTTTCAAAATGTAAGGACATATTCATTCATTCGTTCAATTGTATTTATTGAGTGCTTACTGTGTGCAGAACACTGTACTAAGCACTTGGGACGTACAAGTTGGCAACATATAGAGATGGTCCCTACCCAACAATGGGCTCGCAGTCTAGAACATATAATTCACAAGAATACAAGATCAGGCCAATGGCCCATCTAACCCAATATTTTGGGGGAAAATAGAACCAGTTCACTTTGACACCTGTCTGCTTACTTTGTTGTCTGTCTCCCCCTTCTAGAATGTGAGCCCGTTGTTGGGTAGGGACCGTCCCTATGTGTTGCTGATTTGTACTTCCCAAACAGTACAGTGCTCTGCACACAGTAAGCACTCAATAAATACAATTGAATGAATGAATGAATTAATCAGTTAATGGTATTTATTGAGTGTGTACTGTGTGCAGAGTACTGTCCTAAGCACTTGGATATTATTATTGTATTCATTATTATATTATTATCATCCTTGCCTTCTTTAACCTATTGATATTTTCAACCTGCACAACTTATTGGGGAAACAAATTCCACAGGCTTGACTGCTTTTAGTGTGTTTGGAGCCTACTATCTTCAAGCTTCATTGTGTGCCCCCATTTCTTCTGGTAAGAGTTGGTCAAGTGCAATACAGGTTCAACCCGGTAACCAGAACCTTCATGCTTGAGTATGTTTAAGTAATGACTTTCCCTCAGCTTTTGTCTTTACGGATGAAAACATCCAATCCTTTAAGTCTGACTTCAAACTGAAGCTGCTCCATTGCCTGACTTTTTGAATTCTTCCTATTTTTCCAGGTTTTTTAAAAATTGTATTTGTTAAACACTTACTATGTGCCAGGCACTGTACAAGCACTGGGGTAGACACAAGTCAATCAGATTGGACACAGTCGCCGTCCCACATACAGCTCACATAAACCCCATTTTCAGATGAAGTAACTGAGGGACAGAGAAGTAAATTGACTCATCCAAGGTCACACAGCAGACAGGTGGCAGAGCCTGGATAAGAACCCAGGTCCTTCTGGCTCCCAAGTCCGTGCTCTATCCACTAGGCATGGAGCTTCTCAGTTCAGGTGTTCCCTCCCAAGCCATTTTAGAAAGCCACATAGCCTGGTGACCTCCCACAGTCAGGCCTCTGGTGCCTTCCATAACCAGCATGCTCTCATTGCCAGGGAGCAGCTCCATTACTCATTTAGAGTGTAAGCCCTCTGTAGGTATGGAATTTGTCCTCCTGTGCTTCAATTGTACTTTCCTAAGCACTTAGGGCAGTGCTTGCACTCAGTGGGAGCTCAACAAATACCATTTACTTTAGGGGCTGGATGGGTGGAAGCCTTCCTTTCCATTAATTTCATTCAATTCATTCAATCGAATTATGTTTTGTTTTGTTGTCTGTCTCCCCCTTCTAGACAGTGAGCCCACTGTTGAGTAGGGACCGTCTCTAGATGTTGACAACTTCTACTTCCCAAGCGCTTAGTACAGTGCTCTGCACACAGTAAGCGCTCAATAAATACGATTGAATGAATGAATGAATGAATTTATTGAGCATTTACTGTGTGCAGAGCACTGTACTAAGCACTTGGGAAGTACAAGTCGGCAACACATAGAGACGGTCCCTACCCAACAATGGGCACAGTCTAGAAGGGGGAGACAGACAACAAAACAAAACATGTAGACAGATGTCAAAACCGTCAGAATAAATAGAATTACAGCTATATGCACATCATTAACAAAATAAATAGAGTAATTGGCTTGGTTATGATAAGTTTAGTCCTGGGATGGTGCTTCCTGAAATGAGGAGTCTAAGGACATTTTTTCTCCAGACAGAATCAATCAGTCAGTGTATTTACTGAGCGCTTACTGCATGGTGCACAAAGACAGGAATTACTTTACTGCTGGTTAAGTTACGGTAATTATTGTTGCAATATTATTTTTCTGTATTTACCTAGTTCTTGTTGCCCTAATTGTCTGTTGTCAGTTCATACCACTCTTAGATTGGTCCCCATGGACTATGGACTGCTTCCAAATTAATAGTCTTGCAACTTACACCAGTCCTTAAAAATGGCTTTGTATACTGCAAGTGAATAACAAATGACACTGCTGTGTGACCTTGGGCAAGTCACTTAACCTCTCTGTTCCTGTTACCTCATCTGTAAAATGAGGATTAAATCTTCCTCCCTCTGATTAAGACTGTAAGTCCTACGTGGGACAGGGACTAAGCCCAACCTGATTAACTTGTATCTACTCCAGGGCTTGGATCAGTGCTTGTCGCATAGTAAGTGCTTAACAAATACCATAAATAAGTCTCCCCTTTCTAGACTGTGAGCCCACTGTTGGGTAGGGACTGTCTCTATATATTGCCAATTTGTACTTCCCAAGCGCTTAGTACAGTGCTCTGCACATAGTAAGCGCTCAATAAATACGATTGATGATGATAAATAAAAACCACACTCATTATAATTGCACTGGGCCATACTGACACATGAAAAAACTGGGGGCATGTTTAGCAGATTTAATCTTCAATGTAAAGGAGAATTCTAGATATTGTGCATTCTGAGAAAGAAATGGACTGACATATGCTCCTCTCTGTGACACTCTGTGCTGAGACTGTCTCTATTTTAATTCAAATCACGTGAACCCAGAGGAGAACTAGTAAAGGAGTCACAGTAGATTGAGTTTCTGCCACCCAGGGGAAAAGCATGCTTTACTTTCAAGCATGTTTGCCCTTTCCCCTATGGTTTTGGTACAGGTCTTTCCACCTCTTTAAACATATCCAAGGTAGGGCAAGCTAATTTTCTCATCCTGTTTTAAGAAAATCTTATAATTATGATTATTATGTATTGATGGTCTATTTTTGCATAGCACTGTAGACGACACTTGGAAATAAGAAAAAGACACGTGAATTGAAGACTCCTCCTGCCCTAAAGAAGCTTACACTCTAGGTAGTAATACCAATGCAGAAAAATAACCTTGAAGCATCAAAATAAACTCTATCCTTCTCATCTTCCATCTAGAATCAAATACAGCAAATTCCCTAGTCATCGGAATATTTTATTGGCCACCCTCCCCTCCGGTATATGTTCACTTACAACAGCCTGATATTTTCCTGTTAGTGCTTCAAAGAACACACCAAAAATTTTCTTTTTTCAAGGGCTTCAGAACAGGAAAACCAGTTATGCCAAACTGGATTCTCCCTCCAGCCCCAAGGAACACAGATTCTTCACAAATACAGAGAAGGCTCTCCTTTTTTCTACCCTCACTTGCTCCCATTCACCAACATTAATTATTTGTAATTTCCAAATATTCTTATTTTCTGCCATCAGCCAAACATGAAAATAAAAGAAATATCTCCCAGCCTTTTATTATGTCTCCTACCGTGTTAACATGCTTCTTAGAGTAGGATGGTTGATCCCTTTGACAGCATATCTCAGTGTTTAAGGATGGAAACTGGACTTTGTATGGGAAAATTTATTTTGAAACAGTATGCCTGGCCCAACTCTGTTCTCTATGACCCTTGTGGAATGTTTTTATGGTCCTTATTTCAAAGTACCAAGATATCCACTTTGGTTGCAACTTTTTATCACAATTCTTCGAACCTACTTAAATTATGCATTGATTTATTTCACACTCCTTTCAGAGATGCTTTGGAAACTTCAATTAGGGCAGAAAGCAACAGCCTGATTATTTCAGGGCATTGATTGCCCAAAGCACATTAAAAACTGTCCTGATAGAGTTCTAGGAATTAGGTTTTTTAGTGCAAGCCAATATTCAAATAATAAGCCTTAAGCTTCATTAGCTTGGGTCCTGCTTACCTCAGGAATTGATTTTTGTGGCAAATCAAGATCCATAGACTAGTGCTTCAGGAGGTAGGAAGATGTCCAACGGCAATGGAGTATGAAATACAGAATTCTTCCCTGGCAGATGTAGTTTAAACATTGGTTTAGTCCACCTGGGAAACACGCAACGTGTTTAAAGAGTCAGAGAATGGAATCTACTGCTTGCCCATTTGTGATTCCAGATCAAAATTGAAAATGGAACTTGAAACAAGAGGATTTCAGTCATCACATGCAGGAACTTCAGTCAGGCATCAGCATGGGTTTATTTCTTTAGGACCAGATGCATGTGGTACATATTTGCAAAGCTTGAAAATATCCCGCATTGAGCTAAAAAATGTAGAGAAAGGAATAAGTAAAAATTAACTGCAGTCTAAAAGGCATCCAAACCCCAAATGTGTAGCCTAGAAGATTTCCCCCCTCAGGTGTTTGAAATGATTTTTCTCCACTCCTAATGGTATGACTTACACTGTATGAAAATAGGGTGTATTATTTGAAATAAAGGATATTGGTTATTTTCCAAAAAATTGGTATCAACTATTTAGTTCACATCCTAGCTATAATACAGCATTGTTCATGTTTTGACTGCTGTTTTGATTTAAACAGAATCATTCCCTATTTAATGGCCAACAAATGTTGAATTTGGAGATAGAATTACATACATTGGATAAAACACAGTATACAAATAAATACAGTATGCTGCTGTTTCAGTACTGCTGGTGCAATCTGTTGCCAATTCTTGAGAACATTAAATCCTGCTACAACTCTACTAAATAATAGTATAGGCTCGAGGTATCCTAGAGAACAGGGGGTGATGCAGCTATTGAAATCAACAGAAATCAGTCATCTAGTCACCAATTTGTGCTGGAAACTTGCCAAGATGGATTTTATTTTTTTCTAAACTACTGTTAAATTGGCAGATCAAAAAAAAAAAAAAAAGAAAGACCCTACTTCTGGAGGCAACAATGAATGTCAGGAAGGGAGTTACTATTCTAGTTTCTACCTTTATAATTCCTCCACAGGCTCGTCTTGGAATATTTAATTGACACCCAATACTGGTAGGTATATTAGGAATAGACTCATATTTGGTACATCTGGTATTTCTATATTTTCATGTCCTTTGAAAATACGTCTTTCTGGCTAAGGGCTGGAATCTGTAAAGACACAGTGTATTCGGCAGTTTCCAAACTGGAAAATTCAACTTTGAATGATGTATATGTCTTATGTATATGTATATGCATATTTATTTTTTAAATGGCAGAAAATTTGGTGTCAATCCAAACGTAACTTCAGAAAAGTTAGACAAATCAATTTTTTTTAAAGAAAGAAAGCTAGAGAATGTGAGAATCCAATATGATCTTGAAATTATGTGTTGTCTGGGTGCAATTAAGAGCATAATATCCTTGGCATGTCTATGAGTTCTATTTCTATTAACACCAGCACTTTCCAATTTCAAGGAACAGTTTTAGTGCTAATTACCAGATTTTGACTTTTATAAAAACCCCACACCACATGTACTGATTTTATAAACGGTTGCTCACAGGAATCTGAAATGTGGTATATCACAATAATCCCATATTCCAGGGTGTGGAAAAGCAATTGTAAAATGAGAATTAAATATACATATGTATACAGTGTGTATATATAATATATAATAATAATAATATAATGTATATATACATATGTTTAATTCTCATTTTACATTAAAATGAGAATTTATAAATAAATTATATATATAATTTGTAGTTGTTTTAAAATCCTGGCAGGGGTGAGTTTAAAAATGTTTTACCAAAGATCTGGCTTTATTCTGAAAAGTAAATCTGACCTGAGTCAAATGATCTGGAGTGGTGTGAGTCCATAAACAAAATGGATCCCACAGTAAATTTTTTATCTACCTAATTCATTTAAAAGAGCTTTTTAAATGCTAAAATTTTTGGTGTCCAGCTATTTCCAGCATTTTAGAATAGGGATAAGTGACTGGGGGTGGGAGGGAGTCATCCATGGGAAAAGAAGAGGGAAGGAAACCACCCATTCTTTAATGGATTCTAAGAACCCAATTCCAACCAGATGTTTTCCAAAACAGAAATGTCCAAAATACTACAAACAAACCAGTGTTCATGATGGTCTTACCCGACTTTTCAGAAAGGACAGAGAAATCTCATGAAATTGTTTGGGCTGTTGCAAGATCTTTGCACTCTGACTCAAGAAGTTGAGAAAAAAGGTTAGTGCTGAATTGGCCTGTCATTTGTTTTACCAGAATGATTCTGATTGAAAGCTATCCTATGGCAATTCAGATTGACCTAATTTACAAAAGGATATACCATAATTTCATTGGGACAGGATAATAAGAAACATTTCAGGAGAAATAAAGGCCATTCAGTACTTGACCGGGTGAAATTTCATTGGAAGAAAAGTGAAAACCCTCTAAAAACCCCTGGTTATCTCCACTCATTTTATAAACTTCTCCTATGAAAGATTTCTTGAAATTAACCTACAAGTATTCTGTTTTTTTTTCTTTTCAAACTCAACATTAGGATCATTCAGGAATGCTAATTAAAACAATGAAAATCAAAGTAAACAATGTGCTACTCCGATGGAGATTACAGAGCTCTAAATTGTTAGGTGTCTGGTAGCTGCTAAATCTGCCTTTTTCATTCTTTATTCTGGATATTTTATAGCTGTGTACATATCAACTTCTAGCTCAGATATTTGGGCTGCAACATGAACAGCAAGCTTTTTATAGGTCTCTTGTTAAACTCTTTAACATTATTAGATTCATCAAACCGAGTAACACAGCTAATCCTGTAAGAGTCTCTTACCCAATGAATGATTTATAACAAAGAGTAGCCGACTTTATTAAAAGGTTCTTGTGCTCCAGAGGCTCTTGTGCTCAAAAAGCTAAGAGCTGCCACTGTTACATCAAAAGAATGTGTGCTTTTCCAACAAAGGAATGGAACTGAGGAAAATGCAGTGAAAGTTCAGGTTGTCCAAAAGTTTTCCTGTATCTATCCATCTTTGAGAGTAGTTTGGTAAAATCGTACACAGGAATATTAGTAGGGATGCTTCATGACAAACGTGGCCTTTCTTCGTACATAGATTAATACTAAGAGATGACCGCTTGAACAAATGTCACTCAAAGTCTATTTGAAGTCTAATTGTGGAGGTAACTTGACCTTATGAAAGAATATAGATCTGGGACTCAGAAGGTTTTCATCACAGCTCTACCTTTGGTGTGCTGTGTGACCTCAGGCAAGCCACTAGATCTTTCTGAGACTCAGTTTTTTCATTTGTAAAATGGGGATATTAGCCCTGCTTCTCTTAAAGTTTTAGCCCAATGCATGATAAGGACTGTTTTCTATCAGATTATCTTTATTCTGGTGATTTGGAACAATGGTTGAAACATAGTAAGCACTCAACAAATGCTATCGTTAATGAATACAATCATCATCTAATGTGGAACCTCCATCTTCAATATTCTGGTAACCTGAAGGGTATTGTCTTCCCTTGCAATAAATGCACCACCGATTACCATTAAATTATTAGCCTTTTTCCAGAAACTGTGAGGTGATCATTGCACAGAGAGAAATGAAAATGGTGCCAGTTCCTCTGGGGACCTGATACAAGCAGCGTGGCTTAGTGGAAAGAGCACAGGCTTGGGAGTCAGATTTATTACTCCATTTATTTTACTTGTACATATTTACAATTCTATTTTATTTTGTTAGTATGTTTTGTTATCTGTCTCCCCCTTCTTGACTGTGAGCCTGTTGTTGGGCAGGGACCATCTCTATATGTTGCCAACTTGTACTTCCCAAGCATTTAGTACAGTGCTCTGCACACAGTAAGTGCTCAATAAATACGATTGAATGAATGAATGAATGAGTCAGAGGTTGTGGGTTCTAATCCTGAATCTGACACGTCAGCTGTGTGACCTTGGGCAAGTCACTTAACTTCTCTGTGCCTCAGTTACCTCATCTGTAAAATGGGGATGAAGACTGTGAGCCCCACATGAGGCAACCTGATTACCTTATATCTACCCCAGCACCTAGAACAGTGTTTGGAACATAGTAAGCACTTAACAAATACCAACATTATTATTATTATTATTAACTAGAGCCAATCTTTATGTTTGATGTGGAAGGGTTGACCAATTATACCTTCTTACACCCATCAGTAGCAGCACCATCATTGAGCTGAAAGACATTTGGGTTTGAAGATGATATGACTGATGATTATGTGTATATACAATATGTATGTACCTGCACACAAACACACACAACTCTCCATCTATTTGTCAGTATATATTTATATACATATGTGTGTATATATGTGTGTGTGTGTGTGTGTGTGTATGTATACAGAGAGAAAGAAAGAAAGAAAAACAGAGAGAGAGAGATAATGCTTGAACAAAACTTTCCAGCTCCCTTGGTTAATCCATCTTTGCAGTGGGTGATTTAACTCCTACAGAATGATGAGTCAATCAATTGACTAAAAGTTTAAAATAACATGATCGAGGAGTGAATATTGGCTCATGGACAGGCTTTCTGCTTGTCATTTTAATGTATATCTGCGTGAAGCTTTTGAGTAGTGGCACTTTTAATCTGTAGTCATGAAGTGGATCTGGTTTCATTTGTTTGCATGCTTAGAGAAATGGATGGCTCCATGCACGGCACATCTAATGGTCTATTAGGACACTGATTTCTTTGATTCATTAATATGTAATGAAATGTATACTGTAAAGAACTACTGAAACATAGTTGTTTGGCTCTAATTCAGGAATGTCTATATGATAGTAAAGCATTTTTTTCCAGGAAAAAGAAAGCAGTTTTAATACTGATCAGATGTTGATTCTGGGAAGCAAGGGGATGGTAGCAATTTTTTTTGGATGTGGCCTTCAAATGTTTGCATAACATGCGTCCTGCTGTTTCTCCTGGGTAATAAGCTGACAGCACTACTGGTAACATACAATATGATTGAGTTCATATTAGAGAAAAAAACACTCTGTTCTCCATTTCTTTTTAAACAAATGCACCATCCCCTTAAAGTACCAGGCTGAAATACTTAGATTGTAAATTTCTGAGGGTATTCACTGAAGAATACAGCTTGGGTCCTATTTTCTATATTGTTTCTTGGCAATGTGCCTCTATGAAACCTGAGTGAGAGAAGTTGGATTCTGTTGCCCATTCAGACCTGGGCCACTACTTACCCTGTACACAAAGATATTTTATGCATTTTTCATTATAATGCCTCATACCTGTCAAGGTGCTGTCAGGTAAATCTAGGAGACCTAAGCAAGTCAAGGTTCATTTGCCCAGCAGCAGAGGCTAGAGAGTAGAAACAGGCTGCTAATAGGTAAAAGTGGAAAAAGAGAAGTACCTACCGAAGAACTGAAAAAAAAAAACCATGGAGATTTGAGAAGTAAATGAAGGACAGAATATTCTGGGGAAGAGACAGACACAGGACTCTCACAACCAAAGAAAAAAAGACAAAAGGGAGGAAGGAAGTGATAGAAATATGGAATCAAAGTAAGGGAAAACAATTTAAAATTTTGCATTCTCTTTGGTGTTTTGTCGGCACCATATTACTGCCTTGTTAACATCATTCACCCTGACTGGAATGGGAACACAATCATGTCTTCTTGCCCTCAAGCCAGAATCTGGGGTCATGACAATGGTAGAACCAATGGATCCCTGTTAAGTTCAGGCTGCATTTTCTATCCTTTCCCTTCTATGTGGATTATGGCTTTCGAGTCTATGCCTCTGCTTTCAGAGTCTCTCAGGGAGGTAATAATAATAATAATGATGGCATTTGTTAAGTACTTACTATGTGCAAAGCACTGTTCTTTAGTAGGGGAGAAATGGAGTCTGAACCGGAGAGGGGATGAAGTTTCATCATCATCATCATCAATTGTATTTATTGAGCGCTTACTGTGTGCAGGGCACTGTACTAAGCACTTGGGAAGTACAAGTTGGCAACATACAGAGACAGTCCCTATCCAACAGTGGGCTCACAGTCTAAAAGGGGGAGACAGAGAACAAAACCAAACATACTAACAAAATAAAATAAATAGAATAGATATGTACAGGTAAAATAAATAAATAAATAGAGTAACAAATTGTACAAACATATATACATATAAATAGATGCTGTGGGGAAGGGAAGGAAGTAAGTTTGACATCTGTAACTCTTGGAAATTTGAAATCTGTAACTCTCGATGTGGAGCTCTACATGATTGCGGAGACAAGGTTGCAAAGCCATTCCTCAACCCTGGCATGAACTGCATGAAGCTGCCAACTCCCTCCCACAGCCCTTGTCCCCTCGGGGTTGATCCCAGAAAAGGCCATGGTGGAAGGCCATAAAATCTGAACACTTTAACAACAGCCACCCAAATATCTTCCCTCGGGGCTGGTACAGCTTTTTATTGAGAACCAGCATGGTGTAATGGATAGAACACAAGCCTGGGAATCAAAAGGTCATGGATTCTAATCCTGATTCTAATCCTTGGGCAAGTCTCTTCACTTCTCTGTGTCTCAGTTATCTCATCTGTAAAATGGGGCCTGAGGCTGTGTGCCCCATGTGGGCTGAGGACTGTGCCCAACCCGATTTCCTTGAATCCACTCTGGCAGTTAGTACAGTACCCAGCACATAGTAAGAACTAAGCAAATACCACAATTATTATTGTTATTATTCATGGGGAACAGGATTCATTTTTAAAAAGCATATTTCTCATTATGGATCTACTACAAATAAATACTATGCTAAAAATTACTTGCAAAATTAATGGCAAAGGCAAATATTCTTCTTTAAAATTTCTTATGCTCATATCCAATTCCTGTCAGACTTTGCATGTTTCATGGTTTGGGAAGCACATGGCATAGTGGATAGAGCACTGGCCTGGGAATCAGAAGGTCATAGATTGCCACTTGTCTGCTGGGTGGGCTTGGGCAAGTCACTTCACTTCTCTGGGCCTCAGTTACCTCATCTGTAAAATGGGGATGAAGACTGTGAACTCTGTGCGGGACAGGGACCCTGTCCAACACCATTTGCTTGCATCTACCCCAGTGTTTAGTACAGGACCTGGCACATAGTAAGTGCTAACAAATACCACTGTTATTATTAGTATTATATTACTCTTTTATCAATAGATTCATTGGCTTACACTCAGCCTTTCTGACCTGTCACCTAATATTGATTCATAAATAGCTCAAAGTTTTTAAAGTCCCTAGTCTGATGCCCAAGGTAGCAGGAAGGACCCCCAATAACTTTGTTGGATGTGTGTATCTTATTCTGCTATACATGTCTAATGATAATAATAATAATATGTGTTAAGTACTGCTCATGGGTGGGAAAGAGTAGAGATTTAATCAACTGTTAGAGAAGTAGTGTAGCCTAATGGTTAGAGCATGGGCCTGGGAATCAGAAGGACCTGGGTTCTAATCCTGACTCTGCCACTTGTCTGCTCTGTGGCCTTGGGTAAATCACTCAATTTCTCTGTGCTTCAGTTACCTCAATGGTAAAATGAGGTTTAAGACTGTGAGTGGTGGCTACTGTGTCCACCCATGCTTAGAAGAGTGCATGGCACATAGTAAGTGCTTAATAAATGTCACAATTATTATCAGTATTATTACCTTCTATCAAATCCTGAAACTGATGCTTCATTAATTCATGCATTCAATCATATTTATTGAGCACTTACTGCATGCAGAGCCTTACTGTGTGCAGAGCACTGTACTAAGTGCTTGGGAGATACAAGTCGGCAACATATAGAGACGGTCCCTACCCAACAACGGGCTCACAGTCTAGAAGGGGGAGACAGACAACAAAACATGTAGATGGGTGTCAAAATAATCAGAATAAATAGAATTATAGCTATATGCACATCATTAACAAAATAAATAGACTAGTGAATATGTACAAATAAAATAAATAGAGTAATAACTCTGTACAAATATACACAAGTGCTGTGGGGAGGGGAAGGAGGTAGGGCAGAGGGCGGGATAGGGCGGAGGAGAGGAAAAAGGGGGCTCAGTCTGGGAAGGCCTGCTGGAGGAGGTGAGCTAACAGTGAACCACCATTGTTATGTAGTATGTTCATAGATGTGCACATCCATATATAATATTTATGCCTAAAAATATGCATGCACTTATAATATTTTACAACATATTCCATTTCCTCTCCACGCATGCTGAGCAAGGACAAGTATTTGCCAATAGCACGTCTCAAAATACGCTTTCCACCAAAACATTTTTGCAGAGACCACTGACTTCCACACTCATGTAAGACTCTCAGGTTCATTCACTGTATAGTTTGCAGGTTTTGGGTGGTGATCTTCCATATTGCTTCTGGACCCAAGGGTAAAAAATTGTCCCTACAACTGTCCAACCAACCTGGTGTAAATGTAGTGTTCTAATTCTCCAGTAATCATATTCTGTGAGAGTCAGAGATTATCAGAGTCACTGGAACAATCCACCAGTGCATCTGTCTCACATTTTGCATCCGATTTGTGTGAAGTATCCCTCTAGTTTTCCTATAAAAACTAACATCAGTGTTTACCTATAAACAGACACAGAAGTCACCGCTGACTGTACTCTGCTTTGTATACAGTCCTATTATATAAAGAGCTCAAGCAGCATGTCTGTCTGCCTGGATGTTTGTGTTCCCCTTCTCCAGCTGCCAACAACCTAAATTATTCAGCAAGCCCTGATCATGCCAAGTTTTTAGTCAACAATGGAGATCCTGCCAAAGAGCTAATAATGTTAAAAAAAAAAAGCAATGTTTGTGACAATTAACAGAGCCTGCAGCCTGCAAAGAGAGTTGGACTCATTTGTAAAGGAAAATTTAAATGATATGCTTCATTATAAATGGTCCCATGCAACACATTGCTAATCAACCAAAGCAGCTTTCCACCCCCCCTCCCTTCCTATCAGATAAACCAAACAGCAGCGTGAGCCCGAATTCTTGGCCACTGCTTGCTGGAGCTGTAAATGCGGTGTGGTTATCTATCAGGATCATAATCAGCTTAGATCAAACGGAATAATTAGCACTAAAGTGGATGAATGGAGCCCCAGCCTCTTATCATGTCTATTAATAATCACAAGTATAACTTCACAGCCGAATCAAGAGGTATGTTACTGTTCCCCAGAGAGCCTGTTTGGGAAAAATCCCATGTGACTTCACCAACGTAAGTAGTGCAGATGGGACAGTGTGTCTATAATGATGAGCTGACAGCTGCCAGAGCCTTATCTCCCTCACCACACACCACTAGGAAGAGAGACAGAGAGAGCATGAGAGAGAGAATAAGCAGAAGGAAAGAAAGAGGGGAGAGAGAAAAAGTGTGTAAAAAATTATGGGAGGAATTGTAGGGAAGCGGAAGAAGATTCTGGGGTGGAATATTTACTACAAATCAACGCATCATTGGCTTTAGTATTAAAGAGCTGAAAACCCATCCCAGGACAGTTGTGTTTCACTAGAGCACACGACCATCATTTCTCATTATTTCCCTTTTCAAGGGGGCCACTGTTCCCTCTGCCAAGGACCTAACAGAACTCCACTGTTTAGGCAAGAAAGTGTTTTCTGGAAAAGTACTTGTTCTAAGCTGATGCTTGAATTGAATTATAAAAGGCGAAAACAGCCACAGTGAAAAATGTGCTCCAGTTTTAAATATTTCTCTCTTCTAATTATGAGACTATAGGAGACGCAACATAAAATGCGTACAGAAACACCTAATATGGAAGGAGAGCTATAAACAAACACGCTCTGTTTTGATTGAGGATGCAACAAGGGACCTGGAAGCCGTACAAGAATTTACCAACATTCACCACTTCACCATTCACCACCACTCTTCTAAGGCTGACTTACTCATGGTACCACGATCTTATCTATCTCACCGCCGACCTCTTGCCCACATCTTACCTCTGGCCAGGAATGCCCTCTCTTTTCATATCCAACAGACAATTAATTACTCTCCTCACCTCCAAAGCACACATCTTCCCTAAGAGGCCTTCCCTGACCAAGCCCTCATTCCCTCTTTTCCCAGTCCCTTGTGTCACCTTGACTTTCTCCCTTTAGTCAGCACTCCTGTCCCCAGCCCCACAGCACTTATGTACAGCATGGCATGGTGAATAGAGCCCGGGCCTGGGAGTTGGAAGGTCATGGGTTCTAATCCCGGCTTCCCCACTTGTCTGCTGTGTGACCTTGGGCAACTCACTTAACTTCTCTGGGCCTCAGTTATCTGTAAAATGGGGGTTGAGACTGTGAGTCCCACGTGGGACGGGGACTGTGTCCAACCTGATCTGCTTGTATGCACCCTAGCACTTAGTACAGTGTCTGGCACATAGTTAAGTGCTTAACAAATACCGTAATTATTATTATTGTTATTACATAGCCGTAAATTATTCATTTATATTAATGTCTGTCTCTCCCGACCCCAGACTGTAAGCTCATTGTGGGAAGGAAATGATCCTGTTATAGTGTTGTGTTGTACTCTCCTCAGCACTTAGTACAGTGCCTGCATGTAGTAAGCTCTCAGTAAGTATGAGTGATTGATTGACTTCAACCTTCAAACTCAGTTGGCTACCAGCACTGTCAAAATTTTGAAACTATCATCTAGAAACTACCATATGTTGCATAGGGATAGCTGTGCACGCACACACACACACACACAACCCACACTTCCCCCCCCACACACACACCTAGTGGAAGGAGCAAGAGCCTGGGGGTCAGAGGACCCACTTATAAACCTGGCTCTGCCGATTGCTTGTTGTGTGACCCTCTTCAGGTCACTTAACTTCTCTGAGCCTCAGTTTCCTCAACTGTGAAATGGGTATTAAATCCTACTGTCTCCTATGTAGACTGTAAGCCCCATGTGTGATAGGAACTGTGTCCAATCTGATAAATTTGTATCTACCCCAGTGCTTAGAACTGTGCTTGACACATAGCAAGTGCTTAACAAATTCTATAAAAACAAAAACAGTACAACAAAACAGCATGCAGATAGTGTGAACCGCTTAACAGAGTCAGTACAGTGTTATGGTTTGATAATTAGCCTGAAGAAGAAAAATGCTCTGCATCAGAATGGGTCAAATAGCCTCTATAGATTAGTACATATATATTTTCATCAATACAAAGCTGAGTACTATCAGGGATTACCAAGGCAACTGCTTTCTGGGTCATGGTGCCATGGCATAACACTGTCCTTATGCTGTGGTCACTTTTGCCATTAATGGATCCTGTTCACAAAATCCTTAGTGTGCTCTTCACAATATGCTACAGCCCATCCAGGTATTCATTTGTTGCCCTCTGTCCTAGTGGGAACTTGGCTGGCAGGGACAAGAGAGTGTAAGTGGTGTTGTGCAAACCACTAACACTATAATCAAATCCTTTATGCAGGTTCTTGGGCCCCGAAATATCAAAACTAAGTGTCTGAAGAAAAAAAAAAACTGTCTTGTCATTCTTGACAGAAGACTCCATCATCATGCCACTCAGCATAATATGATCAGAGAAAGAAGTAGAAAACCTGATTAAATCCAGCATAGTATGATTAGAGAAAGAAGTAGAAAACCTGATTAAATCCAGTAGGTCCTTTTTGGACACAAAAAGGGAGCGCATGGTAATAAAAGGGAATCAATCTTCATAGCAAACTAAAGAAACATAAGTTCATCACGAGTTAAGCAATGCTTTCTGTAAATCAAAAGTATTAGGTGTATCAGGTGAACTGCAAGATCGATAGGAGAGTTGGAGGTGGTCACAATAGAAGGTTTGGGATACTTGGGTCAGAGTGTGCAAGATGAATACATCGTGAGCCGAAAAGTTGGGTGGGAAAGAGCAGGAAAGGATTATTTTAGAGTGTAAAAAGGAATGGACTGTGGGCTGAAAAAGCAGCACGGCATAGTGGATAGAGCACAGTCCTGGGAGTCAGAAGGTCATGGGTTCTAATCACAGCGCTGTCACTTGTCTGTTGTGTGACCTTGGACAAGTCACCTCACATCTCTGGGCCTCAGTTACCTCATCTGTAAAATGGTGATTGAGACAGCGAGTCCCACATTGGACAGGGACTGTGTCCAACCTGATTTGCTTGTATCAACCTCAGCACTTAGTAAAGTGCCTGGCACCTAGTAAGTGCCTAACAAATACTACAATTATTAAAAGAATACCATAAAAATAGCAGTTGTTGGGAAGTGTTTATCTTCAGGCAGAGGGGAATGAGAATCACAAAAGAGAATAGGAGTTTGTCTTATGAACATGAAGGACCATCCTGGAAAGATAATGGTTCCAGAACTCAGCTTCTAGAGGCGTCCTGATTTCCCTTAGTCATGACCACTACACAGGTTTCCATCCAGAACACAATTTCCACACACAACATGTTTTCATTTGATTTTTATCTTCTAAATGTCATCAATGGGTTGTCTCTTTTTTTTCCCCCTTAAATGGTCTTGAATATATTTCTAAAGAGTCAGTAACCATGGAAAAATAGTTAGAATCTCATTGTAATTGGCAAATGAACTGTAGAAAGAACACATAAACTGTGATCTGTGATTTTCGGAATAGATTAGCATGCTTCTATCAAATTTGGAAGCGCAGCCTGTTGTCCTTACCACCATCAGTCACAGGGCTGTTTAATGCTTATCAGAGTGATATGTCTGGAAGTTCCTTTTAAATTAAGTTTTTGAAATAGCTGGAAAAATATAAATGTGAGCAATTCTTTCGTTTTGTCAATTTTCTAAAGATAGCAACTGAATATTGAAACAACATTCAGCTCTCTACCCCTTAGGAGTTAGTGTTATAACAAACCAAAAAAAAAAAAAACTAAAAACAAAAGAAACTGGGGGAGTTGTGAGCCTCAATTCCCTGTTGCAAAAAAAAAAAAAAAGAGAAGGAAAAAATAATCCATTTTTATGGTATATTACCTGCAAGTGCAGACATGACTTTGGTAATCACTCACAGTTGCTCACAGACTGTAAAATATTTATGTAGACAATGTGATTTGGGTCAAGACATTAAATAAAGTAAAAGTTGCTTTATTCAATATATGATGAACGGTATCCATATTAAAAACCACTGGGAAAAGGGTTCAAATGAAAAAAATATGCTTGAAACAAATTCATCTGTTCAATGTTCATAAATGTTTTAAGAAATGCAGACAAACAAGTCTTGAAATCCATATTTACTGTACACAGTTGAAAAACTAACAGCATTTACTTAATCCAGAGGGGAAAGAGACTAGAAATTTGGCTTTTAATGATAAACAGGAAATACTTTTCCAGGGAAATTGCCATAGTGTTTGTTGTCCAGCAAGTTGCAATAGGATTTACAGTCTTCTCCTGGAAAATTGCTAATGCTATTAGCCCATTATCAATCTGTAATATATGGGTATAATAATAATGATGGTATTTACTAAGCACTTACTGTGTACTGAGCACTGTTCTAAGCAATGGGGTAGATACAAGGTTAACAGGTTGTCCCACGTGGGGCTCACAGTCTTCAGCCCCATTTTACAGATGAGAGAACTGAGGCTCAGAGAAGTGAAGTGACTTGCCCAAAGTCACAAAGCAGACAAGTGGCAGAGCCAGGATTCAAACTCATGACCTCTGACTCCCAAGCCCGAGCTCTTTCCACTAAGCCACGCTGCATCAGCAGAAATTTTAAAATTCTGATGGAAAGGCTGTTGAACTGAGGATTTTTTATTTTTGACTGCAAGAAAGCTAGGGAAATATTATGATCCTCTGCTGGTTGAGCCAATTAGTGGGGACCTGCTCACCTGGGCAACACCACTGTATGAGCACAGAGTTTGAGTAGGAAGGGGACTGTCAGGTTACTGGGAACCTGGACATTCTTCATGGGAGGGGGACTTCAAATAGCCAAATGTACACTCTAAAAATGAGAAAGACCAGACAACCTGTAAGCCACCAAAATATTTAGCCTTTCCACCCCAATTCTCCTTCCAGGATAACCACAATTAGCCATTCTAAGTCTTTCCCAAACACTAGTGGTCAATCATCAGGCAACCAGGTGGTCTAGGTTTCTTGGGTTCTTGCATCCCTTTTAACAGCATATTTCTGGTTTTCTCCATAAATGGAGGCAGCTGATGTGGAACCAGGCACCAGAAACAGGGATACAGGCATACCAGTCCCTTCTACCTCACAGATTATCAGACCTATATAGAACAAAGAGGGTATCTAATCTGATTAAATTTGTTACTACCCTAGTGCTTACCATACAATAAGCACTTAAATAATCTTGTCGTGTCTTATGCCATCATCTCCAACTCATAGCAATGCCATGGACACATCGCTCCCAGAACACCCCACCTCCATCTGCAATCATTTAGGAGTGTATCCATAGAGTTTTCCTAGTAAAAAATATGGAAATGGTTTATCACCGCCTCCTTCCATGCAGTAAGCTTGAGTCTCCGACCTCGACTCTCTCCCGTGCCACTGCTGCCCAGCACAGTTAAGTTTTGACTTGGAGCAGATTGCCTTCCATTCACTAGACACTGTCCAAGCTAGGAATGGAATGGATAACTTAAATAAGACAACAACAACAATAATAGCAATGGTAATATACATTGTTTAAATATAGTAGACACAGCCCAAATACGGTCTCAGTCTTAATTGGTCTGATGTTCCATATACCCTGACAACCTTGAAGGAACTCCCTCTGGACTTGAAGAGTCACAACTCCAAGAGACACAGATTTTACCATAGTTTATGGACTACTCTCTTTCTTACTATATGTTTTCTCTTTTTCTCTCCTTCCTCCATCTTCCACTCCACCTCATTCTTTGTCACTCCTCTCCCTCATCCCAACCTTCCCTCAACAGACTCAAATTCTCTCTTTCACTATTTCTCTCTCTCCCCCACTCCCCTCCTCTATTCCACTTTCACCACATTGCCTACTGGGAAGGGTCCTTCAGTCCTCTCGCAGAGCAACAGTTCTGCCCTAATCAGAGCAGTATATTTCTATTTTAAACCATGGGACTCCACAGCTGCTCAAGTCCAAGCTGATGGTTTAATTTTTTTTTTAAACACACTTTCAGGTCAGAGTCAAGAGTTCCTTTTCATAAATTAATATATATGTGGCCCTAGCCTGGAATGGCTGTGAAACAGCTGCGTTAACTTTAGGCCAAGGCCCAGCATGTACTGGAGAGAACACAGATGGAGTTTTCCCAGCATGAGCTACTCCCTTTCCTTGGGTGTTAAATTGAACCACTGACTGTAGTATTCTCACCCATGAAAGGAAATTGAGGGTTAGGTAATTATCTTAGTAAATCAGTCAATGTATCAATCCGTGTGGGTCTTTAGGCCAGAAATAATCCCTCTTTTTCCACAGGAATGGGGTTTCTTTTAGCTTGAATCATCTGGAAAGTAGCCTGAACTCTTAACTTCATTTCACATTTTAAAACTCAGATGGTAAGGGAATTACAGAGACGCCATCCAAGAAATCGATTCTGTTGTTTTCATTAGCTTTCACTCACTTGTAAAGCACAAGGTAGGCTTACTTAAACTTCAAAGTAACTAAAAGGATAGTCAAACCAAGTAGAGGACATTTTAAAATATTAATGAATTGTCAATAGATAGCTTCATAAAACAACTGTGCTTGTCTAATTTTCAGTGAGGTATTATACAATAGAAAAACCCAAGAACAAACACAAAAGCCAAATCCCTAAATGTTTGACTATTCCAGTCAATTATACATTTATCTATTTTATTTATTTTAAATCATTACATATTAAATTTGTAATATTATATATCATTTCCCTATAGTATGGAAACTACTTTGAATCAGATCACATTAGATCTAATTTTTGTCCACTTTCAAACAAGAAAAGTTTTGGGCATCTTTGAATCACAAAACACTTTTGAGTAGACAAGTACACAAGTACTGGATCTTTTTCAGAACTTTATTTACACTAAATTGGATCCTCATAGTCCCAGAAAAGTTATCAATAGAAAATTTTCTTGGGCTTTACATTCCCCAGAACAATTATGGGTCAGGATGAATATAGGGATGTGGGAAGATCCTTGGTACACTTAATTCTTCCTTAGTACATATTTTTACTTGCATTTTGGTTAGAAAGTGATCGTGGAATTTGGGCAACATCCTTCTGACAATGAGCATCGGTCAATTCAGAGCAAATCAGTGTTAATAAACAGCTGTGTGCATGACAGTGACATTGGACACAGAGTGAGTGCAAGTTGTCCTTAGTTATGGATACATCGTAAACAATCCTGGAGTTATAGGAGAATCGTCAAACTGTTCCCTCCCACCTCCAACATGTACACCTCATTTTTATCAACATCATTGTCATTCATTCATTCATTCAAGCATATTTATTGAGCGCTTACTGTGTGCAGAGCACTGTACTAAGCACTTGGGAAGTACAAGTTGGCAACATATAGGGACAGTCCCTACCCAAAACGGGCTCACGGTCTAGAAGGGGGAGACAGACAACAAAACAGGTAGACAGGTGTCAAAGTCATCAGAACAAATAGAATTAAAGCTAAATGCACATCATTAACAAAATAAATAGAATAGTAAATATGTACTAGTAAAATAGAGCAATAAATCTGTACAAACATATATACAGGTACTGTGGGGAGGGGAAGGAGGTAGGGCAGGGGGATGGGGAGGAGGAAGGGAAAAATGGGGCTCAGTCTGGGAAGGCCTCCTGGAGGAGGTGAGCTCTCAGTAGGGCATTTGAGCGCTTATAATGTGCAGTGCACTGTACTAAGTGCTTGGGGGAATACAATCCAACAGAGTTGGCAGATGTATTCCCTGTCCAGAACAAGCTACAGTTTAGAGAGGGAGAGACATTAATATAAATAAATAATTTATAATATAAAATGTAAAGATATGTGCCTAAGTGCTGGGGGTAGAGGGTGTGACAAATAGGAAATTAGCAAAGGTCACAGATCCAAGTGCATAGATGTTACAGAAGAGAGAGGGTGCTGGAGAAAAGAGGTCTTAATCAGGGAAGGTCTCTTGGAGGAGATGCGACCTTAATGCTCTGAAGGTGGAGAGAGTGGTGGTCTGGGAGCCCTACTGAGAACTCACTTCCTCCAGGAGGCCTTCCCAGACTGAGCCCCCTCCTTCCTTTCCCCCTCCCCATCCCCCTGCCCTACCTCCTTCCCCTCCCCACAGCACCTGTATATATGTTTGTACAGATTCATTACTCTATTTTACTTGCATGTATTTACTATTCTATTTATTTTATTTTGTTAATATGCTTTGTTTTGTTGTCTGTCTCCCCATTCGAGACTGTGAGCCCATTGCTGGGTAGGGACCATCACTATATGTTGCCAACTTGTACTTCCCAAGCGCTTAGTACAGTGCTCTGCACACAATAAGCGCTCAATAAATATGAATGAATGAATGAATGAATGAATGAATGGGGATGGAGTTCCAGGCTAGGGGAAGGATGTGGAAGCCCTACTGAGAGCTCACCTCCTCCAAGAGGCCTTCCCAGACTGAGCCTCCTTTTTCCTCTCCTCCTCCCCATCCCCCCTGCCCTACCTCCTTCCCCTCCCCACAGCACCTGTATATATGTTTGCACAGATTTATTACTCTATTTTACTTGTACATATTTACTATTTAGTTTGTTAATGATGTGCATCTAGCTTTATTTGTTCTGATGACTTGACACCTGTCCACGTTTTGTTTTGTTGTCTGTCTCCCCCTTCTAGACTGTGAGCCGTTGTTGGGTAGGGACCATCTCTATATGTTGCCAACTTGTATTTCCCAAGCGCTTAGTACACTGCTCTGCACACAGTAAGTGCTCAATAAATACAATTGAATGAATGAATGTGGAAAAGTGGTCAGCATTGAGATAAATGAGATTGGGGCACCATGAGTAAACTGACCATAGAGGAGCAGAGTGTGTGGACTTGCTGGTCACCTATCCAATATCTAGTACTGCCCCAGCCTCAACAACTATTGGATACCACTCAGTCAATCTAACTTTGTGGACCACAATCCTCCTGTTGGACAAATTTCTTAAATATTGACAATTTTTGAGTTAGGTTAGAAAAATGACTGTTCCCTTTCTCAAGTGTACTAAGACTTGGGGCCAACACTGCTTTGAAGGGGGCTGTGGTAGAGGGTGGAGGCATGTTGGAGTCAAAGGTCTTGGGTTCAAATTCCGGCTCCGCCAATTGTCAGCTGTGTGACTTTGGGCAAGTCACTTAACTTCTCTGTGCCTCAGTTACCTCATCTGTAAAATGGGGATGAAGATTGTGAGCCCCTCATGGGACAACCTGATCACCTTGTATCTCCCCAGTGCTTAGAACAGTGCTATGCACATAGTGAGCGCTTAACAAATACCATTATTATTATTATTATTATTATTTTTATGTTAGCTAGGTCAGGGTTCATGATGGTGCCCCCTGCATTTCACAGGAGATTTGGTTCTCCTCTCTGGATCTGCCTCCATAGGAGTCTCCCTGAACTCCAAACCCACTCCTCCCTTCCTCTGCTCCCTTCCAGGCTTGGGGACAGAGCTGGGCTCCAGTCTAAAACAGCGTGGCCTAGCACATAGAGCGCAGACCTGTAAGTCAGAAGGACCTGGGTTCTAATCCTGGGTCTGCCTCTTCTAAGGGTAAGTCACTTGGGAAGCCACTTCACTTCTCTGTGCCTCGGTGCCCTCATCTGGGACATGGAGCCCCTTGTGGGACAGGGACTGGATCCAACCTGCCTATCTTTTATCTACCCCAGTGCTTAAAACAGTGGTTGACACATAGTAAGCACTTAACAAAAACCATCATAGTTATTATTATTATTACTATTATTATTATTATTATATCAAGTGGTACTAAGTGTGACTCAGCTCAGACACCGTCCCGGTGGCTTCCTAACTAGCTCGGGAGACTCAAAAGGCAGATTTTCTCATCAAAAGATGGAATAATCCAAATAAAGTTTTCCCAGAAGCCTGCTATTTGTTGTTCCAGTTTTAGATTTGCAAGTCACTGTAATGTGTCCACCAGAAAAAGTCTGCTTCCAGCTTTGGTGGCTATGATGGTGGCTGTTAGCTCTTTGTCTTTCAGTCTGTGACAGGCTCTATGCAAGTGTTAATCTCTCGTGTGAATCTGTCTCTGCTAGTTGCACTGTCTAGACAATACTGAGACAATACTTCTAATACTGGAAGACATTGCCAGGTGAGATCTGTATTTAGTGCACTTTAACACATCTGGAAAATAAAACTGAAACAAGTACAATATTCTCCTTTATCTCTATATCTAGCAGAAATTTTAGGAGTTTAATAGGACCACACCCTTTTTTCAGTCAACTAAAAAACCGAAGGGAGAGTTTCCAGGGTGATCTACAGAGGCTTAAAATTCTTCCTTTAGACTAGGAGTTTGCAAAAAATGAATCTGTCTTCAGACAGTGGTGCTGAATCTCCCTCAACTGATTTGTGCTGACACAGTGAAAAAGTGTACAAGACTTCTTAGGGAATAAAAGAGTTGTAAGTGCAGTCTTCAATAGAGGAAATATCTTTGTAGTGTAATTGTAATGTGAGTTGTAATGTGATTTATGTGAAAAATTGCTTTCACCTATTGGTTTTCACAGCCAAGCAGGCAGATTTAAGAGTTTGAATGTTCTACGGTAAAAAAAGACATTTTTTTCTAAGCACAATCTTTAAAAAAAAACAACGGTACTTGTTACCTACTTACTATGTGCCAGGCACCATTATAAGCACTGGGGTAGATACAAGTTAATCAAGTTGTACACAGTCCCTGTCCCTCATGGGGCTCACAGTCTTAATCCCCATTATACAGATGAGGTACCTGAGGCCCAGAGAAGTGAAGTGACTTTCCCAAGGTCACACAGCAGACAAGTGGCAGAGCCGGAATTAGAACCAAGATGCTTCCAACTTCCAGGCCCATGCTCTATACACTTAGGCTTCGCTGCTTCTCAATCAACATTCAGTTACCCTCTTAAACCAGGGATATGGATAGCATCAATAATTGAAATTCACCAATATGTCAACTAATCAATCAATGGTCATCATTGAGCTTCTACTGAGTTCAAGGCATTATACTAAGTGCTTGACAGAGCTGAACAGTAGCAAGACCCTGCCTTTAATGGGGAATAGATAAATACTACACATAGTGAATGCCAAAGGAAGAATAAGGATAAAATGGGAAGGAGGGCAACAATATTGGGACAAAACTACTCACGGAATAACTGAATGGATGGACAAATAGTAAATAAGTGATATAACTAAATAAGAATCAATGAGTATTGTAGAGGCATAAATTACACAGGTACTAAGGGTGGGTATTAATCTGATGAGACTGGAATATTAAGAATTGGTTTCTGCTTGATAGTGTGAACCTACTCCTTCACCAAACTGTTTCCCACAACTGCTAAAAGGATGCAAAACTAACACTGTTTTGTCTCCTCTTCTTCATTTCATATTCTGTTTGTCAGGGATGTGCTTAAGCAGAATTAAGACAAAAGGTAGATGGATAGCCTGAGAGAAAGGAAAGAGAAACAAGCATCCAAGATCATCCAGAAAGTGCAGACTTTGACCCAAGGTAATCAAGAGCTCTATATTGTTCTTTGTTTAGTCCATATAAACAGAAATTGCTAGTTCAGTGTTTATTAAGTGTATATTAGATTCCAAGCACTGGGTTAAAATCAAGATATAATCCTTGACCCACACAGGAACTTTTAATCTAAAAAAGATAGGGAGAGAGTAGGTATCTTATGCCCATTTTACAAATGAGGAATCTGAGGTGAAGAGAGGTTAAGTGCCTTGCCAAAAATCACCCAGAAGTTGGTTGGAAGAGCTGAGACTAGAACATGACTCTACTGACTCCCCCTAAGCTTTTCACTAGTCCTTCCTAAGCTGCGGGGTTCATTTGCCTTCAAGGCATCTGATCTTTCCACAGAAATTATAAGATGAAATGACACTATTCTGAGATTTATTTTGGGAACTAATGCAGAATGCACCTGGCTAGGAGTCGGGTACCTGGCTCCTTTTCCTTGATAGTGGAGCAGCATGAAGAGAAGCGGTGTGGCTCAGTGGAAAGAGTCCGGGCTTGGGAGTCACCTGTCTGCTGTGTGACCTTGGGCAAGTCACTTAACTTCTCTGTGCCTCAGTTCCCTCATCTGGAAAATGGTGATTAAGACTGTAAGCCCCACGTGGGACAACCTGATAACCTTGTATCCTCTCCAGTGCTTAGAACAGTGCTTTGCCCATAATAAGCGCTTAACAAATGCCATCATTATTATTTTCCTTATTTTGCAAAAGAGATTCTAAACTCTTTGCAAATGGCAGGGCCGCTTGTGCCCATCAGCATATAGGTTAAAAAATCTGCCACTCCATTTGAGAGTCTAAATGGGTTTTGCAATTGTAGTTTGGGGCTCAGTACTGAGAGCTCTGAGAGGAGGATTACCAAGTGTACTTAGATCCAACAGGGATAGAGACATTTTCTCTCTTTTGATTTCTCCTCCCCAAGCTAGTTCACAGTGTAAGCTGTAACTCAGGGTACTAGTTATGGGATTCAGGGAGGGAACCGTCTGTGCCAGCCCAGCTCAGTAAAACAGCTGTACTAGTGGGGTTCCAGCTCAGATCCATCTGCACAATACAACACATGTCATTTGCATTACTTAGAGAAGGTTGGGAAAGGATCCAGGAGTTAGAAAATGAGAAACTCCAGGAACCGTTTCTTCTTGCTTCTTTCTGTAATAATAGTTACAGTAATTATTAAACACTTCCTGTGTGCAAAACTACTGTGCTAGCCCCTGGGATACTTACAAGATAATCAGATCAAGACACAGTCCCTGTTCTACACATGGCTTCCTTTCTAAGCAGTCGGGAGAGTAGGAACATTATCTCCATTTTACAAAAGGGGAAACTGAGTCCTGAGAGTCAATCAATCATATGTATTGAGTGCTTACTGTGTGCCGAGCATTGTACCAAGTACTTGGAGAGTACAATATGAATGACTTGCCTGAAGTCACCCAGCAGACTTATGGCAGAGCTGAGTTCGGAATCCCATTGTCCTGGTTCCCAGTCCCAGCTCAATTTAGGTAGTTTTCTTTTTTCTTTTCACCGAGGTGGAATCTAAAGAATAATGTAGCACACTCAGGTCATCATGATTAGATTAGATGTTTTCCTGATCGATCATAAAGATTCATCTTTTTGAATTCCACAGCATCAGGGTGGATCAATAACCACTGTAGAAGTACTTCCTTCTGCCTGAAACTCATTCTGCTTCCATCTCCTCCTGAAGGCCTTTCTAATTAATTTCTCTTCTCTCCGGGTTATATTCGCCCAGCTACTACCTTAGCATTTCTCTGGCAACTATGCATTTGTGTACTCAAAAATCACTTTTAACACTTTTGTACCTAACACTTTATGTACCTAGTTCCCCTCTCCCCATCCGACTTCCTCTCCTTTCTCCCCACTTTCCTCTGCCACCTCTTTCACTTTTCTCCCTCACTTCCCCAGAGACAAAAGTAAGTCTTGACAGGACAAAACAGGGAGAGGGGCCAAGGCTGTTAAATACTTGGTTGTTCCTATAAAACCGGGTGATGTGGGAGGAGAAGGAGGGATGATAGCCCAAGCAACCAGACCAAAATGATGGCTGTTTCAGTTGGGTAAAGGATGGATTCTGGAAATACTGGGGCAGAAAAACTGCCCGAATTTGGTAACAGATTGACTAGGGGTTTTGACCGAGAGGGAAGAGGCTTCATCAGAGGGGAGAATGATGATGTTATCAAATGAGATGGGATTGTTTAAGTTCCTCTAGACTGTAAGTTTCCTCTAGACTAAAAGCTCCCCCTAGACTGTAAGCTTGCTGTGGGCAGGTAATGTGTCTGTTTATTGTTGTATTGCACTTTCCCAAACACTTAGTACAGTGCTCTGCACACAGTAAGTATTTAACATATAGGAATGAATTAATTAAAATCAATGAAAACGTAGGAGATTAATGAAGAAGCGTGGCTCCGTGGAAAGAGCCCGGGTTTGGGAGTCAGAGGTCATGGGTTCTAATCTCAGCTCATTTACTTTTGAGCAAGTCACTTAACTTCTCTCTGCCTCAGTTACCTCATCTGTAAAATAGGGATTAATACTGTGAGCCCCACCTGGGACAAACTGATCACCTTGTATCCCCCCAGCGCTTAGAACAGAGCTTTGCACATAGTAAGCACTTAACAAATACCACTATTATTATTATTTGGGAGGGACGATGACTAGGACAGTGTTAGGACTATTGGGCTCGAGGTGCTGCTTTGAAGAGCCATATAGAAGTGTTCTGGAGGCAAGAGGAATAGTGATGTTGCAAAGAGGAAGACAGGTTGGGTTTGGTGGGGTAGATTGGGGAGTCATCTGTGTAGAGGTGGCAGTCTTCTGGGCCATACTCCTCTAAAGAATATAGCAGATTTGCCACTTCATTTGCATTAATTAAAAATAAGCAGCTCTAATAAGAGGATGGCTTCCAGGAAATTACCATATTGATCAAGCTGCTGCCTAAACAACTTTTAAGACACAGAACAAATTTTGAAGGCCAAATGCCAAATGTTGAACCTGGGGAGCTCATTAAAAATGGCCACTTAAGAAAGCAGTAACGATGTAATGGGGTTTAATTAATAATGAATAGTATCAGTAGCAAGAGCAAATAAAAATAGCAAGAACCTCAAATGAAAAGCTCATTGAGAGGCCACTCTACCTAACTGGAGAGATGAGGTTGTTGTAGCATCATAGCCACTAAAGAGGATAAGCCCCACAAGCGAATCCGGTGAAGCCACATGGTCTGAGTCACCATGGAGCTTTGGGGCTTTGGCAGAGCTGAATATGCCCAACCTTTCATGATTGTTTTTAGGTTTGATTTGGAACTCATGAGAGAGAAAGGAATGCTGCAGTGTGGCCTAGTGGAAAGATCGTGGGCCTGGAGTCAGAGGACCTGGGATCTAATTCCAGATCAGCCACATCTATCAACCAATAAATGGTATTTACTGAGCAATTATAATGTGCAATGCACTGTATTAAGTGCTTGGGAGAGTACAATGCAACAGAGTTGGTAATAATAATAATAATAATGATAGCATTTATTAAGCGCTTACTATGTGCAAATCACTGTTCTAAGCACTGGGGAGATTACAAGGTGATCAGGTTGTCCCACGTGGGGTTCACAGTCTTAATCCCCATTTTCCAGATGAGGTAGCTGAGGCACAGAGAAGTAAGTGACTTGCCCAAAGTCACACAGCTGACAATTGGCAGAGCCAGGATTTGAACCCAAAGCCCAGGCTCTTTCCACTGAGCCATGCTGCTTCAGACACTGCTTGGTAGACACATCCCCTGCCCACAATTAACTTACAGTCCAGAGAGTGTCTGCTAGGTGACCTTAGGTAAGTCATTTAACTTGGAGAAGCAGCAGGCTCAGTGGAAAGAGCATGGGCTTTGGAGTCAGAGGTCTTGAGTTCAAATCCCAGCTCTGCCATTTGTCAGCTGTGTGATTTTAGGCAAATCACAACTTCTCTGCGCCTCAGTTACCTCAACTGTAAAATGGGGATGAAGACTGTGAGCACCCCATGGGACAACCTGATCACCTTGTAACCTCCCCAGCGCTTAGAACAGTGCTTTGCATATAGTAAGTGCTTAATAAATGCTATCATTATTATTATTACTATTATTAACTTCTCTGTGACTCAGTTACCTCATCTGCAAAACGGGCATAAAGACTGTGAGCCCCACATGAGACATGGACTGTGCCCAACCTGATTAGCTTGGCACATGAGAAGCACTTAACAAAAACCATTTTAAAAATGCACTTTTTCATATTCTCCATGAACTCATATTTCCCAGCCCTCAGGGTCCAGGGTGGTAAACATATGAAATTCATTATCCCAGAAAATTATGCAAACTGAAAATATTGGCAAGTTCAAGAGAGCAATGTTCTGCACACAGTAAGAACTTAATAAATTCCATTGATTGAAGTCTGGAAAAATTCATGGATAAGCCATCACAATAGTTCACTAAGCAAACAGCTAGGAATATAGATGGGAAATGTTACCATTGTTAGCAGGTACATCATCAAACACTGGATGGATGTCAAGGAAAGTAATCATTAACCTGTTCCTCCAAGTATTTTGTTGCCTGAATCAGAAGGAAAATTCTAGCCTGGATTAAACACTGATATGACTCAATAGATTTTCCTATGATCTTATGTTCGTTCATTCCTTCATTCCATCTTATTTATTGAGCGCTTACTGTGCAGAGCACTGTCCTAAGTGTTTGGGAGAGTACAATACAACGATAAACAGACACATTCCCTGCCCATGATGAACTTACAGTCTAGACAGGGTGAGACAGACATCAATACAAATAAATAAAATTAATGATGGCATTTATTAAGCACTTACTATGTACAAAGCACTGTTCTAAGTGCTGGGGAGGTTACAAGGTGCTCAGGTTGTCCCAACCTGATTACAGATTACGGATATGTACATAAATTCTGTGGAGCTGGGGGGTCGGGGGAAGAGCAAAGGGAGTAAATCACGGTTATACAGAAGGGAGCGGGAGATGAGGAAAGATGGGGCTTAGTCTGGGAAGGCCTCTAGGAAGAGATGCGCCTTCAATAAGGCTTTGAAACTGGGGAAGAGTAATTGTCACATCTCATTCCTGGAATGACAAAGAATCATTGCAGCCAGGTAAACAGGATGCCTAATAAACACCAAACAGATGGTCTCTCCTCCAAATCTTGATAAAAATGATGCCCCTAAAAGAGAAAACAATCTTCTTCATGATGCCATATCTCAAGCACTTCAGCCCATTTGGTAACTACACGTGATATCCTGAATTTGGTCTTGATCTGCCACTGTCTTTCACACAAAGAACTGGGCTATCTTTGTGCCATCTCTTTAACACAGTGTGCTGAATCAGAATGGTCTAGTAGAAATAGCATGGGATGGGAGTCAGAGTATCTGGGTAATAATAATAATAATGATAATAATAATAATAATGACATTTGTTAAGCACGTACTATGTGTGGAGTACTGTTCTAAGTGCTGGGAGGGATACAAGGTGATCAGGTTGTCCCACGTGGGGCTCACAGTCTTAATCTCTATTTTACAGATGAGGTAACTGACGCACAGAGAAGTTAAGCGACTTGCCCAGAGTCACACAGCTGGCAAGTGGCTGAGCTGGGATTAGAACCCATGACCCCTGGCTTCTAAATCCAGGATCTTTCCACTGAGCCACGCTGCTTCTCTAATCCCAACTCTACCACTCATCTGCTGCATGGCCTTGGGCAAGTTCCTTAACTTCTCTGTGCCTCAATTCCCTCATCTGTAAATCCTACTTACATGGGATGTGAGGCCCTTATAGGACAGGGATTGCATCCAATCGGATTATGTTAATTTCTCTGTGCCTCAGTTACCTCATCTGTAAAATGGGAATAAGACTGTAAACCCCACATGGGACAATCTGATTACCTTATATCCACCCCAGCGCTTGGAACAGTGCTTTGCAACTTAAATACCAAAAGTTATTATTATTATTATGTTGTATTTACCCCAGTGCTTAGTACAATGCTTGGCACAAAGTATGGTGCTTAAGAAGTGCTATTATTATTATTATTATTGCTATTAATACTAATGAAAATGAAATTGTTAATGGTGGGAGAAAAAAATAGCAGATTAGGAGGGCAGAAAGTATACTGAGATTATCATCTTTGCCCAGAGTTTGAAGGCAACTTTTTCCTGGACCAGGCTGTTCTGAGCTCACTCAGATCATTTTAGGAAAATTATCCATCACTTGGTTGAGCAACTCCTAACCCTGGGGAAACATGAAGCAGGTTGTGGAGCTTACACAATAAGATCACAACTGTAATGGACGTTAGGGGCCCAGAAGAGAAAACCGAAAACACAGGCTAAGGTACCATAATATGTTATTACAGAAACATGACGAATAGAGACAGAGAAATGATAATCGAGCATCAGAAACAGCTATAACTGGGCTTCCTGTCCTCTTGTCTCTCAAGTTGTCTTAAGTTGTAGAGGGTGAGGGGATTGCTTGATTCTCCCTTATTTTCTGAAATAGATGAAGTAATGAAATACCTTCCTCAGGAGAGGATTTAGGGTCCTGACGGGTTTACAAGAAATTTTTATACAACCTTTGGCTTAGCTCTCTCCGTTCATTTCCATGACATTCTGAATCAATTGAGGGACTCGGGTGAATTCGTTCCTGCTAATCTTACCCCCAGATTACCTTAATTGCTGTATGTCATATAAGCTGTGCTGGGATCTCAGCTAACTGAAATTTGGAGAAGGTTTGTGATAAGCTTGGGCATTATTAGAACATTAGTAAAGCTTTATGGGTAGGATTATTTTGGCAGGCATCATTTTCTCCTTTGAAAGATGTAGGGTGCAATTTTCTTTTGAATGCAAAATCGTCATTTCTAAAAGAAACAATCATTGTTGGAAGCACCAATTACTCTTCTGGATTCACTGAAAAGATCATCTTGTCAAAGTAGTGGATCAAATAGTTATTATGGGCTGAGCCTTTCAAGAGCATGCTGCCTTTCTGGTAGATCATAATAACTGTGGTATTGGTTAAGCACTTAATAAGTGCCAAATACTGGACTAAGCTCTGAGGTAGAAACAAGATAATCAGGTCCCACATGGGACTCACAGTCTGAGAAGGAAGAACAGGTATTGAATCCCCATTTTTCTGATGAGGAAATTGAGGCACAGAGAAGTTAAGTGAGTTACCCATGGTAATATAGCAGGCTAGTGGTGGAACCTGGATTAGAACCCAGGTCCTCTGAATCCCAGGCCTGTGCTCTATCAACTAGGCCATAATGCACCTCCTCTACATGAGCCTCTAAGCTCATCCTGAAGCAGCGTGGCTCAGTAGAAAGAGCACGGACTTTGGAGTCACAGGTCATCGGTTCAAATCCCAGCTCCGCCACTTGTCAGCTGTGTGACTTTGGGCAAGTCACTTAACTTCTCTGTGCCTCAGTTACCTCATCTGTAAAATGGGGATTAAGACTGTGAGCCCCCAACGGGTCAACCTGATCACATTCTAAACTTCCCAGTGCTTAGAACAGTGCTTTGCACATAGTAAGTGCTTAATAAATATCATTTAAAAAAGCACTTGTCCCTCTCTTTCTCCCTCCTTGTCTCTCATCTTAAACCATTCATTTTCCAATGGCTTCTTACCCTAAGCTTTAAAAAAATGCTTGTGTATCCCTTATCCTAAAAAACCCCTCCCTAGACTCCCAAGGCTTCTTCCAGTTATAGCCCAATCTCCCTCCTACCATTCCTCTTCAAACTCATTGAGTGAGTTTTTCCCCACAAGCCTCCACTTCCTTTCCTCCAGTTCTCTCCTTGATCCCTCCAATCTGGTTTCCAGCCCCTTCACTCCAAGAAAACTGCCCTCTCTAGAGTCACCAGTGACCTCCTTACAAACCAATGGCTTCTACTCCATCCTAATTCTCCTCAGCCTTTCAGCTGCCTTCAAAACCCTTAATCTTGAAACATTTAACCATCCCTGGCTTATGACACTGTCCTCTCTTGGTTCTCTGATTATCTTTCTGACTGCTCCTTCTCAGTCTCTCTCACAGGTTCCTCCTCTGCCTCCCTCCTTCTAACAGTGGGAATCCCTCATGTCTCAGTTTTAAATCTCATATCCTTAATCTACACCTACTCCCTTGGATAACTCAGGTGCTCCCATGGCTTCAACTCCGCTGATGATGTTTCCTTGTCTGTAAAATGGGGATTGAGACTATGAGCCCCTCATGGAACGGGGATCGCGTCCAACACGATTTGCTTGTATCCATCCCAGTACAGTGCCTGGCACACAGTAATCTCTTAAATACCAGAATTATTATTATTATTATTCACAAATCTACCTCTCCATCCCTGAATTTTCTCCTCTGCAGTCTTGCATTTACTCCTGCCTTCAGAACATCTCTACTTAGATGTCCCACCAACACCCCAAACTAAACATGTCCAAAGCAGAATTCCTTCGCTTCATACTTAAACCCTGGCCCTGTCTTTTCCATCATTGTAAACAAAACTATTCTGTCCTCCCTGTCTCATAAGCCCTTAATCATGGTCCCCTCATTGACTCAGCTCTTTCATTCATCCCTCATGTTCAATCTGTCACCAAATCTTGTTGGTTCTACCCTTACAGCCACTAAAATCCACCCTTTCTTCTTCATCCAAACAGCTACCATGCTGATTCAAACACTTATCATATTCCGTATTGACTACTGCATTAGCTTCCTCCCTGCCTTCTCTGCTTCTTGACTCTCCTCACTCCAGTCGTTACTTCACGCTGCTGTTTCGATTACTTTTCTAAAATGAATGTTCAGCCCATGTCTCCCCAATCCTCAAAAACCTCCAGGGTTAGCCCATTCACCTCCACGTCAAATGGAAGCCTAGTATTGGCTTAAAGCATTTAGTCATCATCATCATCATCATCAATCGTATTTATTGAGTGCTTACTATGTGCAGAGCACTGTACTAAGTGCTTGGGAAGTACAAATTGGCAACATATAGAGACAGTCCCTACCCAGCAGTGGGCTCACAGTCTAAAAGGGGGAGACAGAGAACAAAACCAAACATACTAACAAAATAAAATAAATAGAATAGATATGTACAAGCAAAATAAATAAATAAATAGAGTAATAAATATGTACAAACATATATACATATATACAGGTGCTGTGGGGAAGGGAAGGAGGTAAGATGGGGGGATGGAGAGGGGGACGAGGGGGAGAGGAAGGAAGGGGCTCAGTCTGGGAAGGCCTCCTGGAGGAGGTGAGCTCTCAGCAGGGCCTTGAGAGGTTAGTCAGGTTGCTCCCTCCTATAATAACAATAATAATTATGGTTTTTGTTAAGCACTTACTATGTGCAGAGCACTGCTCTAAGAGCTGGGGTAGTTACAAGGTTAACAGGTTGTCCCATGCGGGGCTCATGGTCTTAATCCCCATTTTACAGATGAGGGAACTGAGGCCCAGAGAAGTGAAATGACTTGCCCAAAGTCACGCAGCTGACAAGTGGCAGAGCCAGGATTCGAACCCATGACCTCTGACTCCCAAGCCCGGGCTGTTTTCCACTAAGCCACGCTGCCTCCCCATATCTTACCTCATTGATTTCCTATTACAACCCAGCCTGCTCACTTTGCTCCTCCAACGCTAACCTCTCATCATACTTCAATCTCGTCTATCTCACCACCAACCCCTTTCCCACATCCTCCCTCTGGCTTGGCACTCCCTACCTCTTCAAATACAACAGATCACCACTCTCCCCACCTTCAAAGCCTTATTAAAAATCACATCTCTTTCAAGAGGTTTTTCCTGAATGAACCCTAATTTCCCTTACTCCCTCTCCCTTCTGCTTTATCTATGCAGTTGGTTTTGTGCACTTTAAGCACTTGCTATCCACCCCACCCTTACCCCAGAATATCTTTGCATAATTAATTTAATGTCTGGCTCCCCTATAAACTGTAAACTTCTTGTGGGCAGGAATGTGTCTACCAACTCTGTTGCATTGTGCTCTCCCAATCACTTAGTACAGTGCTCTTCACACAGTAAGTCCTCAATCAGTACCATTGATAGATTGATTCCCAACAATATGAACTCTTCAGTTTCCTCCATAGTAGAGAAACCAAAGTTAATAGCCTAGGAAGGATTCCTCATGCAACAAAATAGATTGTTACCAGATAAATCTCTGTACCTAGAGACCACTATATCATAAACATCATCATCATTATCATTATCACCTCATCAAACCAGGATTAAGAGTGTGTCTCCTGCATGCAGAGTAGTGTATTGGGTGTCCAGGGAACATACAATCAACATTCAAAATGCTAAGCCCTCCTGTAGAGAAACTTACAATCACTAGCCAGACTTCTTCTTCAGTCAGCTTTGGCACCCTTTAAAAGAAACCAGAGAGGATGTACAGGGCTGAAGCTGGGCAAGAACAGTGTTCGAAAAGAAATTCAAGCTTTGGGCAAACTGATTAAAAATTCATGATTTTTCTCAAAAATCTGAGAAATGTCAGCAGACAAGCCAACCTGGACTGGGAGCTTTAAAGAGCTCAGATTCCAAGCAGGATCAGGACTCCTCGGTAATTAGATGAGGGATTCTCTGAGGAAAAGATGAGGGGCTGTGGGAAGTCTTCTTTAAGGGATTCTCTAGAGCTGAAACAGAGAGCATCGCTATAAATATTCAGAAAAGTGTCCCCTTTGGGTCAAGCACTCTCTTTCAGCAAGGATGCAAAAGAAGAGTCCAACTACCTGAGGCAAGTCCAGGTAATTACCTGAGGCCCACATCCTCCCCCTTGCCTGGAATGCCCTCCCTCCACACATCAGCAGAGCTAGCTCTCTTCCTCCCTTCAAAGCCCTACTAAGAGTTCACCTCCTCCAAGAAGCCTTCCCAGACTGAGCCCCATTTTTCCTCTCCTCCTCCCCATCCCACCTGCCCTACCTCCTTCTCCTCCCCACAGCACCTATATATATGTTTGCACAGATTTATTACTCTTTTCATTTTACTTGTACATATTTACTATTCTATTTATTTTGTTAATGATCATCATCATCATCAATCGTATTTATTGAGCGCTTACTGTGTGCAGAGCACTGTACTAAGCGCTTGGGAAGTACAAATTGGCAACATATAGAGACAGTCCCTGCCCAACAGTGGGCTCACAGTCTAAAAGATGTGCATTTAGCTTTAATTCTATTTCTTCTGACGACTTGACACCTGTCCATATGTTTTGTTTTGTTGTCTCTCTCCCCCCTTCTAGACTGTGAGCCCGTTTTTGGGTAGGGACCGGCTCTATATGTTGCCAACTTGCACTTCCCAAGTGCTTAGTACAGTGCTCTACACACAGTCAGTGCTCAATAAATACAGTAGAATGAATGAATGAATGAATTATAAAGCCATCTCTCATGGTATCTGTTAAGTGCTTACTATACGCCAGGAACTGTTCTAAGCACTGGGGTAGATATAAGGTAATCAGGTTAGACACAGTCCCTGTCCCACAGGGGGCTCACAGTCTTAATCCCCATTTTACAGATGAGGTAACTAAGCCCCAGAGATGTCAGGGGACTTGCCCAAGGTCATGCAGAAGACACATGAGCTGGAACCTGGTCCTTCTAACTCTCAGCCCCGTGTTCTATCGACTAAGCCATACTGCTCCTCTTATCCTTTTCCATATCCTTAGTATGGCTCTCCTATAAGCTGTAAACTGCTTGTGGGCAGAAATGCCCACAAATCCCCAAACCGTCCAGGCATTTGCTTGGGAAGCAATAATAATTAATCAATCATTGGTGTTTATTGAGGCCTTACTCGGTGCAAAGCACTGTACTAAGTACTTGACTGAGTACAATACAACAAAATGAGCAGACATGTTCCCTGCCCATAATGAGCTTACAGTCTGGGGAGGGTAATAATGCTAATAATAATAATGATAATAATAATATTTTGTAAGTGCTTACTATGTTTCAATCACTCTACTAAGCTCTGGTGTAGACACAAGATCACCAAGACCCTCACGGGGGTCACAGTCTAAGTAGGAAGGAGAACAGGTATTGAATCCCCAATTTGCGGATGAGGGAAATGAAACACAGAAAGTTAAGGGGCTTGCCCTTAATTGGCCTAATTTTGGCTTAAAACATTTAGTCAACTTGCTCCCTCCTATCTTATCTCACTGATTTCCTATTACAACCCAGCATGCACACTTTGCTCCTCTGCTGCTAACCTACTCAGTGTACTTCAATCTTGTCTATCTCATCACCAACCCCTTTTCCACATCCTCCCTCTGGCTTGGCACTCGCTACCCCTTCAAATACAACAGATCACCTCCCTCCCTACCTTTAAAGCCTTATAGAAATCACATCTCTTTCAAGAGGCCATTCCTGAATGAACCCTAATTTCCCTTACTCCCTCTCCCTTCTGCTTTTTCTATGCACTTGGTTTTGTGCACTTTAAGCACTTGCTATCCACCCCACTCTTAGCCAGGAAGAGTCAGAGACAGGATTAGAATTTAGGTCAATTGACTCCCAAGCCTGTGAAGTTTTCTCTAGACCATGCTGCTTCTGACTGTCATATGCCAGGCCCCTAAGGCCCTGCCTGAAGGCAGTATTACTTGAAGACTTCAGCTTTAGAAGAGTATCAGAATCCTTAGGGATCTCCTATGGAAATAAAGGAGATTATTACCGTGATACTAATATGTTGGGGGAGTGGGTTTGGATTCCCCAAGCAGGAAGCAATAACTATTGTACTCCCCTAAACCTTCAATACAATGCTCTGCATACAGATAGAGCATGGGCCTGAGAGTAAGAAGGTCATGGTTTCTAAGCCTGGCTCTGCCACTTGTCTGCTGTGTGACCTTGGCCAAGTCACTTAACTTTTCTTCAGTTCCCTCATCTGTGAAATGGGGATTGAGACTGTGAGCCCAATGAGGGACAGTGACTGTGTCCAACTCTATTTGCTTGTATCCACCCCACCACTTAGTACAGTGCCTGGCACATGTAAGCACTTAACAAATACTATAATTTTTATTATTATAATTATTATTACCATTACACTGAACATTCAGAAATTACCATTAATTGAAAATTAACCATCCAAAGTTGTAAAAGACCTTATTTCTTCATTTTGCCAGGTACTCGCCTTACTGCAGAGCAGAAATAAACTACTAAAAACACACTTTCATTCATTCAATCATATTTATTGAGCTCTTACTGTGTGCAGAGCACTGTACTAAGCACTTGGAAAGTACAAGTCGGCAACATATAGAGACGGTCCCTACCCAACAATGAGCTCACAGTCTAGAGGGGGGAGACAGACAACAAAAAACAAAACATGTGGACAGGTGTCAAAATCATCAGAACAAATAGAATTAAAGCTATATGCACACTTCCCTAGTGCCCCATCTCCAGGAGCTATTCATTCATTCAATCATATTTATTGAGCACTTACTGTGTGCAGAGCACTGTACTAAGTGCTTGGGGGAGTACATTACAACAATAAACTGTTACATTCCCTGCCCACAACGAACTTACAGTCTAGAGGCTGGGAATGTAAAATGAACATTCAGAAATGCAAAGCGGCTTTCTTAATTAGGTTATACATCTGAACCAGTCCTGAAGACCTCCCACTTGACTGACCAGTGAGAGCCTACTTTGGTTTGGAACCATATCCACACCCATGGGATTAGTTGGTATAATTGTGACATTATCAGTCAATCTGCCAATTGTATTTATTGAGTGCTTACACTGTGCAGAGCACTGTACTAGGTGCTTGGAAAGTACAATACAACAGCATTGATAGATCACGTTCCCTACCCAGAAGGAGCTTACAGTCTAGAGGGGGAGACAGACATTAATATACATAAATAAATTACGGATAGGTACATAAGTGCTGCGGGTCCCTGGGAGGGGTGAATAAAGGGTATAATAAATCCATGTGCAAGGGAGTCTCGGAAGGGAGTGGGAGAAGAGGAAATGAAAGTCTAGTTGGGGAAAGACTCTTGAAGGAGATGAGCTTTTAATAAGGCGTCGAAGGTGGGGAGAGTGATTGTATATCGAATATGAAGAGAGAGGTTGTTTCAGGCCAGAGAGAAGATGTGGGTAAGGGGTTAGTGGCAAGATAGATGAGATCGAGATGCAGCGAGTAGGTTGGCATTAGAGGAGTGAAGTGTGCCAGCTGAGCTCTAGAAGGAAATCAGTGAGGTTAAGTTGGAGGGGGCAGGGTGATGAAATGCTTTATAGCCAATGGTAAGGAGTTTCTGTTTGATGCCGAGGTGGATGGGAAACCCCTGGAGGTTCTTGAGGAGTGGGGAAACTTGAACTGAACAGTTTCGTAGAAAAATGATCCAGGCAGCAGAGTGAAATATGGACTCGAATGGGCAGAGACAGGAGGCAGGGAGGTCAGCAAGGAGGCTGATGCAATAATCGAGATGGGATAGGATAAGTGCTTGAAGTAACATGGTAACAGTTTTGGTGGAGAAGAAAGGGCAGATTTTAGCGAAGTCACAAAGGTTGAGCCAACAGGATTTGGTCTCACAGATTGAATACGTGGGTTGGATGAGAAAGATAAGTCAAGGATAATGTGGAGGTTATAGGCTTGTGAGACAGGGAGGATGGTGGTGCTGTCCACAGTGATGGGAAAGTCATTTGGAGGTGGGGGTTTGGGTGGGAAGATTAGGAGTTTCATTTTGGACATATTAGTTTTGATGTGGGACATCCAACTAGAGTTGTTCTGAAGGCAGGAGGAAATGTGAGACTCTAGAAAGGGAGAGAAATCAGGGTTGGAAATGTAGATTTGGGAATCATCCACATATAGATGGTAGCTGAATACATGGGAGCAAATCACCATCATCAATCGTATTTATTGAGCACTTACTGTGTGCAGAGCACTGTACTAAGTGCTTGGGAAGTACAAATTGGCAACATATAGAGACAGTCCCTACCCAACAGTGGGCTCGCAGTCTAAAAGGAGCAAATGAGTTCTCTAAGGGATTGGGTATAGATGGCGAATAGAAGGGGACTTAAAATTGAACCTTGAGAGGCAGAAAAGGAGGCTGAGAGACTGAGAATGAGTGGCCAGAGATAAAGGAAGAGAACCAAGATAAGGACAGTGTCAGTGAAGCCAGAGTTGGATAATACTGCACACTACTCAGTTAATTAATCAGTGGCTTTCATTGAGCACTGTGAGTACTGTGTGCAGAGCACTGTGCTAAACTCGAGAGTATCATAGATTATGTAGACATGCTCTCTGCCCTCAAGACATTTACAGTCTAGGAGATTGCAACTCCAAGGTTCCTGCTTTCTTTCAGAAAGCTCAATCCAGTATCCTGAGAGGATTAATGTGTGTCTATACATGGAAAGCACTTAGAACTCCTTCATGTGACTGCAAGGCCAAATTTTGTGGAATTAATCTTAGTTCCCCTCAAAGCATGGAAACACCTTTTTCCTACAGATTGGTAATGAATCTTCTCATTATAGAGAAACATATACTTCATGGAAACTGCCTTCTCTGAAGTCATCAGTGACCTCCTTCTAGATAAATCCAACAGCCTCTATTCTTTCCTAATAATCCTCATCAACCTCTCGGTTGCCTTGAACACTGTGAACCACCCCTTTTTTATTGAAACATTATCTAATTTGGCTTCATTGATACTGTCCTCTCCTAGGTTCTCCTATTACTTCTCTGACTGTGCCGTCTCAGTCTCTCTCATAGGCTCCTCCTCTGCCTCCCACCTTCTAACCATAAGAGTCCCTCAAGGCTCAGTTATGAATTTTCTATTTTGAATTTGCAACCACTCCCTTGGAGAACTCATTTGCTCCCATGGTTTCAATAACAATCACTACACTGATGATTCACAAATCTACCTCTCCAGTCCTGACCTCTCTGTCTCTATCTCTCTACTGCAGTCAATCACTCAATCAATTAACCAATGGTATTTATTAAGCACTTAGTGTTTACAGAGCACTGTAGTAAGTGCTTGGGAGAGTAAAATACAACAGAGTTAGCAAATATATTCCCTGACCACAAGGAGTTTACAATATTATAATAATAATAATAGTAATAATGGTACTTGTTAAGTGCTTACTATATGCCAAACACGGTTATAGGCACTGGGATAGATGCAAGGTAATCAGGTTGTCCCACATGAGGCTAACAGTCGTAATCCCCATTTTCCAGATGAGGTAACTGAGACACAGAGAAGTGAAGTGGCATACCCAAGGTCACACAGCAGACAAGTGGTGGAGCCGGAATTAGAACCACATCCTCTGACTCCCAACCTCGCGGTCTTTCCACTAAGCCACACTGCTTTCTTCTCAATCAATCTGCTCAATTTCACTCTAGAACTTCCAGTCTACAGTCCTGCTTCCAGGACATCTCTACTTGGATGTCTCGCTAACACCTCAAACTTAAAGTGTCCAAAACTAAAAGTGCCTACATCTTCCCACCCAAACCCTGCCTGCCCCCCAGTCTTTACCATCCCTTTAGCCAAAAACACTATCTTCCCTGTCTCACAAGCCTGTAACCTTCTCATTATCCTTTACTTATCTTTCATTCAACCCAAATATTCAAATATTTCACCAAATCCAATCAGTTCTAACTTCATAACTTCGCTAAAATTCACTTTTCTGTCCATCCAAACTGCTACTATCCTGATTCAAGCAATTATTATATCCTGCTTTGACTACATTTGCCTACTTGCACCTCCCTGCCTCTCATCTTTCCCAACTATAATCCATACTTCATTCTTGTGCCCAGATCATTTTTTCTAAAAAAAAAAAAAAGTTGTCCATTTACCCCCACTCCTCAACAACCTTCAGTGGTTCCCATTCACCTCTGCATGAAACAGAAGCTCCTTACGATCGTCAATTTTAAAGTACTAAATCATCTTTCCCCTTCCTATCTTTCCTCACTGATTTCCTACTGCAACCAGCCCAAACACTTTGCTCCTCCAACACTTACCTATTCATTGTACCTCAGGCTTGTCTCTCTCACCAGCGATCCCTTGTCTGTGTCTTCCTTCTCACTTCAACTCCCTTTCCCATTACATATGACAGATCTCACCTCTCCCCACCTTCAAAGCCTCCTTAAAATTTCATATTCTACAAAAGGCATTCCCTAAGCACTTATTTTCCCTATTTCCCTCTCCCTTCTGCACTGCCTATGGATTTAGATTTGGGTGTGTACCTTTTGTCTTTCCTTGTCTTATGCCGTCAAGTCATTTCTGACCCATAGCAACATCACAGACACATCTCTCCCAGAGCACCCCCTCTCCATCTGCAATAGTTCTAGTAGTGTATCCATAAGGTTTTCTTGGTAAAAATATGGAAGCGGTTTACCATTACCTCTCTCCACACAGTAAACTCTAGTCTCCACCTTTGATTCTCTTCCATGCCGCTGCTGCCCAGCACAGGTCAGTCTTTACTTGCAGCAGTTTGCCTTCCTCTTGCTAGCCACTGATTGAGCTAGGAATGGAATGGATAGGCCTCCACTTGACTCTCCCTCCCATAGCCGAGACTGGAAGAGTACTGGAAACTCTCCAGGTGCGACCCTGAGAGGGGAATGTACCTTTTCAGCACTTGATATTCACTGCATATACTTGCTCTTTGTACTGTACTCTCCCAAGCACCCTGCATATAAGTACTCAATAAATACCACTGATAGATTGATGACATCCTGGAGATCTGAGTGCCTCCATGCATTTATCTAGGGTAAAATGAGTTACATAGGTTTATTTGGTCATACTAAAGAATCAAATGGATCCTGGGTAAATACTCTTAGATCTTAGCACAGGGAAACCTTTCACATACACATTACACTTTTCCTGGTGATAAAACTGTGGAGTCAGGAAAAAGTTGTGCAATTTTCTATCAGTCATTGGCTCTCAAATAACTTTTCAAATATGTTTTGATTCCATGCCCCAGATATACTTTTCAAAGATCTCACTCTGATGTTGAAGATTATAATAAACACTTCTACATTTTTAATAGTTAGCACAATGGTTAAAAAGACCTATTTTTTTTTTCAAAACAAAGTTATAGCACTGCATATGCCAGATGGTTAATTCCCATGAGCTAATGAGAATACCCAAATTCTCTTTGATTTAAATTATTCTACAGACATTTCATTTGGGACAAATTTTCCTGGCTCCTTGTTTAGATTTTTACATAGATGATCTATTTTTTCCAGATAATAGCTTGTCTTTCTTCTCCCAATATATGGAGGTACAACTCTTATCCATAAAATCTTAATATATCCAATTTTTATTTTATCCTTTAGGGTTTTGATAATTAAAAATGAAGTTGCAGTTATTAGCATATGTTTGTATAATGCATATTTAGGCAATCCATTAAAAATCCCAAAGCGGAAGGGACAAAAATATTATGTTAAACTTTCATTTGCTATTAATTGACATTGTTCAGATGAATCAACCTTTTTGGGATTGTCTTAAAACAAGATTTATATTTTTATCTAAGGGAGTTCTTTACTTTATGTTACATTCAATTAATAATTCATTTCATAGGATAAAGATAGTTGAAAAGCAGAATCACCAGGATATGTCTGAAGATGGTACAGAGAGTACCATCTAGTCTTCTAGATGGCTAGACTGTGAGCCCACTGTTGTGTAGGGACCATCTTTATATGTTGCCAACTTGTACTTCCCAAGCGCTTAGTACAGTGCTCTGCACACAGTAAGTGTTCAATAAATATGATTGAATGAATGAATGAGTAAATCACATAAGATTCTTCTTTAAATAAGGCAATTTCCATATCATGTTGATTTATGATAGAATGTCAAAAACACGGGACAAGATATTCTAGCTCTCAATGGACATGAGAGATCAAAATGGTAGAAGTGTACCTAGACTAGACAACCATGCCCTCTGGAAGAAATGATCATAAATCAGGGAGAATTCAGAGATGAACACTAGAAATGAGGTAGAATCTACACATACTAAAATAACAATAGCAGCAGCAACAACAACAAAACCCTAAAGGAACAGTGACTATAGCTTGGCTAGACTAACAAATAATTGAAAGCATTCTGTTTAATAATAATAATAATAATAATGGCATTTGTTAAGCGCTTACTATGTGCAAGGCACTGTTCTAAGTGCTGGGGGGGATACAAGGTGATCAGGTTGCCCGCGTGGGGCTCGCAGTCATCATCCCCATTTTACAGATGAGGGAACTGAGGCACAGAGAAGTTAAGTGACTTGCCCAAGGTCACACAGCAGGCACGTTGGCCGTCGGGATTCGAACCCATGACCTCTGACTCCAAAGCCCGGGCTCTTTCCACTGAGCCATGCTGCTTCTCTATTAATAGAGTGTAAATCTTGAGAAAGCTTGTGTACCATAGGAAATCCATATGAATTATGTGAAACCTACTTACATTTAGGTTGAATTCCTCTCCTCTCTCCCCAAAATAGAACAAAATCTGAAGACTGATATCTCCATTCCTAATTACTCAGAAGAAGTTGTTTCAGCTGACTTAAAAATCAAACCAGAAAAGCACTAGATAATAATTGGATAATCAATTAAAGTTGAATTTAGAAGCACCCTAACAGTTTTCTTCAGTCTTTAATTTCTACCATTTCACTTAAGAAGTAGCTTTTCTATCTTAGAGAACACAAGCCTGTTTTAATGGTATTTTAATATTCATACATTGCAATTAAAGCTAAAATCAAATTGAGGAATTATTTAAAAGAACTATTTTTCCATGGAGACCTGAAATCTCCCTCAATTTTTTTGAATTCTTTCATTCCTCAATTTTTTGCATTGCACATTTCAGTCACTTTTTTCTGCTGAACTATTCTTTGCTTCATCCAGTCCAATTTACTCTGTTAATGTTTACAGAGGATATTACAACTCAGGCTTCTGGTAATGTTTCTAACCTCCTGAATTTATGATCTTTTAAAGAGCTGCTATATTGACAAGTAAATTATACTTACTCCAGCCAATTGCATATACTTATGTCACTTTAAATTTAACTTTATCAGCGGTTGTCAAATTTTTCAGGTTGCTTTTATAATGTTTGGATGTATTTGGCAATGTTGCTTTATATTGACATTTCTATTTTGATTTGTATTGTGGTACAATTATAAGAAAGGAACAACTAAAGTTAAACATGAGTCATCACAAGTCAAAGTTTAATTTCAGGAAATCTTAGGAAGTTGTAGCAATGTGTTTACTTTCCATTTGAATTTAGAGCTTGGAAAACATACTGGGAAGCAGCTCAGCCTAGTGGAAACAGCACAAGCCTAGAAGACAAAGAACCTCGATTCTACTCTTTAAGCACTTAATGATCACTCTCAGTCCCACAGCACTTTTGCACGTAACGGTAATTAATTTATATATATATTATTGCCTGTATCCCGCTCTAGACTGTAAGCTTATTATGAACAGGGAATGTCTCTACCAACTCTCAAGCACTTAGTTTAATGCTCTGCTTACAGTAAGTGCTCAAATGGCATTGATCAATTGATTGATTGATTCTGGCTCCACCATTTGTCGGCTGTGTGACCTTGGACATGTAATTTAACTTCTCCACACCTCAGCTTTCTCAACTGCAAAATGTAATACCTAGTCTCCCTCCTGCTCGACTCTAAGCCCCATTTGGGACAGAGACTGTGACTGATCTGATTGTACTTTCCAAGCACTTGGTACAGTACTTTCGAAGCATGTAGTACAGTGCTCTGCACACAGTAAGTGCTCAATAAAAGATTGAATGAATAAATGAATCAATCAATTTGTATGTACCCCATTGCTTAGAACAGTGCTTGACACATAGTAAGCACTTGGTAAATAGCATTAAAAACTAAGCTGTTTAAGGATTATACATCGAGTCATCAAAGCAAAAACACAAAGTAGAAGGAAAAGAGCAAAAGATATGAAAGAACTCTGGAATTTTGATTAAACTGTTGCACATTCAAATCAATTTTTAGAAACACATCTTTATTTAGTGGTTTATTTTGTTTTCAATCCATTCTGATAATCTCTTTATCATTGTCATATGGCTAATTCCCTCCGGTGTTAATTTTAATTGTTTTTTCCTTTCATTTTGCTTCAGTTAACATGACTTGTTGCCTTGATGTATCACAATCTCACTCCCTTAAAACAGACAGAAACAATAGGTGGCTGTTTACAGGAAGGACTGCTTTTAGGTGATCACCTTTGACTTCAGAGCTGCCACGTACCTATAATTAAGAAGTCACCTACCCAAGACCCAGCACTGAAGCTTTTGAGCAACTTAGTTGTGGGATGGACCTAAATGGAATCCCTTTGGGTTGGGCTTGATGGGACAAAGTTACGTAGTTCCAGACCAATACTTCAGTATTTTAAGCCCCAACATTTTAGAGATCCAAGTGGGTAATGCAGGATGAAGAGAATGGGTAATTGTCTTGTCTTATGTTGTTAAGTCATCTCCATGGACACAACTCTCCCAGATCACCCCACCTCCATCTGCAATTGTTCTGGTAGTGTATCCGTAGAATTTTCTTGGTAAAAATACAGATGCGGCTTACCATTGCCTTCTTCCACACAGTAAACTTAAATATCTGCCCTCACCTCTCTCTCATGCTGCTGCTTCCCAGCAAAGGTGACTTTTGACTTGTAATTAACAGTACACTAATTATTGAGTTCACTTTAGCTAGGATGGCAAAGACTCAGATAGAACCTGCTAGTGGGGATGCCTGACCTATCCATTTTGAAGAAGGGTGAGAGTAGGTGGGGGGACCGACCAAGAATAAAAAAGCATTAGGAAATCAACCACAGCTGAGAGTGAGAGGAGTAACTGGGTACAGAATAATGGGACAATGACTGAACAAAGAGAACAATCAAAGGAGGACATCTGATGTGAAAGTCAGAAAACAAAATATATTGGCAGCAGAGTCTAAGAAGATTCCAGTGAAAAATGTCAGACAGAGAAAAATAGAAGGAAGGAATGGAGGGGGAAAGAAGGAAAAGCAAGAGAGACCGTGATTTTGAAAAATATGTTATAAAAATTGCTGCCAAAAATATGCTAAAATGTAAATTTGAGGAATGATGGATCTACTGTGATATAGACTGTAGCCCATAGTCTGTCCAAATCAAAGACAATTTTGTGATCATTCATATATGATGGATTACAACTGTGATAAAGACATGTCTGGCACATGAACAGATCTTCATTCATTTTATAAACTTATGTGAAAAGAAATAAAATTAAATCACTATTTAACATATTCAGCTGGGACTGTAGTCTACTATACCAGTAACTCAAGGTTATGCAATTCTCTAAGCTTTACACTTGGTATTAGCACAGATGATATTCAGGACTTATTAGCTAGGCAAGGGAGAGTTTACAGCTTCTTCCAAAATTACTCCATTTATGAAATATGACATGCATGTGTTTGCTCTAATGTCCCTAATTTAAAAAACAAGAGATATGCTGGGAGATTTTTTTTCTTCAGTTCCATTATCTTTCATCAAAAATCTGAAAACCAAAGACTTTTTCACGGTAGATTTCTTTAACTTTTTGAATTTCACTTTGTAATCTCAAACCAGATGCTCCTAATTTAACCTCTACAATGACTAACAGGCGAATCAATTTGAGGCTGCTTAGGGTTGTCTGATATCACATTGGAAAATAATGGCCAAGTCCCTCTGTTCTCAACTATGTTAATAGGACCCAACATGTTATCCTGTTTTTGGAAGGCTAAAGTGACAATTGTGTGACAATTCACTCCTAGTGGGTCTGGAAAATGCAGGTTTTCTTTTAGAAAGAATATACAATTGCTGTAGAATTGCTCTTCATGTAGACAACCTTATAGACCTGAGGCCTAGGTGACTGACAGGGTCCTGGTGTCCTGAATTTCATTCCCTCACTTTGTCTGCCATTAACGCTTCTGTATAGGATCTGTCCTCTATCCCTGTAATCATTTCTTCTTAGAGTGTGGATGCCAAAACTGCTCTAATATTATATTCTAATATAGGTTTAACCCACACAGACTGCAACAAAAGATCATTTTCCAATTCGTACTGCTGTTGTTACTGTGCTGAGCCCATAACAAGCTCTCTTGTTAGTGACTGTTTGTGATCCCATGAGCCACAACAAGAGACTGGCAAAGGCACTGATGGGCTTAACTTGAGGGCAGGTGATTGTGGGCCTGGTGGTGGGTGGAGCATTTAGGGAGGCAGGGCTTTCTCTCCCTGTTTTACCCAGTAATGGGCCTGGACCAATCAGTGACTGCCACATAGGGCCACAACTGTGACTCCTAAGGCAGTTAAAAGGCAGCTGTTTTGCATTATGGGGTGGGGGTATGTTGAGATGTAGCTGTACTAGACACATGCAGAGGGATAGAAGCATGCAGAGCAGTGCTTGAGAGGAGAAAGAAGAAGCGTTGGTGGAACAGGCTCCTTATGTATGTATGTATGTATGTGTCACTCCCTTGCACATCCTAATTGAAAAAACCTTTCACAGTAGACTTGGTGATCAGAGGTGTGGTTTGAACTCTACTACACGTAATTGAGACTCCTGGGGTCCAGGAAGATTCTAGTTGGCACAGTCATTTGAGCATTTTATAATAGAGGTGCTAATGCATCATCAGCTTCTGTTTGATCATGACTTTGACCATAGCCACCTGCTTGACCATGGCCTTCAAGTCCTCATATATTGTTCTTATACCACCAGTCTCTTTCTATATTGTATTTTTATATGCTATTTTTATCCTGTTCCTTTACTGCCTTGATTGAGGGCTATGTGAGGAGTCTGGATGTGGTAGGATTTGAAGGAAACAGATGGCACTTTGTCTAGAAGGAAGAGGAAAAACTTAAACTTGATGAGTTGTATTTGGTCAGTTAAGGACCCTAAAATCAAGTACAATATGGAATCTTTCCCATCAAGAACTATGGATTAGCCTGAGTCCCGAGACCTCTGGTCTGTGCTGAAGAATTACTTCTATTGCTAGTGAATTGTTGAATACCACTTGGCCCTCTCTCACCTTTGCCAGGCATTTTCCTGTTGGATAAAAGTGCAATGAGCAGGTGGGCCACAGATTGCAAATTAGATGTGAGGTGTTCACCTGCATTGTTACAGGCAGAACTGGGGAATAGGTGTCTTGATTTCTAGAGATGCATTCTTTCTACTGGCTCAATAGCAGGGCTCTAAGTCTTAGACTGTGAATGCCATGTAGGATAAGGATTGTGGTGCAAACTGTTTAACTTTTATGTATGCCACTGCTTAGAACAGTACTTTTTTTATGGTATTTAAGTACATACTATGCGCCAGACACTGTTCATAGTAAGTACTTGACATAGTAAGAGCTTAATTATAATCTTAGTAATAATAAAATATAAAACATCAGGAAGCACCTGTGGAAAGAATCTGGGGAGGGACTCACGGACCGGGATTGAGGGAGGGATAGAGACATCAATAAGTTAATTCTGCATCACCCTACCCCGTCCCCCAGATCCACAGCACTTATGTACATTTCTGTAATTTATTTATATTAATGTTTGTATCCCCCTCTAGATTATAAATTCATTGTGGGCAGGAAATGTCTGTTTATTGTAATATTCTTCCAGTGCTTAGTACAGTGCTCTTCACCCAGTAAAATACTCAATAAATATGGATGAATGTATGAATAAGTGAAAGATGGATCAATCATCACTGGAAGTTATTGCAAGAAGGTTGAAGAAACCCTCTTTAGTATCCAGGGACTTGAGAACAAAGTACTGCAGAAATCCAAGAGAGTAGCATTCTTTTTATAGTCACAGTTATTTTTATCATCAGTTCACCTAGCAGTCTTTCCTCAAATTATAGATAGCCAAATGTGCTGATTTAATCAAGCTAACAATAACATTAATGAGGAAATCATTTTCTATACTATTTCTCCTTCAATCAATGGCATTTAATGAGCACTTTCTTTTTGCAGAGCATTGAACTAAATAAGTGCTTGAGAGAGTCCAATACAACAAAGTTGGCATACACATTCCCTGCCCACACCAAGCTTGGAGACTAGAGAAGAAAAAGAGTGTGGGATGAGAAAAGCTTTATGAAATGAATTTTAAAAACTGATTCCAAACCAAACAGGAAGGATCCCATCAGCTTATATAGCTTAGTCCAGTGCCCTGCACACAGTAAATGCTCAATGAATACCATTGCTTCTTTGGTAGCTTCACTTCTCCCATGCTGGGCAATGCTGGGGCACTCTTCTGACTTGATGAGGGCTGGTGCCGTATTGTTACCCAGAAATGAACTGTTGGCTCTGCTTTTCTCCCTAACACACCTTCTGCTAGGATCTTGGGTCTCCTGATTGCCTCATGTATCACATTACAGGTTACTTCATGGGGGATCCCTTCTCTCCACCTCCATTTGTCATTCAGCTGTCAAACCATAAGTTTTTTTTTTTTTTAATAAATCATTATCTTCTCTGGGTTGCCTTTCCATTCAAGGTTTGCCTCCTCACCATGGTGTCCCAGTTTTCCCCTTCCCAGAAAAACCCATTGGAGTAGCAATTAATGCTGACCCTGTGTGCTTACTTTGGAATTTTACATATAAACCGATACAGGAATCTCCCTTCTCTAGCCTGCACCTCTATCTGATCTTTCTGTAGCAGCACAACAAACCTCTCCGCCACATTTCTGGAAGAGCAATTTGGAAATTAAGTGGTTGGTGAGCTCAAATTGGTTCTCACCAGGATGGAGAGCCCTTTTCTCAGTTGAATTCCTAACCCTTCTTTTCCTTGGATGATGGGAATGAAAGTCCAACAAAGTTAGGTGGCTAAGCACTCTCCCATTACATTTGTTTTGACCATAATGTATTTCCTTAAGCTAAAATTACCCCAAGATGTAATTACCCAAACAATATTCACCTGGAAACAGGCAGAATAAATGTGAATGGCATGGCCCCATGAAAGGGACTATTGCAGAATAAATCTAGTCTTTCTCATTTCCCAATACCAGATACTGTCTTTTCTTCCTGTTCTTTGCAGCGCTGCTTGGAAACATAAGGAAAATGGCATGCATTTGTATGTTGATAAATGTGTCCCACAGTTCTCCATATGGGAGCATATGTACATTCATTTTATAGGAAAGGAGTTCATGAACCTTTGCTCTTTGTTAATTTTATTTTTATTTTGTCTGCATGGGGGTCTTATGCACACCCACATAGTCTGAAAATATGATCTAATTTAGCACTTATTTTATTTAGTAAATTATAATCAAATCATGTCGAATATGGTCTAAACAAAAGCTGAAGTTTTCTATCAGCTGTGCAGGAATGGTTCCATGAGTTGCAATGATCTTGTAATAGTTAGGAAGATACTGTTGCTCACATTTCCAAAAATAATAAATATAGCCAAAGCAATGACATGTAGTTGAGGCAATAGTTATAATGGGCTAATACCATATCCTTGAATTTGTGACTGTGTACCCCTGCAAAATAAAGTGCTCTATGGGGAAATAAAACTTTATGCAGCCAAATAGCTTTTTAAAAAAAACAACATGGCCCTTCTCTCACCCTGGAGGCGTTGACGGGAGAATCAGTGGAAAGGAACATAAGATGCTCAAAGTGAAATGTCTTGTTTTTTGTTCAGGAAATTCTGAGCCCATCTCTCCCTTGGCAGAAATGGTGCAGAGGAAATTGTTTGGTGCTGTTCAATTCTGTTGCATTTATAAACTGGGAAAAATAAGATTATCAGGCATGACAGTGTGAGCTAATGTCATGTTCCCCTCTGACTCCCTTCACCCTTCCCAAATGCCCTGAACAGTTCAGATAACTGCCTTCTCAAACATCTACAACCCAGGTTATTTTTTGTGGAATGTCATTTGAGGGATATAGGTAGAGAACTTTGTTGAGTAAATAGAGAAGCCTCCCATGTTTGGTTTGAGTCCCCCACTCAAAAATAGCGAAGCAGGGTGCCCAGCTGGAAAAACACAGGCCTGGGCGTCAAAGAGCCTGGGTTCTAATTCCTGCTCCTCCATTTGTCTGCTGTGTGACCTTAGGCAAGTCACATCTTCTCTGTGCCTCAGTTCCCCCGTGGGTATAATGAAGATTAAGACTGAGCCCCATGTGGGACAGGTACTCTACCCCAAGGCTTCAAACAATGCTAGACACTCAGCAAGCACTTAACAAATGCCATAAAAAGTCACAAAGCTAATGAAGGCACAGCAATCAATCGTATTGATTCCCCACCTTTAGAATGTAAGCTTGTTGTGGGCAGGGAATGTCACTGTTTATGGTTGCATTGACCTTTACCAAGTGCTTAGTACAGTACAATGAATATGATTGAAAGAATGAATTGAGTGCTTACTGTATGCTGAGTACTGTATTAAGTGCTTGGGAGGCTGTATTACAACAGAGTCGGTAGACATGTTCTCTGTGACAGCTACTGAGGAGAAAAGCTAAACCTGTTCTAGGGCCATAAATTGCATCTATAGCTTGATCATGTGCTTCACAGAGTGTTGTTTGCCACTGGAAGATGAGGTGAGAAAGTATTGAATTTATACTTGTCTATCTATAATTCCTGCTATACTATTTATCCTGTCAGATCCTATATACTAGTCATTTAATTATCCCTCTATTTTCTTGATATTACTAGTTTCATCCAGGCTATCACTCTTTCTCCCATCATTTGCAAATTATTTGTGTCTCCCTAGGTCCCCCATAACATTTTAAGTGCCTTGAGGTGTTCTACTTTTTTGTATGTTCCTTAATAACTATTATGGTATTTAAGCGCTTACTCTGTGCCAGGCACTGTACTAAACATTACGGTGGATACAAGGAAATTGTGTTGGTCGCAGTCCCTGTCCCACGTAGGGCTCATAGACTCAATCCACATTTTACAGATGAGAGAACTGAAGCACAGAGAAGAGAAGTGACTTCCCCAAGATCACACGGCAGATGAGTGGCAGAGCTAGGCTTCAAACCCATGACCACCTGACTCGCAGACCTGTGCTCTATCCATTACATCATGCTGCTTAAGCAATCAACAGTATTCTATTCACAGTAGGCACTAAATAGTATCGCTTGACTGATTAAAAATAAATCAACCTAATTTTCTAGTACAACAAATAGCATGTTCTCTTGGAAAAAAGCCCTTTAGTGGGCTCCAGGAGACATGATCTTTTGTCCTGTCTCTGCCACTTGCCTGTTGTGAGTCCTAGAACAAGTCACTTGACCTCTCTCTGACTCATCTGTAAAACTGGGATAAGTATCTGTTCCCCCTCTCTTTTAGATGACAATCCCCATGTGGGGCAGGGATTGTGTCCAATCTGATTATCTAATATGTACCCCATAACTTAGCAAAAGCTTAACACAAAGTAGGCGCTTAACAGATACCACCAGTAGGCTGCCTAAAGAAGTAGTCTTTCAATTGTTGAAGAAGTAGCAATAATGATTGGTGACCCTGGGTGACTGAACAGAGTTAGGAACTCAGTGTTTGTGCTGGAGAGAAAGCAAACTTGAAATGGTACCCTAAAAACTGGATTACGAACTCAAATTGTGTTCATCAGAGGGTAAACTTTAACTTGCAGTATTATAACAAATGGAAAGAAAGTTACTATCATACTTTAAGTACAATGCTCTGCAAACAATAAACTCAAGAAATTCTATTTATTGGCTAATCAACAGCTACCTTCCTTACCATACACGTTAATGTTTAGCAATGGACATCTCTAACGTGTGACTTTCCCCTCTACATCCCTAATCTTTCTTCTAGTTACCCATTGTGAACTCCCTTATTCATAATTTTTCCAGATATTTTCAGCCAACATACCATCCTGTCATAGTGAATTCATAATGAATCCCACTCTAGGCTTTAGGTTCATTGTGGTTGGGGTTCATATTTACCACTGTGTTGGACTGTACTCCTCTCAGGGACGTAGAACTGTGCTCTGCACACAGTAAACACTCAAAAATATGACTGATGGGTTGATTGATCCCCAGATGTGGAAAGAAAAGTTTCTTTTTGTGTGTTTTTGAGCCTACGATTTTCAAGATTCAGGTGTCTCATCATCCTAATAAAGTAGGATTTAGTATACAATTCCAGATTCACCCTTTTGCATACGCTATATAATTTTGTAGACCTCACTCATGTGACAAAGAACTAATTACATACACTGTGCTATTGTCCTTACTTGATTCCTTTGTGGGCCAGAAATAACTCAAAGAGACTATGATGAGTCCTCAGTGCTCAAGCAGTCAACCCCTTTTTTCTCCCTAGGGGAGCACAGGAGAATTTAAGTATAGCTCAAGGTCAGAATCACCATGTTAAATAACCAGTTTTTTCTGTTATTGATATATAGTTATCAAAGTACCATTGTATGTCAACCTGAATGCATGGAGTGAATGGTTACCCTCCCCCCAGCCCCAAGGGATCTGTGTTAGGCCTGGTACTAATTAATATTTTTCCCTATGATTTGGATGGCTGAACTAAGAGCCGGTCATTAAGTTTGCAGCTGACACCAAGATAATAGGTGGTGGTAATGTCATGGCAAAGGATACCGGAATTTTAGGAGATTTGAAAAATCCAGAGAAATGGTTGGAGCTGATAAAGGTTACTAAACACCAGTACAGGATTCTTGGGGAAGCTGGGGGTGTTCCTTTATTGGTGATCTTTAGAGCATTTAAAGGATCATTCATCTTTGTCCCCTTCACAGAGAAGGAAAGCTTGATTAGATGACCATTTAAGTCATCCATGAAAATAGCCACTGGTCTCAGTAGCCTGGAAAACGAATATTTTTGCTAACCTTCTTTTTTTTCATCATATGTCCTGTGTATGGTTATTGCTGTTTACATCTTTAGTAAAAAAAAAAAATGGTTGTTGCATACAGAAGTCTATTTCAACGTAACTATTTGGTATGAAAAGTGGTAAAAAGTGGATTAGCTGGAAGGGCATGGAAGTGTACGATGAGGGGATAGTATTGAAAGTGCAAGTGGAAATCAGGCCTGGGCTCTATCCACTAAGCCATTCTGTTTCTCATTATAGTATTATGTTAACATCACATGATAATGAAGAATGAAAAAATATGCTATGAATCAGTTGTATTAAGCAAATACTATGTGCAGAACACTTTACTAAGTGCCTGGGAGAGTACAATACAAAAGAGTTAATAGGCAAGCTCCCTTCTTACAAGGAATTTACAGTCAAGAGAGGAGCTTAGTCTAGAAAGGAGTGTTATCCTGGAATGCTGGCAGTCTACCAGCACTATGAAAAAAAAAATAATCTTGATATTTAAGTGCTTATTACGTTTCGGGAATTGTACTGAATGCTGTGGTGGATATAAGCAAGTCCCTGCCCCACATGGGGCAGTCTTAATCCCTATTTTAAAGGTGAGGGAACTGAGACACAAAGAAGTTAAGTGACTTGCCGAAGGTCACACAGCAGTCAAGCACCGGAGCCTGAATTAGACCCCGTGTCCTTCTGACTCACAGGCTCATTCTCTACCCACTAGGCCACATTGCTATGATTGTGGTACACTAAGCTCTTTTATAACATGTGTTTTTCATTGCACAGTTTGGATGGAATGCTATTAGGAATTATGGTACATTCTCCCTACCCTATAAACTGGACTGAATAGAAGACAAGTACTATCTTTGCCAAACGAGATCTGGCATCAGAAAAATGGTTGAGTGGATTCTCATAGTGTCACTAATGGCATGTCACTGCAGCATTTTCCAGTTTCTTCCTAGCCTTACAGAACTGCAATAACCCTTTTATAGTACACCAGCCTTACTGCACTGTACAATACATTGGAAAACTATCAGACAGTGTAGTGGCAGCATGTTATTAGATGTCACATCAAATCAGAGTAGAAGTAATAGGCCTTCTTCAAACAAGGCAATCAAAAAGAATAAAAGAGGTCTGGAATCTGGCCAGAATCTGAAAGGGATCTCTGCCTGAGTACTTCAAAAAACTGTAAAACTCTGATTAATCTTCTCTGCTAGCAAATTAATATTTTACTTGGGTACACAATTATAAAGGATGCATGAAAGTAAAATCAAGCAAATATTTAAAACCACAAACCAAGATTAACATCAGGAAAACTCCAACACAGATTATAAACCTCCTCTTTTCCTGGTCTAACTTCAACTTAACGAAAGGGTTAGGGACTTGCATTCATATGAGGAGCCAGCCCTGAAGTGTCCCCTCACTCATTCTAGCATCAGGGGGAAAGAAAGAAAGTGGAAAAAAGGCTTCTTCATTTTATCAAAGCAGCTTGGGGCTTGGATCCACCCAGAACCACCCTCTACATTGGTTTAAAAAAAAAAAAAAAAAAGGTCAGGAGTCAAATCTCTGCTTCCTGGGAAGTAGTTTTTCATTTATCTTTGCTACAATTCCCTGGGTAATTTTCAATAGGATCTTTTGGATGATCTTTTGGATAGACAAAAACATGTTAATTCAGCACCACCAACAGGGACACAATATCACGGTTCCTACATTGGTGTGTTCAGTGACAGATGGACTCATCGGTGAATGTCACCAGTAATGTTTTCTTTGAGTATGAAAGATAACTAACTATATAATGTGTTTCCCCTATGCTTTTTAGAATTTTACAGTGCTCTATTTCATGCAGTAAAAAAACACTTAGTGAATGTTTTATAAAAGAATGCATGACACAATATTATAGTAATTTGTATCCCAAAATGCCAGTAATGGAAGTTTCTCTATCTCTTAAGCTATTAACAGTCATTGAATCCATAGTTCTACAACACATTTTTTTATTACACGCCCCCGGCCCACGTCATCCCCCGGCCTGGAATGCCCTCCCTCCGCACATCCGCCAAGCTAGCTCTCCTCCTCCCTTCAAAGCCCTACTGAGAGCTCACCTCCTCCAGGAGGCCTTCCCAGACTGAGCCCTCTCCTTCCTTTCCCCCTCCTCCCCCTCCATATCCCCCCCCGCCTTACCTCCTTCCCCTCCCCACAGCACCTGTATATATGTATATATGTTTGTACATATTTATTACTCTATTTGTACATATTTATTCTATTTATTTTATTTAGTTAATATGTTTTGTTTTGTTGTCTGTCTCCCCCTCTAGACTGAGTCCGCTGTTGGGTAGGGACCATCTCTATATGTTGCCAACTTGGACTTCCCATGCTCTGCACACAGTAAGATTGAATGAATGAATGAATTACACGAGATTCTTCAGGAACACAACTATGAGATAATAGGAGGACAGGTTTGGACATGTGAGAAGAATGGATGATAGTAGTATATCCAACTGGTAAACTGAAGGAGGTAGGGGTGATAAATAGGAAAGACAAAAACAATATTTTAAAGATTCAATGAAGCAAAGCCATAAAGGATGTAATAGTAATGATGATATTTGTTAAGCTCTCACTATGTACCAGACACTGTACTAAGCACTGGGGTAGAAACAAGCCAATTGTGTTGGACCCAGTCCCTGTCCCATATGGGGCTCACAATCTAGATCCCCATTTTACAGATGAGGGACCTGAGGCCCAGAGAAGTGAAGTGACCCACCCAAAGTCAAAAAGCAGGTAAGTGTGACCGAGTACAAAGGCCGATGTAATTAGAAATAGGGTTCATCTCAGAGCAGAAATTTCAGGGTGAACATCAATCAATCGTATTTATTGAGCGCTTACTGTGTGCAGAGCACTCAGGAAAAAATAAAAATAGTTTCAATAATAAATGAGACTGTAGATTGTCTACTGTAAGCTCCTTATGGGCAGAGATCATGTCTAACAACATTATTGTATCGATGCTCCCAAACATTTAGGAGAGTGCTCCCACAGTAGTAAGTGCTCAATAAATATCATTGGGTGACTGTAGTGAGAAAGAAGAGCTATAGGCACATGTTGTGGAAAGCATTGTTGACCTTGACCTTACCAGCCACACTCACACAAATGAATAAAATAGATTAGTAGTGACACTTTTGTAGATGAAAAACTATTATCCTCTACCTGTGTTCCCGAAGAACCTCATGTTATAGAAAATACATTGTAGAAACCACTGATTCACTGAATATTAATGGATTAGGAGGTAGATCAGAGACACTCCCATTACTGGCATTTTGAGATATAAATTACTATAATATTGTCATGCATTCTGCCTAGATAGCAGTATTGTGTATACTTAATCATTTTTGAAAGTTAAAGACCCTTCTGCCACAACAGTTTTCTGATTTTCCTGATTCTTTACCACTGATCAGTAATGCAAAATACATCAATTCACCTGACTTCCTTGACCCTCCAGTCCTTTTTCTCGGGTGAGAGTAGTTGGAAGAGATTAAAATATTTGTAATGCTTTTGGCAAATGTAAAATCCTGACTGCTGCTTTTATGTTTACAGCTCATTTTAGTATCAGGTCTCTTCTTGATGACCTGAAAACAGACCAGGGCAAATGACATTTTTTTTTACATGATAGCACAGTAGAGCAACTATCATCCTCCTAAACCTAGCACAGTCTAAAACATGAATGAGGTCTGCATTTCTCTAATACTGTCCTATGCATTCTGCCAAAATAGCAGTATTTTGTATGCCGAATAATTTCTGAAAGTTAAAGACCCTTCTACCAGGGCAGTTTTGTGATTTTTCTGATTCCTTGCCACTGATCAGTAATGCAAAATGCATCAATTCACCTGACTTTCTTGGGCCTCGGGTCCTTTTTCTAGGCTGAGAGTAGTTTGAAAAGATTAAAATGTTTGCAGTGCTTTTGGCAAATGTAAAATCCTGGCTGATACTTTTATGTTCACAACTCATCTTAGTACCATGCCTTGTCTTGATGACTTGAAACAGACCAGGACAAATGACATTTTTTTTTTTAACATTATAGCCCAGAGCAACTACCATCCACCTAAAACTAGCACAATTTAAAACATGAATGTGGTTTGTGTTTTGGGGACCCTTTCTCCTCCAGAGTGATCCTGTGTAGACTAGCTCAAGTAAAAAGAGTCACAATAAGGCTGACATTTGTTTATGTTTATCCAAGTTTGAGACAGAATGACTGGAGGTTCTCAGATTGTCACCCAACCATTAATTCTAACCTCTTGATCTTTAGCTTCACTTTTTATCTCCATATCTTCTCATCAAGCATCCGTGCCTGCTCTAAGAGGCTCTAAGGATAGCACAGGCCAAAACCAATATGAACAAAACCACTTCAGTGAAAGCTCCAGCCTTTAATAGTCCAATCTTACTTGAAAATTCATTCTCCATTTGCCAGCATATTACACAACCAGCTGAGGCACTGAACCTGAATAAACAGAATGAGCATGAACATACAGGGATATTTTACCAGAGATATATTCTCATGTCTTGGAAACTGAACTGGGTGTTGCCATATTGTCTCCCTTCTGTTCCTTCTGTTCTTAATTTCACACATCACTCCATTCTTTGAGGATATTTCCCACCGCCCCTTCCCAAGATTGTTAAGAGACTGAATTAGTTTCTAGATTCCTTAAAGATCGGGTGTTTTTTTTTGGCTCAAAATGACCACTCCCACTGAACTCAATGATTCAACTGATCAGGACATATCTCTCGTCACATTTGATTACTCTTCAACTGCTTCCCATAGCTGGTTCTCATCTCCTCTTTATCCTCTGCAGGACCTGTTCTCAAAGATCTATCTCCATGTTTTCTATAATGAGGCCCATTTTCCTTGGCTCCAATATTTTAACCCATTGAATCCCAAACGGGCCATTTTGCTCTTCATGAGGGAGATCAGATTTCCTCATTTCAAATATGTGTTTTCCTTTGGGATGTTTACTTCAGTAATAGGTAACTTGGGATAGGTAGGTAGATAAACAAATCGGATAGAATCAAGGGATCCACTTGAACACATGCTATTGAATATTCTCCCTAGACAGCTTTATTTGGAAAGGAATGTCTGATCTCAGAAAGAAAGGACTGAGCTACACTTCAGGGCTGATATGGAAGTCCCTGATTTTTTTTTTTTTAAACCTTCACTGTGCTGCATTTCTAAGCTGTGCTCTGTGCTACTCTGACATTTGTTAATCAGTGCAATTGTTACCACACAGCTTGAATATTGCATTTCTCTCTGGTGACCGACACCATCTTTTATAATTATTTCAACACCAATTAATTCAGGACTCTTTTAAATCAGGGTTGTTTCCTTCAAGTAATAAGACATTGACACCTCTATTCTTAGCTACATCCTTTAGCTCCAAATTAAAATTAATGTTCTCTTATTGACCTGGGCAGTCCAATGACTGACCTTTTTTCTTTTTTTCTTTCAGAAAACTAGTAGCAGAAGTTGTTTATTGCCGAATAGATTCTTCTGGGTGATTAAAAAAAATACCATCACCAGGTTACTCAAAGAGAATTAGATTTGCAAGATGATTGATAGGTCTGGGAAAAGCGTGGCTCAGTGGAAAGAGCACGGGCTTTGAAGTCAGAGGTCATGGGTTCAAATCCTGGCTCCATCAATTGTCAGCTGTGTGACTTTGGGCAGGTAACTTCACTTCTCTGTACCTCAGTTACCTCATCTGTAAAATGGGGGTTAAGACTGTGAGCCCCATGTGGGACAACCTGATTACCTTGTATCCCCCCAGTGCTTAGAACAGTGCTTGGCACATAGTAAGTGCTTAAACACCATCATCATTATAATTATTATCTGTAAAATGAGGATTGAGCCTGAGCCTCACGTGGGACAGTGACTGTGTCCAACTTGATTTGCTTTCATTCATTCATTCGATCGTATTTATTGAGTGCTTACTGTGTGCAGAACACTGTACTAAGCTCTTGGGAAGTACAAGTTGGCAACATATAGAGACAATCCCTACCCAACAGCGGGCGCTCAGTCTAGAAGGGGGAGACAGACAACAAAACATATTAACAAAATAAAATAAAATAGTAAATATGTACAAGTAAAATAGATAGAGTAATAAATATGTACTGGGATGCTTGCATCCATCCCAGTACCAGTAGTGACTGGTACATAGTAAATGTTTAATAAATACCGCAATTATTATCATGATGATTATTCATACTGAGGGAGGAGGAGACCAGGAATATCACTCCTTGGGGTCCCTCCTTTAAGTTTAAGCTGATCCAATCAGAGAAAAGAATTGGGGAGGAAGTAGAGGAACAGATTAGGAAGTTGAAGAGGACCTTGGCTTTCCTGAAGGGAGAAGTGGGTTGGTATGCCTGGGGAACCAGGACTGAGTAGAGCTCTTTCTGGGGATCCTGGTGGATCCCTGAAGGTTCAGAATCCAGAAGTCAAGACTCTGGAGGAGTCAGGCTCCTGCCCCTGAGAGGGAGAAGAACACGAGACCCAGGATGTTTACAAAAAGGTACTGATGGTCCTGGAGGGCTGAGGGGAGAGTATTAGATCCAGGGAAAGGTGGTTGATGCTGGATTTGCTTTGGTTGTTATCTTATAAGGAATATATTAAATATTGTACAAATTTAAGATATTGGTGTCTGCCTGTGGCAGGGGTAAGGGGAAAATTTCCAGGTGTCAGGGAAACAAAATCTGGAGAGCTGCAATCAGGAGTGATTTTTCCCATAGATTTCTGGCAACTGGCCCTGGGGAAGGCAGTGGAGAAGCAACATGGCTTAGTGGATAGAGCATGGGCCTAGGAGTCGGAAGGTCATGGGTTCTAGTTCCGGCTCCACCACTTGTCTGCTGTGTGACCTTGGGCAGGTCTCTTCACTTCTCTGGGTCTCAGTTATCTGTAAAATGAGGATTGAGACTGTGAGTTCCACGTGGGACAGGGACTGTGTCCAATTCAATTTGCTTATATCCATCCCAGGACTTAGTACAGTGCCTGGCATATAGTATGTGCTTAACAAATACTATGATTATTATTATTAGTCCCCAATGACCACTAATCTGGGAGATGCCTTCAGCCATAGGGTGGTGGCAGTAAGAGTGGTGTAGGGACTTGGCCAATGATAAGTAGGATTCCCCCAAAAGCTATGGTAAAAGAATGAAAAATAAAAATAGCTTTAGGTCCCAGCAGAGCCTGACTGGGATCAGGGCATTTTGGCAGTGATTTGGGGGCTTTTTCAGGCAGGATTTGGTGCTGAAAACCTCCAGTAACATCACAAGGATAAACTTAAAAAAAAAAAAAAGGAAATACTAGAAAGTGTGTGTGGGTGGAGAGAGAGGAAGGAGGGAAGTGGGAAATTAGAAGAGTGGAGAATGAGGGAGGCGTGTAAGAAAGCAGGGATGGGAGGAAGCAGGTGGAAGGTAGCGAAAAGGGGCAGTATATGATGAGATGATAAATAATGAGGTGAGAGAGGCTGAAATGGGTAGTAAGCATTGAAAAGCACAGAAGTCTCTGCAGCCCTTAATTCCAACACCTCTGTTGAGATCAGATGTTTCACTCATTTTATAACAGAAAGCAGTATGGCTAGGCAGAAAGAGCACAGGTTTAGGAGTCAGAGGATGTGGGTTCTAATCCTGGCTCCACCATTTTTCTGCTGTTTGATCTTGGGCAAATCACATAACTTCTCTGGGACTCAGTAACTTCATCTGTAAAATGGGGATTGAAACTGAGTCCCACGTGGGACAGCCTGATAACCTTGTATCTACCCCAGTACTTAGAACAGTGCTTGGCATATAGTAAGATCTTAACAAATACCATCATTATTCTTATGATTATTAAAACAAAGAAGTGTATTTGCTAGAAATTGGTCCCACTTGAGGTATGCCAACATGCCATTAGGGCATGGAGAAAAGAAGAGTACTTCCTGGCAAAGACCATTCTTCTATCTCATGCTCTGTTCTGGTGGAAAGCTCAGAATGTGGCATGTGGACTAGTGAATCATCCCTTCCCCACCCAGTCAGAAAACTGAGATTTCCAAAGTGGTAGAACTATTTTCTAAGCTATTCAACAATCCTAGTAAGATTAATGTACAGAAATCACCCCAAGAATGTGTTTTATTTCACACAAGTTTGCTTTTTACATAGAATGCCTTAGTATCAAAGTATAGATTTAAAGAAATGTGGGTGGCCAGCTCCTCGAAGGCTGGGATTGTGTCTACCAACTCTATTGTATTGCATTCTCCCAAGTGCTTAGAACAGTTCTTTCAAACTACTAAGTGTCCAATGAATACTATTGATTTTTTTTTTGTATGCCTTCCATATACAGAGGATCTTCGAGATCTTACCCACTGAACTGAGTAATCAAAATGGCCTTTGGTGTTTTTTTAAATTTTGTTTATGGTGTTAAGTACTCACTCCGTGCCAGGCACTGTACTAAGCACTGGGGTAGATATAAGCTAACCAGGTTGGATACAGTCTGTGTCTCCCACGAGGCTCACATTCTTAATCCCCATTTTACAGATGAGGAAACTGAGGCTCAGAGAAGTTGTGACTTGCACCAAATCTGACAGCAGACATAGCAGAGCTGGGATCAGAATCCAGGTCATTCCACTAGGCCACCCTGCTTTTCTATGTAGAACGACCCGTCAAAATGATCTGTAGTTATAGTGACTATCTTGTATTTGTCACAGCGTAACTGGAAGATCAACAAAGGGTAAGCCACCGTTTGGAGAACTCTTATTTTGTCCAATTTCCTTGGGGAGAGAGCTAAATTCAGATTTACCTGGGTGTTCCATTTCTCTAATATTCCAATAACATGTACTTTCATTCATTCAATCATATTTATTGAGCGCTTACTGTGTGCAGAGCACTGTACTAAGCGCTTGGGAAGTACAAGTTGACAACATATAGAACAGAGTACAGAAGCACTCTGGAGACATTCAACAGAAAGGTAGTCAGAGAAGACACACAATTTGTTCAAAATGATTAAACGTGCCCAATTGTCACCCCATAGATGTTTATGATTAATGTAGATTTAATCATCAGTATGTCATAAGAATTTATCTTCTAATTGTTTTTTTCCTGCTGAAACAAATGTATTCTTTTTCACTGTTTCAAATTTTTCCTGTCAAAAGTACTTGTTAAGGAATATGATAGCATATATATTTTTCATGTGTTGCATATAAGCACTTATCTCTAGTTCAACATGAGAATATATTTTTAATTTACACGTTCTCCGTAAGCATTAATAGTTCATGGCCGGAGGATAGAAAACCAGTCGTCACTGTTTCTTTCTCTAATTATTGTGTGTTGCGTTCATTGGAAATGAATATGAATACACTTCTGGCTCTTAGGATTATGTAGAAGCCTAGAGCCTGCAGTGGCTTTCATTAAAACAGATGCTTTCACCCGAGCTGTTTGACTCTGCAGGCACCGAACAGACTGATTGAAGCCGGCACCACTTGGAGAGAAGGAGAGCTTTTCAGAGACATCAGCAATTCAGAGAAAGAGAGAGAGAAAAAAAAATCCCTAGTTGGTTTGGCTCAATTTCCAAGCCCAGCAAACTTTTCTGCCAAAGATTTTTTTTTTTTTTTCAGTATAGCAAAGGAATATCCAGCAATGTTTGGTGTCACAGTACCTTGGACAGAAAATGATTGTCCTAAAACTCACCAGGACAGTTAAAATCATTAAAATGAATCCCAAGCAGAATAAAGAAAGGTATAAAGTTCAAGAAATGGAGAGTGTTTAAAGTTTGCCATTTTCTTGCTCATGTCAGCCTGGAATAAGGGAATGGAGGCCAATGCATTTCAACACGTGTGGTCATATAATGAGGTATTTGGAATAGTTTGGAATCCCCACTGATCAGAGCGCTTGATCTCCCAACTGATTGCAGGTAGAGAAAAGATAATGTTCATCTCTTCCCCTTCCCCAGCAGCATGGCATCGTTATTTGTTTTTCATGAGCCATTGGGAAGACTCATGTGGGTCTATAAATGACAAAGGTGCGGCAAATGTTCATTTTCTCCTTTAAACTGTCCCCCCGAAGAAATCTTGCTGGCAGCAGGCACACTTGCAACCTCCAGATGATAGGGGCCCTCCTTCATCCCGCAGGTAACTGTCAGTCAGACAGTGTGTGAGGTATGATAATTCCATCTGCGCCATTTGGATTGTCAGCTGCATTGTTCTGCCCAGTGTGATGTGGATTGTGGAAAACAACCAGGACGGATGATTTTAAGTAATTGCTCTGACATAGACTGATTACTACAGTAACAACAGTCAGTTATAGTTACTGAGTAGCCCTGGCATATGGTATACATTTAACGTTGGGAGGAGGAGGGAAGGAAGGGGAGGAAGCTAAAAGCTTTTTAATTTTACAGATTGCTTTATACTTTTTAATGACTGTGTTTTCTCTTCTCTGGTTTAATTTAAGCAAATATCGACCACGGTCACAGGGAAAAATATCAAAATGTTGTTGCAGATAAATGGATTCAAAGAATCTATTTCACAATTATTAGCGCAAACTATAAAATCAAAATTAACCTTGGTAAGAGTAATTAATTTTTGTAGCACAGAATTTCCTTAGTATTTGGGGATAGTTTCTGCTTTAAACTAGATGGTCACTTGGTGCAATATCGTGCACACTCATCGATTGCATAAATCCATTACCTTCATTTTAGTACAGTTCAATTATCAACAGCTGCTTTCCAACATTTCCCTCAGTCAAACGTCCTTTAGCAGACTCTGTTTGAGTAGTAAAATGTAGAGTATCTCAAAGGCTTAAAAAAGTAAAACAATTAGGCATTATCTACTACTGTCTTGCTGGGATCATGTTTTAAAAATTCTAAAATTGATTTTTCTGCCTGTATTTGAATTTGATTCAAAAGGCAAATTAGTCATTTAATATTTCTAAAAATAAAGGTGGCAGATATTCACTATGAGTTTCACAGCACTTCAAAAAGAAACAGGACAGCCAGAAATTTTTTTTCAACAGTTCCATTCTATGGAACAGTGAATGTTAGAAGCTGAGCAACGCAACGAACTTGAGTACTTTTTAACAGTAATCAAAATAATAGTGAATTTTTGTATAAATGGTAACATTCAGTAAAATAATTCAATCAAAGATAAATAGGAAAGTCATTAGGAATAAAAATTAGGGTAATAATTTAACAGTGTGAAAAATAAGTACAGTAAAGTACATCTGAAGGACATTAATTACTTAGATGTGTGTGAGCTATTGTTGAGCACATAATGGCTGCTCCATTTACAGCACAGTCATTCTGCTAGCATTGCTTTAACTCATTACTTTGTAAAAGTGTTCTGAGATACCTTGAGTAGGAAAGGTGCTATTGGAAACCTAATTCAATTCACTATTAATACGCGTTAAACTGAAATCTTTTTCTTGAGATAAAGGGGGGAAAAAAGCCCAAATAACTGGACTACAACCCATTCTAGGAAGTACAGTGGTTGTGTGATGCCCTCAGAGCACAAGTCTAAGGTCTCTGTCTGTAAATACACCCAGGTAGATTTTTAAGGCTATCGACATTATCTCCATTTATTTGCAAGTGCTTCTGGGTTGGGCTCCACGGAAGCTCTGGGGCTCTGAATAGTTTGCTGATGAGATAATTTTTAAGACCTCCATTCATGCTGGAAATGGGGGCTGGGAAGCCAAGGGAAGTCTTCATCTTTGGTGGTAAAATTTAGAAAAGCATTTGATGCGTAGTAAGCACTTAACAAACATCATAAAAAAATCCTTCTGCTTTTCCTTTATAATATTTGCTTAGCTGCAAGTGAGAAGAGTGTCTCTGAAAGAAAAAAAAAAGTCCAGAAAAGAGGGAGTGTATTGAAAAATGAACAGCATGTGAAAAAGAAAAGGCCAACAGTCAGATCTCCTGTCCTGGGGAATCAGGCATTGTAATCTCCATGCCCTCAAATCAATCAGTCGATGAGGAATCATTGCAAAAAAGTGAGGGGATATCTCTGAGACCACTGACTCCAATGTAGCCTCTACTCAGAGCTGTCTTTTTCAGGAGTCTTGGTTGCTTTGTGCTTGTTTAACTCATGCTTCTGATATAATTGAGCTCTTTAGCAGAAGTCTTCTGTTAGATGCTTATCTTCTCTCTAAATTGCTTTGTCCCTGCAATCAAAGATATGCTTCCCTGCTATTTACTGAACTCGTTGGACATAGAGTAGCACATTACTTACGATAAGCACTAGGAAAAAAAAATTCCTGGCTTGAATTGAAGAGCCCAAATATTAGGTAAACAAGAAAGTCAGTGTTCTATTTCCCCCTGGAGGCTCTCACATTTAAACTTAATCTGGAAAAGCAGTTTAGCTTAGTGGAAAGAGCCCAGGCCTGGGAGTTCATCTGGATTCCAATCCTCTCTGTCACTTGCCTGTTATGTGACTTTGAGCAAGTCACTTAACTTCTCTGTGCTTCAATTTCCTCAATTGTAAATTGAGATTAAACACCCATTCTTCCTTCCCTGCCTAGAATGGGAGGCCCATAAGGTACAGGGATTGTGTTCAACCTGATTATCTTCTATCCCCCCCAGCTATGAGTACAGTCCATAACACATATTAAACTCTTAACAAGTGCTATTAATCTCACAAATTATCCATAATTCATTTATTTATATTAATGTATGTCTCATGTTCTATACTGTAAGCTTGTAGGCAGAGAACACATCTACTAACTCTGTTATATTGTACTCTCCAAAGCACTTAGTACAGTGCTCTGCACACAGCAAGCATTCAGTAAATATGATTGATTGCATCCTGGAAATGCAATACTCAGGAGGTAAGGTAATATTGGTTTGGAAGTGACAAAATCTTGTGATACGTGGACTGCTCTGAGACCAAGAAACAGGAATGATAAACTGGGCACATATCCCATCAATCAATCTAAAATATTTATTGAACACTTATCACTGTACTAGGTGCTTAGGAGAGTATAATAATTAGCAGATAATTAATGATGACATTCAAGTGCTATGTGCAAAGCACTGTTCTAAGTGTTGGGGAGGATACAAGTTGATCAGGTTGTCCCACGGGGGCTCACAGTCTTAATCCCCATTTTACAGGTGAGGTAACTGAGGCACAGAGAAGTTATGTGTCTTGCCCAAAGTCACACAGCTGAAAATTGGTGGAGCTGGGATTTGAACCCATCGTCTCTGACTCCCAAGCTTGTGCTCTTTCCACTGAGCCACGCTGCTTCAGATAGCAGATCCCTGCCTTCAAGGAGTTTATAATTTAGCAGGGAAAGCAACACAGAAACAATAGAATATAAGTATATTATGTACTTATGCATATATGTGTGTGTATATGCATGTGTGTGCGTACACCTGTGCCGGGAGACGGGGCATGGTGCATACGTAGGTGCTTGCATGATAAGGATTCAAGTGAATAGGTGATGCAGTTGGGAGGAAAATGGGTTGGGTTGAGATTAGTCAGGGAAGGCTTCCTGGAGGAAATATGATTTTATAAGGCTTGCTTTGAAGATGGGTGACTGATTGTGTACTTCACAAGGCTCTCAGAAATATGGCCACATATACAGTGCACAGTATTCATTCAAATCATGTGTCTCTCATGACATTTGGAAATTCCTTAACCTGTGTTTGAATAAGCAACTGTCACCCAGTTCTTATAGATGTAAGCATGTTCTTAAAAATGCTGTTACAAGACTTCACTAAAACGAGGGCTATAGAAGAGAAACTTCTTTGTGGTGGATTAGTGTTAGAATATTTTTGAAAGCAAGTTCATTATATATCTTATTTCTGCCACAAATATGCATATATGGAAGAGCAATCTGTAAATGGGGCTTTAAACTATATGGTCTCCAGAGAACATAACAATCCCATAAGATACACTGAATGCTGGATTTTACTCTCACAGAGCTGAGTTAGCTGAGAGACTTGTAAAATCCCATGTAGAATGAGAGCTTCCGATTGACTATGCATCGGAGGAGGCCCCAGTTCATCGATTTATTCCAGGGAGTGATGGGAATATTGTGATTATTTAGCATCTCATCTTCAATGAAACAGAGTAAATGATGGAAGTTAGTAAAGGTGGTTCTAGAGGGCTAACGTCTCACTTTGTGTAAACCATACTCCGTGGAGAATTTGAAGCACTGACTAGATTCTTCTTAATGTACACTATTGACTTTGATTTATTTTCTTAAAATTGCTTTCCATTCCATAGTAGAACCAGCAACTATGTGCATGCATACTGAGTCTAAAGTAATCTAACTTCCTGCTTGTCATGACTCTATTTCCTCTAAATGTTTACTAATGAAGAGTCCCCTGGGGAAATTGGAGGTCAGCAGGGAGTAGGTGAGATGGCAGAGACGAGGGAAGACTGGAGAGTGCCCAGTTCCCCTGAAAGGATTCCCACTTCCCACTTTCCAGCCACAAACCCTGGGGCACTGGGATTCCACTCTAAATTCTACTGCTGTCCCAAAGATATCCCCCAACAGATTGCTCATATCAAGATACCAGTTTGTCCCTGAGGTTTCTAACCCAGGTTTGGGAATGTGTGTGTTTGTAATAATGTACTCTCCTAAGCACTTAATATAGTGTTCTGCACGTGGTAAGCACTCAATAAATAAGATTGGATGAATGCAATATCATTTGCCTATTGACTCACAGTGAATATTTATATCAGCTGGAAAGCTGAAAAAAAAAATAACTGATTTCATTTATTTGCTTTCCATGCCCCTGCGAGGAGCAGAGTTAGCTGGAGAGAGATTTGTAAGTGCTTGGGAAATGCAAAACAAGGAAGTAATATCTCCCTGCCCACAGGGAGCTTACACTTTAATGAGAAAGACTGATATGAAAATGTTTGAAGAACATTCAAGATAAATAATTGAATGTTCAATTGAATAAATGTATATTTGGTCCACTTCAAAAAGAAACTCCTTAACATTGGCTTTAAAGGATTCAATCACTTTTCCCCCTACTGTCTTACCTTGCTGATTTCTTACTACAACTGAGCTTGCTCCCTTCACTCCTCTAACACCAACCTACTGACTAAACTCCGTTCTCATCTCTCTTGACACAGACCCCCTCACCCATATCTTGCCTCTGGCCCAAAGCTCCCTGCCCTTTCATAATCATAGTGGTGTTTAAGTGCTTACTATGTGCCGTCCATTGTAGTAAGCGCTGGGTCATTTGTGAGCTAGCCAGGTCTCACATGGGGTTTACTGTCCAAGTAGGAGGGAGAACAGTTATTGACTTCCCATTTTGCAGTTGAGGGAACATTGGAGGTCAGGGCTGGAGATGCAGATTTAGAAATTGTCCTCATAGAGATGGTAACTGAAGACATTGGAGTGAAGGAGTTCTCCAAGAGAGTGGGTGTAGAAGGAGAATAGAAGGGGACCTGAAACTGAGTCTTGTAGGGCCTCTGCTGTCAGAGGGCAGGAGGCAAAAGAGGAGCCAGCAAAAGAAAGACTGAGACCGAGCAATCAGAGAGATAAAAGGGGAATCAAGAGAGGATAGTGTCAATGAATCCAAGGTTGGATAAAGTTTCAGGGAGAAGGGGGTGGTCTACAGTGTCAAAGGTGGCTGAGAGGTGTAGGAGGATTAGAATGGGGTAGAGGCTATCAGATTTGGTTACCTTAGAGAGGACTGCTTCTGTAGAGCAAAAGGGGCAGAAGACAGATTGGAAGGGATGTAGGAGAGAATTGGAAGAGAGGAAGTTGAGACAGAGGGTGTAAACAATTCTCTCAAGAAGTTTGGAGAGAAATGGTGGAGAGATGGGTGATAACTGCAGTCAAGGGAGGGATTTTTTTAGTATAAGGGTTATATAAGCATGTTTGAAAGCAGTGGGGAAGAAGCCATTAGAAAGTGAGTAGCTGAAGATAGCCATCAAGGATGGAAGAAGGTGGGGGTGGGTGAGTTTTTAAAAAGATATGAAGGGATGGGGTCAGAAGCACAGGCAGAGGGGATAGATGAGGCAAGAGATTTAAACTGGAATTACTGCAGGGAATGTAGGGAGAGTCAAAGAGTGTGGAGAAGAAGGCCGGGTTTGGAGAGGAGCAGGGAAGATTTTATGTTATTATTATTATCATCATTGTTATCACTATTATTGCTAATATTTGGGTCTCAATTCTGACACGTATGTTGTCATTAAACGTTTTGGCTAGGAGCATGTAAGGTAATAAAGGAGTAAATGTTCTTCCCACCTTGTCAGCTGGGAAGTTTCTACCAACTCTCTTGCATTGTATGCTCCTAAGCACTTAGTACAGTGCTCTGCATTGATTCATTAACTGATTGATGTAGACTTAGGCTGTGCACACAATAAGCATTCAAATACCATTTGTAGATGGATTATTGGAAGAAACTGTTTGTACCTATGTCCACATGCACATGTCTTCAGAACAGTTGAATACCAGGTGAGTATAATTGGACAAATTTCCCTTAACATAAGGTTTTGCAAGAACACAACCTTCCCCTTATGAAAGAACAGAGTGTATTCATTTAGGGTTTTCTTTGTGTCAAGCACTGTGCTGGACCCTGGGATAGATCCAAAATAGTCAGATAAGATAGTCTTTGACCCAAATCAGACTCACTATTCAATAAATAGGGAGATCAGGCATTTTATCTCTATATAAAGAGGAGGAAACTGAGGCACAAAGAGTTTGTGACTTACCTAAGGTCAATCAATCATATTTGAGTGCTTACTGTGTGCAGAACACTGTACTAAGCTTTGGGGAGAGTACAATAAAACTAACAAAGCTGATGGACATGATCCCTGCCCACAAAGAGCTTACAGACGTTAATATTAATAAATATAAATGGATAATCAATCAATCTACATAATGGAATGTCACGTGGTATGTACATAAGTATGTCCAGAGCTTAGAGCAGTGCTTTGCACATAGTATTCATTTATTCATTCAATCGTATATATTGAGTGCTTACTGTGTGCAGAACACTGTACTAAGTGCTTGGGAAGTACAAGTTTGCAACATATAGAGACGGTCCCTACCCAACAGTGGACTCACAGTCTAGAAGGGGGAGACAGACAACAAAACAAAACATAAACCAAATAAAATAAATAGAATAAATATGTACAAGTAAAATAGAGTAATAAATATGTACAAACATTATATATATATATATATATATATATATATATATATATATACAGGTACTGTGGGGAGGGGAAGGAGGTAAGGCGGGGGGATGGGGAGGGGGAGTAGGGGGAAAGGAAGGAGGGGGCTCAGTCTGGGAACTTTTCTGTGTCCTGGTTACCTCATTTAAAATGGGGATAAGACTGTGAGCCCCATATGGGACAGGGATTGTGTCCAGCCCAATTATCTTATATCGATCCCAGCACTTAGTACAATGCCTGGCACATAGTAGGAGCTTAATGCCACAGCTAAATAAATTTATTAAATCCTCAATTTTAGAGTGAACTAGCGAAGTCATCTAATCCACTTAACAAATGCCATCATTATTATTATTATTGTTATTATTATAAGTACTGTAGGATTGAGGATGGAATGAATAAAGGGAGTAAATTAAAGTGCAAGGGGGGTGAAGAAGGGAGTAGGAGAAGAGGAAAGAGGGCTTAATCAGGAAAGGCTTCTTGGAGGAGATGTCTTCAATAAGGCTTTGAAGGTGGGGGAGCATAATTCCCTCTGGACTGTAAGCTCCCTGTGGGCAGGGAATGTGACTATTGTTGTATTGTACTCTCTCAAGCACTTATTACAGTGTTCCACACAAAGTAAGTGCTCAATAAATGATTGATTGAATGAATAATTGTCGGATATGAAGAGGGTGGGCATTTCAGGCCAGAGGCAGGATGTGGATAAGAGTGAGACAGATGGGATTGGGGCACACTTAGTCGGTTGGCATTAGAAGAGTGAAGTGTGAGGGCTGGGTTGCAGTGAGAGAAACAAGGTGAGGTAGGAGAGTCAAAGTGATCGAGCGCTTTAAAGCTGTAATAAGGAGTTTATGTTTGATGCAGAGATGGATGAGCAACTACTTGAGGTTCTTGAGGAATTGGGTGACACCTAGTAGTCACCCAGTAGGCCAGTGTCAGAAGCGGAATTTCATCCTGACTCACCTGATGCCCTCTGTCATGTTCTTTCCACTCAGTGATGATAACGTTAAATAAATGGGACAGAGCCCATGTGTTGTAAACCATATGCTTTGATGCAATTAATGATCTGGTTTTGTTATGAATCAGTCAATCTGTGGGTGTAACACTTATTGGGTACAGAGCACTGTACCAAGTGTTTGGGAGAGTATAACAGAGTTGGTAGACAAGTTTCCTTATGAAGACATTACATTTTAGGATTACATGCACTGGCTTCCTCCTTCACTATGTGTTTGCTATCATGTAGGCACACACAAAACCAAAATATATGAATGAGAATGACCACAAACTTGAATGAACACACAAAAGAATACTTTGCTCATTTTTTTAAGACTTTTGTAGGAAACTCACCATGAATCTTTCAGCCACAGGGTAACTATTTATTTGATGGTAGAGAAAAAGCAGACCCCGGCGGTGATCCAGTTTGAATTTATTTTTAACATTTGAAGTGGTTTAAAACAAGAATAAATAGGAAATTACAGTTCAGAACTAGAAAGGGGACCATAGCTCATTGATAGATGCCCATTAGCTCCACCTTTTAATTCTTAAAAAATGCATTTAGTGATTCTAGGGTTGGAATAATTGTCTTCCTACAGAGAGCAGGATGTCTGAAGATTCTGTGCCTTAAACATACCATAATTTAGTTAAAATAGGGAATAGATAATTTAGTTTAAATAGGGGTGGAGGGTGATTGAAAAAGAAATGGGGGTGGGGGCAAACATATAAATTACATACAGTAGGCCTGAAACAAGTTAAGAGGGACTTAACTGATTTATTTTACCTTATTTGTTCCAGTAACCTATTTAAAAATGCATCCATGCATAGATTGCCCCTATTATTAATAGTAAATGAGCATTTCATTCTGTCAAGATTTTCTAGCCCCACTTTTTCGAGGTTTAAAAAAAAATTAAAAAGCAAAGGCATTTCCTAGGGCACAAGCTGCCAGACACCTAGCATTTATCTTATCTCAGTTGATGACTTTCCTTTTATCCTGAAATGATTTGACAATGACTCTATGATTTCCTGTACAAATTACCCTTTGAAAGTGGCAGTGGCGCTTGGCAGCGATCTTCACTTAATTACTGAGTGGATTATTAGCATAAGGCGGTTCCCCCCCCCCCCCTTCATTTCTTTATATCTTCGAGATTGCGTTGACAGTTCCCTTTCATTGCATGCTTTAATTTACTGAATACTAAACACTATGCAGATTGCAGCTGAGAACTACCCAGTCTACTCGAAACCCCCACCCTGAACCAAACCCTCCCCGATGGAGAGTAATTTGCAGGTCAGAAATCAATAGTGTGTCTGGGAAATGCACTTGTGGGTTCTTGATTTAAGATGGGGTGGGGGGGAACCGAAATGTTCAAATGTAAATATTCCTCGGTGCTCATCTGAGACCCAGTTAGTTTTCTTCCTTCCTTTAATGTTCTCTGCCTTTAAATAGCCTGAGATCTTGAGATGCTATTATATTCTTTTTATTACACCACCTGACTGAGGATGAGTGGGTGGATAGTGGTAGAATTACTGTCTCCAGAATGACAATTGTTTTCCCTCTCAGCAAAATCTCTGAAGACAGTGTTGACAGGTTGAATTTGTCTGTCATATGTAAATCGTTATTTGTTGTTTTCCAGTGCAAGACAAATGCAATTGGGTAAGATCCTTGGATAGCCTCTCCTCTCTCAGAAGAAATCTTCCCCTTCGTCTAGATTCTCTTCTGTTGGAACAAATGTGCCTATATGCAGGGAACCTTCCTCCCAGATCTATAGTTGCTCTGTGCTAAACAGTACTCTGAAGAATCTCCTGCACTTCCCTCAGCTAGGGTTAAATCTCCAGCGCACACCCATCCTTCTGATGCCCCTTTTTCTCTTCCTCAGTAAGGAGAGTACAGGAGGTGAGTGATTTCTCTATTCCACTGAATTGATGCCAAAGCAATAGGAATCAGGAAGGGAAGGGTAAAACAGCTGGGTGCTGACTGTATCAACCCCATTCCAGTACCATCAACTGCAAGCTTTATTCTCCTAGTTTTACATCTGCTAGGAAATTTGGGTCTTCCAGGTGGCAACCCAACATGCTGTCCACTGCTATCGGGCCATTTAAATGCTTTGAGCTAATGCTGCATATCCATTTTCTAAACAAGTTAGCAGATACCATATGCAGCAATTAAAGTTTTATTGAGTGGTGCCTGCTTACCATACTGAATTGGGATTGGCTACCATCTGTCCCAAAGTGCGTAATACCATCCCCATTGCTTGAGAGAGCATTTCTTAGACTAGGAAGTTTTTCTCAAGTTCTGAAGAAGCAATTTGCTCTATCTCTGTACAGTAACAATAAGATGGTTGAAACATTTCTGCTTCAGTTGAAAGAAATGTGGAATCTATGGGTGACAGAGATGGAAATTTCTAGCCCAATAACCGAATGCTAGACTGGGAGAGTCATCACTCCTTCATAATAGAGCTGGGAAAGGATAGAGAAGGACAACCAGAATGTTGAGGGGATCAAGATGCACCTAAAATGTTGACACTCATGTAGGAAGAAGATTGAAAGGGGATGTGATTGAAGTCTACAGAAACAAAAACACAGAACTGTTGTTCACTTAATCCCATAACTCCTGAATTCCAGGCAACGATTACACGCCTTACCTTCCCACCCAAACCTTCTCCTCCCCATTACTTTCCCATCACTGATGACAACACCACCTTTCTCCCTATCTCACAAGCCACAATCTTGGCATTGTTCTTGACTCATCTCTCTCCTTCAATCCACATAATCAGTCCTTACATCTTGTCATTCATTCAGTTGGTTCAGTGGAAAAAGCCTGGGCTTGGGAGTATTATGGGGGTTCTAATTCCAGCTCTGCCACTTGTCAGCTGTGTGACTTTGGGCAAGTCACTTAACTTCTCTGGGCCTCAGTTCCCTCATCTGTAAAATGGGGATTAAGACTGTGAGCCCCACGTGGGACAACCTTGACTACCTTGTATCCCCCGCCCGAGTGCTTGGCATATAGTAAGTGTTTAATAAATACCAACATTATTATCATTATCATTATTATTATTTATTGAGTGCTTACTGTGTGCAGAGCACTGTACTAAGTGCTTGGAAAGTACAATTTGACAACAGAGATAATCTCCATAATATCCCCCTAATTTGCTCCTTTCTCTCCACACTGATTGGAGCACTTGTCACATACCATCTCAACTACTGCATTAGCCTCCTTGTTGACCTTCCTGCCTAGGACCCCTCCCCTCTTAAATCCATACTTCATTCTGCTGCCTATATCATTTTTCTAAAAAAAAACCAAAACTTTTTGACCACACCTTCTGACTACTCAGAAAATTCCAAAAGTTGTCCATCCATCTCCCCATAATACTATTGATGGAATTTAAGTGCTTACTATGTGCCAAGCAGTGTTCTAAGTGCTGGAATAGATGCAAGGTAATAGGTTGTCCCCCCTGGGGCTCACAGTCTTAATCCCCATTTTCCAGATGTGGTAACTGAAGCACAGAGAAGTGAAATGGCTTGCCCAAGGCCAATCAATCAATCAATCACATTTATTGAGTGCTTACTGTGTGCAGAGCACTGTACTAAGCGCTTGGGAAGTACAAGTTGGCAACATATAGAGACAGTCCCTACCCAACAGTGGGCTCACAGTCTAAAAGGGGGAGACAGAGAACAAAACCAAACATACTAATAAAACAAATAGAATAGATATGTACAAGTAAAATAAATACATAAATTATTTATTATTATTATTATTATTATTATTATTCATCACACAGCTAACAGGTGATGGAGCAAGGATTAGAACCTACGCCTTCTGACTCCCAAGCCCATTCTCTTTCCACTAAGCCATGCTGCTTCTCTAACTGCCACATCAAACTAAAACTCCTAATCATCAGCTTTTTAATCACTCCTTTCGTTCCCTCCCATCTACCTATCCTTGCTCCCTTCCACCACATCTCAGACCACAGACTTTGCTCTTCTAATACCAACCAACTTGCTGTGCCTAAATCTCTTTTGCTATCAACTCTTTGATAAAGCCCTCCTTCCTGCTTGGAACTCCCTCCCCTTTCATATTCTATGGACTACGACTCTCCCCAGCTTCCCATCTCCTCCAGAAACCCAAACTAACATGGATGGATGGATGCCAAGTTGGAAAATGATACTTGCTACAGAACTGTGTTGATGGACAGAAACCAATACTCATAAGGCTAGTTCTATTCAGATGACTCTCTTTGTAAGGTAAGCACTGCTTACTATATTATTGAATACATAAAAATGAAAAGTAGATAAGGTCAAGGGATTGTGTTATTTTGATTGAAAGGAACTCCACCCAGAATGATGATAGAAAAAACTGAAGATTGCATTAATATTAAAAATCGTATGGAGGAAAGCCTGTTTAAAATCAATCATAGCTGAACATAGGTTTTGAGGAAAGCAATTATTAAAAGTTAAGTAATGCTAATTCAATGAACTATGGAAACCATTTTCAATGTTTATTTATTGATGTACTTGGGCATGCGATATTTTTAAAATGTATTTATCTCTGAACCTTTGGCCTTTCATAAATGCTGGTATGGTGGAATATACTATGGAGTTTCTAAATAAGTCTTAATAATTTTAGTTCTTTTGTTCTACTGGATAGGAGACTAGCCCACAAACCTGCCTCTGATTCCTTAAGTAGAGTGACCTTTGATCAATTGCTCAACCTTTCAGTGTTTCAGATTCTCCAGGTACAAAGCATGTCATGTCCATTTCAGGTAGGTGTTTCCTGAGATCATGTTGGTGAATGGATGCTATCCAAATTCTGAGGTTTGCTGAGATACGTGTGACATGTTCCACCTGACAAAGACTAAGACAATTAACGTAGTTGGTGTTTTAATCATCAGAAAGTAACCTATTCACATTCTGGTTTTGATTAGCCTTATTCTTCCCAGGTAATGCCAAAGGTAGGAAGGGACCCATGGAGAAAATCTACTTTCTGCCCGATTCGAGCAGGAAATTGCTGAGATTATGGGAAGCAATGCAGGATATGCATATTACTAAGGAGGCCAATGGCTGTATACTTCAGATCTGAGGTTGAAGTGATTTGGGCTTGTCTCAGGTACAGGGAAGCCACGGGTTTCTAATTCAGGCACAGGGGGTATTTTAATTATTATAATAATAATTGTGGTGTTTAAGCACTTACTATGTGCCAAACACTGTTCTAAGCACTGAGGTAGATACAAGGTAAATCAGGTTGGACACAGTCCCTATCCCACTTAGGGCTCATGGTCTTAATCTTCATTATATAGACAAGGTAACTGAGGCCCAGGGTAGTTAAGTGACTTGTCCAAGGTGACACAGATGACACATGGTAGAGTGCAGATTAGAACCCACATCCTCTGACACCCAGGCCCGTGCTGTATCCACTAAGCCAGGAATTTTAGTTGAACCATGATGGATTTTGGCTCAAGAACCACTACCCCAACCCCACAGTGAGGTATAAAGACTTCACCATCCCAGTCTCTGAGTCTTTCACCAAGATCCAATCCAATCCAGATTCCTGCAGAAACCTAAAACTTGGAATAAATGAACCATACTGCTCTTGTTTTAAAGAGATCAGGGTGGCCAGGATACCCCAAACCCATATCACTCAAAAAATGGAACAAAGAGGACCTCGGCATTGGGTCACACATGAGTATAACCCATCAGATACTGTACTAGAATCAGAAATATTATTGGTTTGGAACAGCTGTCCTGAACCTAAATGGCTCTGTGGTGTACCAGGAACATTGTGAAATCCTCCATCCTTCCCTAAATCTGCCAAGGACAGCCTTCTTTGATTGATGTGATTCTCCGTGCAAGAGGAAAGAGAGGAGCAATTATGCCTCATTTGTCCAAAAAAACTGTTAATGTACCCTTTTTTTTCCCTGTCCTACTCTCTCCTTGCCATCACTGAGCCCTAGCTTACTCTAGATGATACCACCATTTGTTGCTGCTCTATGCCAAAGTACTTCACCTTTCCCAATTTTTCCAACCTCACAGTGAAAGACTTCTGCTGCTCCTTGCCCCCAAATATTGTTTTTTGACCGTAGCACTCTTCTATCACCTGCACATTTGAACCCCACATTATAGACCTCTGCCACCCACCACACTTTCCAGTTGCTGTTAACAAAAGACTACTTGGCTCCCATTTCTGAATTTGATGCCATTTTCTTGAACCTACTTTCATTTTTTATCACCAACACTGATCCTTGGGGACTTGGGTATATGTATTGCAGATCCTTGGCACTCCTCAGCCTCGTACTTGCACACATTATTCTAATTTGCAAATCTACAGATCTGTTAATCCGTCAGTCATACTGTAGACTTCATTATCTACAGACATTGTACCATTATTTGTTCCTCAAACTCTGAATTGTTATTCTGAGCATAATCCCCACCTTTCCACTTAAGACCTGGACGACATTTCCTCATATCTCTGAAATACTTCTCATCTGGACCACATCTCATCTATATCCTCTCAACCCACATGTGACTCTGTTTCCACAAAGATCTCCCTCTCTCCAACCATTATGCCCCAACTGGATTCCTTACTATCTCTCCTCTACCTTGGAGAGAAAGTCCACATCCCCAACACTGCCCTTTCTAACAATCACAACTGCAATGCTCCCCCTTCCCTCCCTCTGTTTATCTTTCATGACAAAGCCCTTCTCATCTTCCTCCTAAAACTTTTCCCCCTCCTTCAGTCCCCATCTTTGTTAGTGAATTAACCATCCTTCCTGCTTCAAAAGTTCTTAACTTTGTTGTCATCTTTGACTCCTTATCTTTAAATCCTTATATTTAGCCTGCCATTAAAACTTACTCGTTCTTACTCCACAATATATCTAAGATCAGGTCTTTTATTTCCACCCAAATTATCACCACCTTACTTTATTAATAATAATAATAATAATAATAATAATAGTATTTGTTAAGCACTTACTATGTGCAAAGCACTGTTCTAAGCGCTGGGGGGGATACAAGAAATCAGGTTGTCCCACATGGGGTTCACAATCCCAATCCCCATTTTACAGATGAGGTAACTGAGGCATAGAGAAGTTGTGACTTGCCCAAAGTCACACAGCTGATAAGTGGTGGAGCTGGGATTCGAACTCATGACCTCTGACTCCCAAGTCTAGGCTCTTTCCACTGAGTCACGCTGTTTCTGTACATTATTGTCCTCCTCTGATTATTTAGTTTATTAGTCTTCTTGCTGGTTTCCCTGCCTCAAACCACTCCCTTCTTCCCTCTGCAGTTCATAACTCAGTTCACCGTCCTAAAACGTCCTCCTGTTCACATTTTCCTCTTCTTGAAAGTCTCCAATGACTATTCTTTTTCCTTATCATCGTGCAAAAAAGCTCTTGCCATTGGATTCAAAGCTTTCCCTTCCCGCTTTCAACCCCTTGTTCATTCTCTCCCCATAACTAGAACTTGCTAGCCATTCAAATCCACCAGAATATAGTTCTTCCTGTCCTCAAAGCTTTCTTAAATTTTACCCCCTCTGAGTCATTCCTTAACTTATTTTCTTCTTCCAAGGTTATATATGTCCAACCAAATGCTCAGCCCAGCCACTTGTAGTGCTTATGCTGCTTGAGAAGCAGCATTGCTCGGTGGAAAGAGCCTGGGCTTGGGAGTCAGAGGTCATGGGTCCCAGCTCTGCCAATTGTCAACTGTGTGACTTTGGGCAAGTCACTTAACTTCTCTGTGCCTCAGTTACCTCATCTGTAAAATGAGGATTAAGACTGTGAGCCCCACATGAGATAACCTGATCACCTTGTTTCCTTCCCAGAGCTTAGAACAGTGCTTTGCACGTAGTAAGTGCTTAACAAATGCCATAATTATTATTATGTACATAATGATGTATATGCTCTACTATTTAACCTATTTATTTACTTATTCATCTCTCCAGTCTCTTTTCCATAATAACCATAAACCATTGTGTGTGCCATTAACTTATCTCACCACTACCACCACTTGAGTGTCACATTTTAAGGGAATGGATTGTGTGTTTAACCTCTGTGGTACTTATCCAAGTGCTGAATGAACAGTAAGTAACCAATATACACTATCGATTGATTGATTGATGGACTCACTCACACACCTGGAAGGAACCTGAAGAGGGAAACTAGGATCTTGTGAACCACAGGGACCCAAATTCATAGGCGACAAAGAAGAGAAGGAAAATAAGGTGGGAAGACAAGAACCTAAATCCTTTATGAAATACTATAAGCCTGGGTCCTCTTAGCCTGTCCTCCATAGTGCATAGGGAACCTGAATTCATAGGCGACAGAGCAGGGAAGGAAAATAAGGTAGGAGGATGAGAACCTAATTCCTTTATAAAGCACTACAAGCCTCAGTCTTCTTATCCTGTCCTCTTTAGAGTGAGAGAAAGAGTGGTATCTCTGCTCCTCCCAACATGGACTTGAAGACTATTTATTTTTAAATCACCTCACAAATTACCTAAGGGCAAAAAAGTTTTAATCTATGAGAAGTGAGTGGCTTTTTTGGAGGCCACAGGATTTAATAGTTGTTTCCCTGGAACTTTTGCATTTTCATTCTTTTAGAGTGATCATAACTTTCCTTTCACTCCTTTGTTTCCTTCTCTGTCTCTGTCTTCTCCTCCTCTTTGGCTTCCTTCTTTTCACTGTATTCCTGCTGACTTTAGGCAGATCGAATTTCCAGTCATGGCAACAAGGGTTCTATCTGAGTAATGTCTGACTTGTTAGTCCTAAAGAATAAAACAAGCTGATGAAGATCTTGAGCTTAATTAAAGAACTTTCATTTTCTTGTAATGAAAGGTCAATAGAAGAATAGAGAAGCTGCTATTTCAATAATTTATTGACTGTTAATGTACTTAATTAATGAGTAATATTTCTCCAACTTTTCTTAATATAATTACCTCCTAATCATTTCCTTTATTGCACAACACTGAATAAACTTTTACCATCTCTTTCCCATGCAATATTCATTTTAATTATTTCTTTGTAGTATTACCTTTTTTCCTTGCCTATGTATAACAGATTCACAGTTCTTTCTACGATGGGCAAAAAATACAGGCTGTCTTCTGTCATACTTGCCATTTGCGGTGACTGGAACTGTTTTCTATTTAGCCTCTTGGAATCACAATCTTCCTGAAGCTTCTGTTTTAAAAGTGCCAACTCATTCCTGATTACTGCATGCCAGGCTGTTCTGCCTGCTGCTATTGTCCCCTCATATCATTTGATTTTTCCTCACTGTTTGCTTAATGACTTATTTTCTGAGTTCTTTGGGTTCAGAAACCCTCCTTCTGTTACTGAACGGAAGCTTTTTAGGTATCCTGCTGTCATGTATTTTCTTCCCATAGCCAATCCAGAGCAACTGTGTTGGAAAGAATATTATTGTGATGTCGGAAACTTGTGACAATACAGGACTTCATTGTTGATGATCCTGTCATGCTATGAAATGAATTAATTCATTCAATCATACTTATTGAGCACTTGCTGTGTGCAGAACACTGTAGTAAGTGCTTGGAAGAGTAGAATACAACAAACACATTCCCTGCCCACAATGAGCTTACAGTCTAGAGGGAGGGAGGGAGACAATATAAGTAAATAAATTACAGATATGTACATAAGAGCTGTGGAGCTGGGATGGGGGACGAACAAAGGGAGCAAGTCAGGGTGGCCAGAAGGGAGTAGGATAAGAGGAAAGGGGGTACTTATTTAGGGAAGGCCTCTTGGAGGAGATGTGCCTTCAATCAATCAATCAATCGTATTTATTGAGCGCTTACTGTGTGCAGAGCACTGTACTAAGCGCTTGGGAAGTACAAGTTGGCAACATATAGAGACAGTCCCTACCCAACAATGGGTTCACAGTCTAAAAAGGGGAGACAGAGAACAAAACCAAACATACTAACAAACTAAGATAGAGTAGATATGTACAAAATAAAATAAATAGAATAGATATGTACAATAAGGCTTTGAAGTGGGGAGAGAGTAATTGTCTGATGGATTTGAGGAGAGAGGCTTTGCCAGACGTGAGCTAGGGGTTGGCAGTGAAACAGATGAGATTGAGGCACAGTGAAAAGGTTAGCATTAGAGGATTGAAGTGTGAAGGTTGGATTGTAGTAGCAGTATAGCAAAGTGAGGTAGGAGGGGCAAGGTGATTGAGTACTTTGAAACCAAACAGTGAGGAGAGTTTGTTTAATGCAGAGGTGGATGGGCAACCACTCGAGTTTTTTGAGGACTGGGATGACATGTCTTGAACACTTTTGTAGAAAAATGATCATAGCAGCATAGTGAAGTATGGACTAGAGGGGGATAGACAGGAGGCTGGGAGGTAAGCCAAGAGACTGATCCAGTAATCCAAGTGGGATAGGATAAATGATTGTATTACTGTGGTAGCAGTTTGGATGGAGAGGAAAGGGTGGATTTTAATATTGCTGTGAAGGTGGGACCAACAGGATTTTGTGATTGAATATATGGGTTAAGTGAGACACAGAGAGAGAAATCAAGGATAACACCAAGGTTACAAGCTTGTGAGACAGGAAGGATGATGGTGCCGTTTACAGTGATGGGAACATCAGGAGGAGGGAGGACAGGATTTTGGTGGGAAGATGAGTTCTGTTTTGCACATATTAAGCTTGAGGTGACAGGAGGACATCCAAGTAGAGCAGTCTTGAAGGCAAGAGGAAATGTGAGACTGAAGCAAGAGAAAAAGATCAGGGCTGGAGATGTAGAATTGAGTAACAACTGCATAGAGTTGATAGTTGAAGCCATGGGAATGAATGAGTTCTCCAAGGGAGTGTGTGTAGATGGAGAATAGAAGGGGACCCAGGACTGAACGTTGAAGGACTTCCACACTTAGGGCGTCGGAGGCAGAGGAGGAGCCCGTGAAGGAGGCTGAGAATAAATGGTCAGAGAGATAAAAGGAGAACCAGGAGATGACAGTGTCAGGGATGCCAAAGTTGGATATTTTTTCCAGGAGGCAGGGGTGGTCCACAGTATTGAAGGCAGCTGAGAGGACAAGGAGGATTGGAAGGAGTAGAAGCCGTTGGATTTAGCCAGAAAGAGATCACTGGTGACCTGTGAGAGGGTGATTTCTGTGGAGTGAAGGGGATGGAAGTCAGATTGGAGGGGGTCAAGGAAAGAATTGGAGGAAAAGAATTTGAGACAGGGGGTGTAGATGACACACAAGGAGTTTGGAGAAGACTGGTAGTAGGGAGATGAATTGATAACTGAAATAAAATACTGGCCCAGGAAGTTTCTGATAGCTGAGCACTATCCTTGCTTGAGTGTGTTCTCAACCAACAGATATTTGTTAAGCACTTACTTTGTGTCAAACATTGTACTATAAGCAATGGAGTAGATACAAGATGCTCCCCGTCCCACAAAGGACTCACAGTCTAAGGGGATGATAGAACAGTTATTTAATATGCATTTTACAGATGCAAAAACTGAGGCACAGGGAAGTCAAGTGACTTGCCCAAGGTCACACAGCAGGCAAGTGGTAAAGCCAGTATTAGAATCCAGGTCCTTTGACCCCCAGGCCCTTGTTGTATAGAGAATAATAATAATGATAATGATGATAATAATGGTATTTGTTATGCGCTTACCATGTGCAAAGTACTGTTCTAAGTGCTGGGGAGGTTACAAGGGGATCAGGCTGTACCACAGGGGGCTTACAGTTTTAATCCCCATTTTACAGAGGAGGTAACTGAGGCACAGAGAAGTTAAGTGACTTGCCCAAAGTCACACAGCTGACAGTTGGTGGAGCAGGGATTTGAACCCATGACCTCTGACTCCAAAGCCCGTGCTCTTCCCACTGAGCCACGCAGAGAAGCAGCCTGGCCTAGTGGATAGAGCACTGGCCTGGGATTCAGACGATCGTGGGTTCTAATCCCAGATCTGCCAAGTGTCTGCTGTGTGACCTTGGGCAAGTCATTTCACTGCTCTGGTTCTGTTACCTCAACTGTAAAATGGGGTTAAAGACTGTGAGCCCCATTAGGGACAGGGACTGCGTCCAGTGCAATTTACCTGTATTCTGCCTCAGCACTTCATACAATGCCTGGAACATTGTAAGAACTTAACAAATACCATTATTATTATAATTATTATTATTATTCACTAGGCCACACTGAATATGCTGGTATAGCTCTACCAGAAATCTTCCTGCCAGGTCATTCATTCATTCAGTAGTATTTATTGAGTGCTTACTGTGTGCAGAGCACTGTACTAAGCACTTGAGAAGTGCAAGTTGGCAACATATAGAGATGGTCCCTACCCAACAGCGAGCTCACAGTCTAGAGGGGGAGACAGACAACAAAACATATTAACAAAATAAAATGAATAGAATAAATATGTTCAAGTTAGAGTAATAAATATGTACAAACATATACATAAATACAGGTGCTGTGGGGAGGGGAAGGAGGTAAGGTGGGGGGATGGGGAGGGGGATGAGGGGGAGAGGAAAGAGGCGGCTCAGTCTGGGAAGGCCTCCTGGAGGAGGTGAGCTCTCAGTAGGGCTTTGAAGGGAGGAAGAGAGCGAGCTTGGCGGATGTGCGGAAGGAGGGCATTCCAGGCCAGGGGGAGGACATGGGCCGGGGGTCGACGGCAGGACAGGTGAGAACGAGGCACAGTGAGGAGGTTAGCAGCAGAGATACCCCATTGGACTACCACTCATGCCCACAAATTACATTACGCGACATTGGCGCAAATGGAACCACATCATGGTCTGGGTGATAGTCTAGCTTCCCTGAAAATAGCTAAATGAAATATCTGATCCTCTTGCACAAATTATCAGAAGAACAATAACTATAGGTTGTGTTAAGTGCTTCCTAAGTGTCAAGCACTGTCCTAAGATGTGGAGTAGATACAAGTTAATCAGGTCGGGCACAGTGTATGTGCAACTTCTTCTCCCAACTGTGGTTAGGAAAAATGAGTTCTAACCTCACTTACATTGAAATCCAGCTCTGATATTAACGCACTGGGAAGAGCACAGCTCTGGAGATCTGAATACCTGAGTTCTTGTCCCTGTTTTGACTGTAATAATAATAATAATAATAATAATAATAAGGTATTAAATGCTTACGATGTGCCAGGCACTCTACTAAGTGCTGGTGTGGATACAAAAAAATCAGGTTGGACACAGTCCCTGTCCTACGCGGGGCTCACACTCTCAATCCCCATTTTGCAAATGAGGTAACTGAGGCACAGAGAAGTGAAGTGACTTGCCCAAGGTCACACAGTAGACAAGTGGCAGAGCTGGGATTAGAACCCATGACCTCCTGACTCCCAAACCTGTGCTCTATCCACTAAACCATGTTGTTCTCATGGCATAGCTGTCTAATAATAATGATGATGTTGTTAAGTGCTTACTGTGTGCCAGGCTCTGTACTAAGCTCTGGGATGGATACCAACAAATCGGGTAGAACAAAGTTCCTTGTCCCATGTAGGACTCCCAGTCTCAATCCCCATTTTACAGATGATGATGATGATGGCACTTGTTAAGCACTTACTATGTGCAAAGCACTGTTCTAAGCACTGGGGGGTGGTTACAAGGTGATCAGGTTTCCTACGTGGGGCTCACAGTCTTAATCCCCATTTTACAGATGAGGTAACTGAGGCAAAGAGAAGTTAAGTGACTTGCCCAAAGTCACACAGCTGACAAGTGGCAGAGTAGAGATTAGAACCCATGACCTCTGGCTCCGAAGCCTGTGCTCTTTCCACTGAGCCACGCTGCTTCTTTTAAGCAGAAGAGATAACATCTCATGAGGTAGCAGGCCCAGAGAAGTGACTTGCCCAAGGTCACACAGCAGACAAGAGGCAGCGGCTGTACTTCCCAAGCGCTTAGTACAGTGCTCTGCACATAGTAAGTGCTCAATAAATACAATTGATGATGATGATGTTGGGGAAAGACTGCACATGTACTTCACGAAGAGCTGCACCCCTGCCTGCCTGCTCTCAGTGCCCTCCCTGTCACAGTGGAAATATGACTGGCTTGTTGGGAACAAGCCACTGTCACTAGAATCAATTCCTCTGAGAAGGTTCTTGGTCTTGCTCCTTCCCCTGGGTGAGGAAGTATGTACATATCTATACATTATATATTAAATCAATTTATATTGATGTCTGTCTCTAGACTGTAAGCTTGTTGTGAGAAGGGAACATGTCTACTAACTCTGTACTGTACTTTCCCAGGTGCTTAGTACAGCACTCTGTACTGGGCTTAATTGCGGAAGGCTTTTAGGAGGAAATGTGATTTTAATAAGGTTTTGAAGGTGGAGAGAGGAATGATCTGTCAGATATGCGTGGCTCAGTGGAAAGAGCACGGGCTTTGGAGCCAGAGGTCATGGGTTTGAATCCCAGCTCTGCCACATGTCTGCTGTGTGACCTTGGGCAAGTCACTTAACTTCTCGGAGCCTGTTACCTCATCTGTAAAATGGGGATGATGACTGTGAGCCCCACGCGGGACAACCTGATCACCTTGTATCCCCCCCAGCGCTTAGAACAGTGCTTTGTACATAGTAAGCACTTAACAAATGCCATCATTATTATTATTATTATTATTATTATTATTATTATTATTATTATTATTATTATTTGAAGTCAGAAGGAAGTTCCAGACCAGAGGCAGGATGTGGGCAAGGGGTCAGTGATAAAACAGGAAAGATCAAGGAACAGTGAATAGGTTGGTGTTAGAGGAATGAAGCAAGAAATGTGCTGGGTTGTAGTAGATCAGTGAGACAAGGTGACTGAGTGCTGTAAAGTCAATGGTATGGAGTTTATATTTGATACAGAGGCAGATGGATCATTGCTCTGAGTCAGTAAAGACATTGCTGATGGCCTCAGTCTTCATATGTGAGAAGGTGAATCAATTATTCACTTTTGTAAAGTGTTCAGATTCTTTCGTTTCACCATTTAGTGCCATTAGAAGAAGTAATTTGCTGCAAAGACCACCTGGCCTTCAAAAAAAATGAAAATGGACTCTTCTCACCATTGTTCAGCATTGATTAGCTAATGATTCCATTCAAATTTTCATACAACCCGAGGATTTTAGAACCTGAAAGAAGCTAAAGTTCTTCACACTGAGATTTCTGAGTTCTCTCCCTACTGTCTCCTCCCTGTTTAATAATTCATGAATCAATCAGTGGTATTTGTCGAGTACCTCTTGAGAGCACAACATTGTATTAACTGTGCTACCATCTTCCCAATCTTTCTTACCCACAACCTTGGCATTTTCTTGTCTCTTCTCTCTAGCAACCCCTATAGTCTATCAGTCACCAAATCCTGCCAGTTCTTATTTCAACACATTTCCAGAATCCATCCCTTCCTCTTTCCGTGCAAACTGCTTAGAAACTAGTTGGCGCAAGCACTTGTCTTTTCCCATCTTGACTACTGCGTCAGCTTCATCACAGATCTCCCTACCCTCAGTCTCTCCCCTCCCCGCTCCATATTCCATTTTGCTGATCAGAAAATATTTCTCAAACACCATTTTGCACTTCCCCCAGTCCCAACCCCAGCATCCCAGATAGCACTTGTCTTGTCTTATACCGTCGAGGCATTTCCAACCCATAGCAACACCAAGGACACATCTTTCCCAGAACATTCCACTCTCCATCTGCACTCATTCTGATAGTGTATCCATAGAGTTTTCTTGGTAAAAATACAGAAGTGGTTTGCCATTGCTGCCTTCTGCACAGTGAACTCGAGTCTCTGCCCTCGATCTCTCCCATGCTGCTGCTACCCGGCACAGGGGAGTTTTGACTTGTAGCAGATTGTCTTCCACTCACTAGCCACTGCCCAAACTAGGAATGGAAAGGGTAGGCCTCTGCTTGACTCTCCCTCCTGTAGCTGAGACTGGTAGAGTACTGGAAACTCTCCAAGGTGTGATCCTGAGGGGGCACTTTTGTGTACATATCTTTAATTGCTGTTAGTTGACCTTATTTGTAATTTATTTTCAGATCTCCCCCACTGGATTGAAGTTTCTCTGAGGGCAGGGATCATATCTACCACTTCTCATGTACTCTCCTGAGAGCTAAGTATAGTGCTCTGCACCCAGGAAGGGCTCAGTCAATCATATGAGTGTTTGTGTGCAGAGCACTGTACTAAGTGCCTGGAAGATTACAGTAAAACTTAAAGGCTATTGATTGTTGAATGGAAAAAGCAACAGAGGCAAGCTAAACATTCTCTGCCCTCAAGGAGTTTATAATCTAATGGAAAAAAGAGATTATTTACGAATAGCGGAAACACAAGAAAGGATTTGGAGTGTGAGACTCATGTTGTAGAGGGACTGTGCCTGACCTGATTAACTTGATTCTACCCTAGCACTTAGAAAGCACTCACTAATACCGTAATTATAATAGGCAGTTACTAGGCTATTTTAATACATAGGATGAAAAATAAAATTTAATATTAAACTATTCCCTAGGTTCATTGCTCTCAAAATGGGGTCACCTGAATTGCCTTTCCCCAAGGCTGTTAATAAGAATGTCAAAGTTGCCAGACTTTCTAGAAATCAGTTTTTAAATAAGGCAGAAACAGACTCCAGGTGGCCTGAATCTCAGCTTTTTGCCTTCTCTAACTTGCTCCTTAAAACCGAATAGATTAATGATGGCAAAGAGGTTTCAGATAGGATAAATATTTCATGACCATGGCCCGAATCCACATCATTCCTCTGCTTCACTCCTCCCCACCCCATGTATATACAAAGGGTGTTGAAGAGAGATGTAAGGAAGATATCAGTGCTATTGAATTACTCACTGAATCTCCTCTGGCTCACACTGGGTTTGATCTGCTCTTAATTGAGGAAGGGTACACCTGAAGCTCTCCATGCTTCCTCCTCTGCCTGTCAGTTGAATTTTGTGACCCTGACAATGCTACAGTGCAGAGATAAGATATTTGAATGATTGATTTTTCCATTAGAAGGCCTTTTTAGATGGAAATTCTTTGGATTTCATAGACCTGATGAGACCTGAAGGGTGTGAGCAAATTGGAGTAATAAAAAATTGATTTCAAAACTATGCCTGCAAGTATCATTTCACCAGGCTTATCTGATAACTGTAAGCATTTAATTGCCTTGCATAATTTATTTATGCAGGAACTTTTTCTTTGAAATTTTAAATAAACAACACTTCTTTCAACTACAATTAAATAAATCTATAATAATAACCATCAAAAATTCAAAAAGTATAAGTCATTTATGGGCATATTGTTTGAATGCTCAAAATTCTGCAAGCAATAATATTGCTATTCCTGAGTTAAAATGAGATTGGCAGATCTACATCCAGTCTGCAGATATTATTCAAACAAGATGAGTTATTGGAATTTGACAATGGTCAGCAGTAACATATGTTCACATACGATTATAGCTTAATCTTCTGTAGGCACAGCAGGAATCTTCCCAGAGTGACTTATGTCCTCCATCTCACTAGCTGACCTAGAGGGAAAGACCTCATGCTCACCTCCGGGGCTGATTTTCTTGCCTTTTATCTCCAGTGACAGATTTAAAGATACAATAGTTTCTCCAAGGAGCAGTCCTTGTCAATCAAACAGAGGTTACAGGCAATGATAGGCACCCAGTGGAAGTTGTAGAGTTCAGATGGTGATGGCTGTCCCAGAGAAACTGAGCCATTGTACTCTCCAGGATGAGGATGGTTCCTAGAATAGGAAAGGAATGGGAAGGAGGGGTTAGAGAATGTTTTTAATTTGTTGGGCCCAATTTTTCTGTAATTATTTGTATTTCTCCCATCATCCCTTGGGACACATCAACTCCTACCATCTGTTCTTCATTCTCCAGAGGAAGCCATTGTTTTAGCATTATTTTAATTTTTTAAAATCTGTCAAGCTATCCTTTCATCTCGTAGGACTGATACGTATGTGCCTAATAAATCACATTACCCATGTGCAAAGTTTTGTTGCATTTGAACAACTGTTTTGTTTATTTTTAAATTTGCAATTTTATCGCTATTATTTTACACCTAATGGGGAAGGCAGTTAATACCAAGATGAAGTTCCTAGAAAAGAAGCTTGTAATGTAGGAGATATATTACACAACTGAGAGCAGCAGATATCCAAATAAGATCACAAACCATGACATTCTGGAGTGCGGTCAGTCTCCTAGTAGCAAAGCTACACTCACCGCTACACAGTTACACTGGACGGGTTGGCTGGGGGGAATGAGTGACAGGAGGTTCTGCAGTGTGCCCTTGGACAAGAGACTTAAGTCCTCTGTTCCTCCGTTACCTCATAATGCAGATTGACTGTGAGTTCCATGTTGAACGTGGACTGTGTCCCACCTGATTAGCTTGTATCTATATCCGTGCTTATTATACTGCCCTCTACATAGTAAGCACTTAAATACTATTATTAAAAAGAAAAGGGAAAAAAGGAGGTTATTCAAATAATTGCCATATAAAGATCCAACAGTGGTAGAACAAAAGCAAAGGGAGAAGAGAAAATATTTTAAGGACATAATAAAACTAAGTCTCAGACAGTGTTCCATCCTAGCTGAAAACTCAGTCATTTAAGAAGAAAAATGATGGCATGTAAGTGCTTACTATGTGCCAAACACTGTTCTAAGAGCTGGGGTAACAATAATATAAAAATGATGGTATTTGTTAAGCTCTTACTATGTGCAAAGCATTGTTCTAAGCGCTGGAGAGGTTACAAGGTGATCAGGTTGTCCCACGGGGGGCTCATAGTTTTAATCCCCATTTTATAGATGAGTTAACTGAGGCCCAGAGAAGTTATGTGACTTGCCCAAAGTCACACAGCTGGAAGTTGGCAGGCTGGATACAAGATAATCAGGTTGTCTCATGTAAGGCTCTCAGTCTCAATCCTCATTTTCCAGATGAGGTAACTGAGGCCCAGAGAAGTTGTGACTTGCCCAAGGTCACACAGCAGACAAGTGGCGGAGCCAGGACTAGAACCCATGACTTCTGACTTCCAAAGCCGTGTTCTTTTCACTTGGGCCCAATTTTCCTGTTTTCCTGAGGATAGAACAGGAAGACCTACTGCTGTCAAGAAAGGAGCAGTTCTTTCTAAGCAAAAGCTTCTTATGAAAGAAAGACAAGGAGGCAAAAGACAAAATAGTGTCAGACTCTGCTAGCATCAAGTGTGACAACACAACAAGGGACAGTCTTTTGGTTTGCAAAATGTGTCCAGAACCATAGGGTTCCTCATTGGTCTTTTCAGAAACCTGGGTACCCATAAGTGAGTTTCACGATCAGTGGTGTCTTTAAATACAAAGGACAATTCTCTATAGATGCACATAAAGTAAATGAATGTATTTAATGTATGCACATAATCAATCAGTGGCATTTACTGAGTGCATCCTGGTTGCAGAGCACTGTACTAAGTGCCTGGAATAGTACAATACAACTGAATTGCTAGACACATTCCCTGCCCACAAGGAGAACATAAATACATAAATTTATCACATGTATATTTTTAAATACAATATAAAAAATGTCTGTTTTCCCTATAAGAATGTAAGATACTCGTGGGGCAGGAACATGTTGAGTGTGTATGCTGATGAAGCTTAGAGTTATGCCATATAAGGCTACCCATAATGGAAAAGTCCAAGCTGAAACGTCAAAGTTGATTTACCTGTGCTGTGCTGCAGCGACATGGGAAAGAGTCAAAGCCAGATGATCAAGGGATCAAAACAATAAACGGAGACAATGGCAGAGACTCAAGTTTTTGCTGCTCGGAGGAAGGCAATCATAAACCACTTCAGTATCTACACCAGGAAAACTCTTTGGATACACTTACCAGAATGACCTTGTGATAGAAGATGGGATGTTCTGAAGAGGGTGTGTCCATGGAGTCTCTATGGGTGGGAAATGACTAGATGGCCTATGAAGAAGATCTGAGGATTGGGATGAGTTGAGTATCATAGTTCTTAGGGAATGTTACTCAGTACACAGGAAATTCAGCAGGGAGGGGTAATAGGGCAGAGAGATGAGCAAAGTTAAGGAAGGCTTCCTTGAGAAGATACCTCTGATTTAACTCTGCCCTCTCCTCCACCCTAAAACAATATTTCTCCACACTATCGGCTTCTATGTCCGCTGCCCACACAAGCTGTTTCAGAAACTTTACTCCTCCCTTAATTTTCCTGTTCCAGTACCTTCCCTTGACTCTTGCCCCTAATGACTTTGCAACCATTTCATCGATAAATTTGAAGCCATCATACAGGATTCCCTACAATTGCACCCCCACCTTTCCCACCCTACCCTACTCATACTCAGTTAGACTTTCTTGTCCTTTCCAATAATACCCCAAGAGTTCTCCTACCTCCTCCTAAAATTTACCATCACCGCTCCCTCTGGCCCCATCCCTTATAGAAACATATGCTTCTTCCCTACTTCCCTCCCTGACTGCAATTTTCAGCTGCTCACTCTCCACTTTTCCTTCCATACTGCTCTCAAACATATTCATGTAGCCCTCCGTCCTACAAAAGTCCTTTGATCTCACAGCATCTTTCAGTTATCATTCCCATCTATTCTACCACTCCTCTCTAAAGTCTTTGAGTGCATTTTTTTTATACCTGCTGTCTCTACTTCCTTCCCTCCAGTTCTCTCCTTGATCACCTTCAATCTGGTTTCTACCCATTTTAATCCACCAAAACCGCCCTCTCTAATGTCACTAAAGACCTCTTTCTCATCAAATCCACTAGTTTGTACTAATCCTACTACTAATAATAATAATGGTATTTGTTAAGCACTTACTATGTGCCAGACACTGTTCTAAGCACTGGGGTAGGTACAAGATAATCAGGTTGGACACACTCTCTGCCTCACTTAAGTCTCACAGTTTTAATCTCCATTTTACAGATGAGGGAACTGAGGCACAGAGCTGAGATTAGAACCCAGGTCCTTCTGACTCCCAGATATGTGCTCTATCAAGCCACACTACTGTGTTGTTACTGTGGACCATCCCCTTCTCCTGGATGCACTGTCTGACCTTGGTTCATTTCCTCTCCTGTTCTCCTCCTATCTCTCTTGCATATTCCTTCTCAGTCTCTTTCACAGGCTCCTCCTCTGCCTCTCACCCCCTAACTGTGGGAGACTTTAAGGCTTAATTCTGGGTTCCCATCTATTCTCCATCTAAACCCACTCCATTGGAGAGCTCATTTGCTCCCAGGGCTTCAACTACCATCTCTTTATATGCAATTCCCAAATCTACTGCTCCCTCCCTGACCTCTCTCCTACTCTGTAGTCTTGCATTTTTTTTTCCTGCCTTCAGCAAACCTCTACTTCAATCCATCACCAAATCCTACCGGTCCCACCTTTACAACATCGCTAAAATCCGCCCTTTCCTCTCCATCCAAACTGCTACCATCTTAATACAATGATTCATACCACCTTGATTATTGCATCAGCTTCCTTTCTGACCTCCCAGTCTCCGGTCCATACTTCACTCTGCTGCCCATATCATTTTTCTATAAAAATGTTCAGGACGTCACCCCTCTCCTCCAAACCTGCTCATCCACCTTCAAATAATGATAATAATAATTTTGGTATTTGCTAAGCACTTACTACGTGCCAGGCACTGTACTAAGCACTGGGGTGGGTACAAGCAAATTGAGTTGGACATAGTCTCTGTCCCATGTGGGGCTCACAGTCTCAGCCCCATTTTACAGATGAGGTAACAGAGGCACAGAGAAGTGATGCAACTTGCCCAAGGTCACACAGCAGACAAGTGGCAGCACTAGGATTAGAACCCATGACCTTCTGAGTCCCAGTCCTGAGCTTGAGTCACTACATCATGCTGCTTCTCTGTGCTGCATTATATCAAACAAAAACACCTCACCATTGGCTTTAAAGCACTCTATCATCTTTCCCCCTCCTTCCTCACCTTGCTTCTCTCCTTCTACAACCCAGCCCACACACTTCACTCCTCTAATGCTAACCTTCTCACTGTGCCTCAGTCTCACCTGTCTCACTGCCAAACCCTAGCCCATGTCCTACATCTGGCCTGGAATGCCCTCCCTCCTCAAATACAACAGATAATTACTCTTCCCCTATTCAAAGTCTTACTGAATTCACATCTCCTCCAAGGGGCCTTCCCAGATTAAGCCTCACCTTTCCTCATCTCCCACTCTCTTCTGCATTGCCCTGACTTGTTGCCTTTGTTCTTTCTCCTTCCCAGCCCCATAGCACTTATGTACATATCTGTAAATTTAGCATGCCCAAAACAGAACTCCTCAAGTTACCAACCAAATCCTATCCTCCCACCGACTTTCCCATGAGAGTAGACAGAATCACCATCCCCACTCCATGTCTCACAAGCCCACAACCTTAGCATCTTCCTCAATTTAGCTTTCTCATTCAATTCATCTATTCAATGTCACCAAATTCGGTTGGTTCATCCTTCATAATATCTCTAGAATCCACCTCTTCCTTTCTAACCAAACTGTTACCACGCTGGTGCAAACACTTATCATATCCCTCCTCTTCAACTATAATAGCCTCCTCATTGACTTCCTAGTATCCAGTGTCTCTCCACTCCAGTCCATATTTTATTCTGCTGCCAGGATCATTTTTCTAAGGAAATGTTCACTCCACTCCTCACATAACTCCAATGTCACCCATCCATATTCTCACAAGGCTTTCAATCAGCTCTCCCCTTCCTACCTAACCTGCACACAGTAATCACTCAATAAACACAATTCACTGGTTGACTGATAACATTTAATCTCCAACTACAATGCAGACTTCATGCTTTGCTCCTCTGTAATCAACCTACTCACTCTGCCTCAATTCTTGTCTGCCTCACTGATATTCCCTAGCTCATGTCCTCCCTCTAGCCCTCTTCATAACCAGCTGACCACCACACCACACTTCTTCAAAACGTTACTAAAATCACCTCTCCTCAAAGATGCCTCTTTTATGGCATTTATTCAGAGCTTACTAAAAATTGCTGGAGTAGATACAAGCTAATCAAGTTGGTTACAGTCCATGTCCCACATAGGGCTCACAGCCTTAATCCCCATTTTACAGAAGAGGTAACTGGAGCATAGAGAAGTGAAGTGACTTGCCCAAGCAACAGCAGAGTTATGGTGGAGTTGGAACCTTCTGACTCTCAGGACCATGCTCTATCCACTAGTACAAAATGATTTTCTAGATTCAAATTCATGGAGCTAAGTGGGGAGGTTTCTGCCTAAACAGACGTATAGCACGCTGAGCTCTGAATACAGACAGCCTTCCCTGACTATTCTCCCGTTTCCCCATCCTCCCTATCTCCCTTACGTACTTTCATATTTTAATACCCATCTCACTCAGGGCTGAGCTCTAACCACAAGATTTTCCTCTTCAACTATGTCAAGGATTCCTTTCAGAAAGGCAGATCTCCTCAGGGCTTGGCCAGTGGCCGTTGGGAGCTGTTTGAGGGGAAGTACAAAGTTCAAAGATATCTTTCTTCCCTGCAGTCTTCTGAACTTTTCCTCTTTATGTCTAGAGACTGCCTTCCCTCAGACACTTGAGATCTGAGAAAAAATCCTTCCAGATGGTTTAGTACTTGAGCGTGTATTCACCAAGATTGGTCTTCTCATTAACTCCCGAGATTCCAAAACATGCTGACTCTGAATCTGTTCTAGGTGATCATTTCATGTTTGAGCAATTCCCTGGTAGAGTTAGTACTAAATGTTTGGTTTGGCACAGATAGGCAGAAAAGTGTATTAGCAGATTTTCAATTAAGGGGTTCTGTCTGTATAGACTAAATGGAGAATGTTGCGAAACAACGGGACATTTTTAACCTCAGGAGCACGTGCATCTCCCATTAAAGTGAAGGGGCACTTCATCTGTGCCTCTAAGCCCAAGTCTATATTTTGACATTTCTGATGGGTCTCTGAAGAGATACTACCATTTTGAAACACTTTTTTGATTTGGACTTTCTATAGCAGGACCAAATTAATGATACAAGAAAACAGAAGCTGCTGTCTTCGATTTGTCTACAGAGACAAGGGTCTGGTCTCTTCCACTGCCTTTGGTTCCCTATAAAGGAAGGAAATGAATTTGATCATCTTAAGATTCAAGAAACCAATGGTTCAAGAACATGGTTGGGGTGGGATAACAAGTGTCTCATAGCTAGAACAAGAATAACTTGTGAGTGTTTGGAATTTCCATGACTGAATCAACCCCAAAAAGTGTCCCCCCAAAAAAAGTGGCAATTATGGACCAAAATTGTATTCAGCAAACATTGGGGTTGTATTTTTGATTGTGCCATTTTTGATGTTTCCCCAACCAAAATAAACATTTTGCAGAAATGTATAAATTTAAACATTTGGAAAGGACTTCAGTATTAAATGGAAGGGAACTTTTGCATCCTTCCAAGATGGAAAAAAAAAGAAGTAATTATAATCTTTATTTAAAGTGCAAATAATCACAATTTATATTTACAGAGCATCTCTCAGAATCCCCAACTAACTCCTCCCCATATTCCCTTCCCAGATTATTTAAATTCCAAGAGCCCTAAAGTTAGTTTACGGTTAGCGTAATTTTGTATGTGGGTGAGTCACAGAACAGTTGAGGCACTTCAGAGTCATCCACTACACTGTGAGCAGTGTGGAAATGAATCTAGAACCCAAGATTCTTAATGATGATAATCCCCTGAATTCACTAAACTCAAACACCTAATATCCTGGGAATATTTATTCATTTATCTGTTGGTAAAGCACCTAATTCTAAATTTATCAGTGCAGCAAAGAGAAATTGTTAAGGACACCCAGAAAGGACTAGATTGTCAGATGTATATAGGTCTTTCACCCACATCTGTGTCTGTGGGTGGGCTCTAACACTTAGTAACACGAGTTCAGTATGAATGACACTGTACCTATGACACTCAGGATAAGGTAGGAGATTACAATATGAGGAACCCACAAATGACTTGGGGAGTCAGGCTTACTAGAGAATGGTTATCAATGTATAATCAGTGTCCATTTTACACATACTTCTATGACGCTTTGCACAATATGGAAATGCAGCAACTCCCTACTCTCACAGTGTTTCAGAAGCAATCGGAGTTGTGGTGTTTCAAACTCTGTTCAAACTGGAGCGACCTGCCTACATGATTGCCATCCCATTTTCTCTTTAACTCAGTGTTAACCGACCACTCTACAAGCTGGAGGCTTGGACCAGGAAAATTCTTCCTTTGGTTCTGGAGAGTTGAACTTGGGTCTGACAACTGGTTGGGTAAATGCCACTTTGGCTAGTTCTGTTAGAGGGAAGTCCAGACTATGGATCATCAGCCACAGGTGAGCCTCTTGACTTGTGAACATATATTTTAATGTGTTTATTATTTCATAACTCCAGCCCTTTGGAGGTGGCCATCCCTCCCACATGGGCTCAGGCTTGGAAGAATATACAGCTAGCTCCACACCCATCTCCTCCCCCAGTTTTCTTTTACTCTCCACCCCTACTTACTTTGCAATATCAGGACTCTTTGATTCATGAGGGTTAGGTACCCTGATCTATTTTATCACAACAAAGAGGAAAATTCTTATAATAGTAATTATTATTATGGCATTTGTTGAATACTTACTATTTGCTAAGCACTGCACTGTCTCTCCCCACTTCAATCTATACTTCACACTGCTGCCTGGATCATCTTTGTGCAGAAACACTCTAGGCATGCTACTCCCCTCCTCAAAAATCTCCAGTGGTTACCAATCAACCTACACATCAGGCAAAAACTCCTCACTCTCGGCTTCAAGGCTCTCCATCACCTCTCCCCTTCCTACCTCACCTCCCTTCTTTCCTTCTACAGCCCAACCCACACCCTCCGCTGCTCTGCTGCTAACCTCCTCACTGTGCCTCGTTCTCGCCTGTCCCGCCGTTGACCCCCGGCCCACGTCCTCCCCCTGGCCTGGAATGCCCTCCCTCTGCACATCCGCCAAACTAGCTCTCTTCCTCCCTTCAAAGCCCTACTGAGAGCTCACCTCCTCCAGGAGGCCTTCCAAGACTGAGCCCCCTCCTTCCTCTCCCCTTCCTCCCCCTCCCCATCCCCCCACCCTACCTTCTTCCCCTCTCCACAGCATCTGTATATATGTTTGTACATATCTATTACTCTATTTATATTACTTGTACATATGTACTATTCTATTTATTTTATTTTTTTAATATGTTTTGTTTTGTTGTCTGTCTCCCCATTCTAGACTGTGAGCCCGCTGTAGGGTGGGGACTGTCTCTATATGTTGCCAACTTGTACTTACCGAGCGCTTAGTACAGTGCTCTGCACACAGTAAGCTCTCAATAAATATGATTGAATGAATGAATGAAAGTCCTGGGATGAGTACAGGGCAGTCTTTGTCCCAAATGGAGCTCACAGACTAAGTACGAGGGAATAGGATTTAATCCCCATTTTACAGATGAGGAAACTGAAGCACAGAGTTAAATGACTTGTCCAAGAAAACAGCAGGCAAGTAGGAAAGCCAGGTTCAGAACCCAGGCCCTGTTCTATTTCTAGTCATACTGATGGAGGGGTTCCTCATGTCCTACACTTTAAAAATTCATGTTCAAGTGTGCAGTTTAGGATATTGTAAGATCTTTGAGGGCAGCTGTTGTGAAGGCTTCCAACTCTACTGTCCTCTCAAAATGCTTAGTACAATGTTCTGCACACAGTAAGGGCTCAATTAATGCCATAGATGGATTGATTGGTTAATATCAGTGAACAGTTAGTAGCACCATTCAGCAACACCCTGGATATCTGAGCAGCTGACAGTTCGGAGTACACTGCTCAGCCCAGATGGCATAAGAGAAAAGTGAAGCTATCCCTGAATATTGCCTGGCTCACCAGTAGATCACATTTGATGACCTGGATATGGTTTAAAAATAAAGAACTCCAAAAGACCTACATTAAGAAAATGATACTTGCATGATGGAATATCAGCCAAAACAAACAATATCTCTTTTAGCCCTTAAGTTGACAAGATATAGAGTAGATTTTATTCTGTATTCACACTGTGCCTCGGTCTCACGTGTCTCGCCTCCGACCCCTGGCCAATGTCCTGCCTCTGGTCTGTAATGCATTCCCTCCTATAATTCCAACAGACAATCAAGGCCTTATTGAAGGCACATCTCCTCCAAGAGGCCTTCCCAGACTAAACTCCCCACCCACTTCTTCTTCTCCCACTCCCTTCTGCGTTGCCCTGACTTGCTCCCTTTGTTCTTCCCCACTCTCAGCACCACAGCACTTATGTACATATCAGTAACATTTATTTAACTTGATGTCTATCTCCTCCCGCTAGACTGTAAGCTCCCTGTGGTCACAGAATGTGTCTGTTTATTATTGTATTGTACTTTCCCAAACACTTAGTACAGTGCTTTGTGCACAGGAAGTGCTGAACAAATAGGAAGGAAGGAAGACAAGAAAGAACTAGAGCAGGAGTAAATTACTGGGCAAGGGACTGATTAAGAAACAGGAGTTGAATACAGTTTTTTCGATGGAGAATTCCATCTTCAGAATGATGGTTATCAAGAGTTGGATTTACAATTAGACAATCACTAATATCAGGCTTCTAAATCTGCTCAGAGTTTTAAGTGACTGTGAGATGAAGCAATGCCTGTTCCTGAAATAAAAAATAATTTTCCTCCAGTACTTATAAGTACTTCCAGTACTTATGTACACATCCATTTGTACGTGCACAATTCACTCGGGTCTGTGGGTCCCCATCAATTAATAAATTAGCCAGTGGTATTTATTAACCATTTCCAATGTGCAGAACACTGTACTATGCACCTGGGGGAGTACAATACAATAGAATTGGTAGACATGATCCCTGTCCAGAAAGAGAGTTTACAATATAATAATAATAATAATAATAATAATAATAATAATAATGCTATTTTTAAAGCATTTACTATGTCTCAAGCACTGTTCTAAGTGCTGGGGTAGATTCAATAATAATGTCACACAGTTTATAAGCGGCAGAGCAGGGATTAGAATCCATGACCTCTGGATCCCAAGCCCATGTTCTTGCCACTAAGCCATGCCTCCTCCCCAGTCAAGAAGGAGAAACACCCACATTAGTCTTTTCAGTCACATCTGGCCCCTTATGTGAACTTCAGCATTGGTGTTGTCTTCCTTAAGTGTGAAGGATAACTCTGTTTCTCTCTCTTTATACACACACACACACACACATTCTGTTTACAGCCAATTCAAACAAAAAGACCATAAATGTTTCAGATGCAACTATTTTTAGACTGAAAAGCTGCCTCAGTTAGAGGAACAGCATGGACTTGTGGCAAGAACGTGGGCTTAGGAGTCAGAGGACACGGGTTCTAATCCTGTCTCTACCATTTGTCTACTATGTGACCTTGGGAAATCACTTAACTAATCTGTGCCTGTTACCTTATCTAGAAAATGGGGATTAAAACTGTAAGCCCCACATGGGACAACCTGATTACCTTGTACCTACCCCAGTGCTTAGAACAGTGCTTGGCACTTAGTATGTGTTTAACATATACCACTATCATTATTATTATTATTATTTTCCCATTATCATTGTAGACTTGGCCTTAGAGAATGAAAGAATGGATAATTGTTAAGTATCTAAACCAGTGATATTGAAAAGATTGGACTATTACCAAGTTCTCTGATCTCCATTTCAAGACATCATAACTATCATCATCAGCACCACCTTCAATCTATATTGAGAAATTGTTTTATGCAAAATATTGTGCTTAATAATGAAGACACTGTGATCCCATACTAAATGATGGAGTCAAGCCCTATGCAATAGCTTGGGACAGTCAGTCAGTCATATTTATTCATTCATTCATTCAATCATATTTATTGAGCACTTACTGTGTGCAGAGCACTCTATGCACTTGGGAGAATACAACAACGAACAGAAACATTATCTGCCCACAAAGAGCTTACAGTCTAGGGTGAGAGACAGATACTAAAATAATTAATTGCAGATGTGTACATAAATGCAGGGAGGCTGGGTGGGGTGCTATACCAACCACCTTATTGATTGATTTATTGACTATTCTCACCAAGCAAATGATCATTTTAAAGTCAATTATAGCCTAGCATGCCATAAGAGAGGAGGAACTACAGCCTGATTGGTTTTAACAAAAGGATCTGTGAGGTGGGAACCAAGAAACTAGAATAATCACGGGTGAATATATTTGCATACCCGTAGTCTAGACTGTAAGCTTGTGTGGGCAGGGAACATGTCTTCCGACTCTGCTGTATTCTCCCAAGCACTTAATGCAGGGTTTTGTACACCACGAATAAATCAATAAATACCACTGATTGATTGAGAACAATTGTCTGGCGAATCAAAGATGATGCTGTTGACAAAGGTGCCAGGTCCATGAATGTGAATGTCTTGGAGAACCTCTTGCACCCTAAAAACAGTAATGGTACTTGTTAAGTTTTTACTATGTTCCAAGCACTGTTCTAAGCACTGAGGTAGAAACAACTTAATCAGGTTGGACTCAGGCCCTATTCCACATGGGCCTTACAGTCTTAATCCCCATTTTACAGAAGAGATAACTGAAACTCAGAGAAGTTAAGTAACTTGCTCAAGGTCACACAGTAAATATGTGGTGGAGCCAGGATTAGAATCCATGACCTTCTGACTCCCAGGCCAGTGCTCTATTGACTAGGTGATGCTGCTTTTTCACCCTTGTACATTGTGACCCTGAAAAGAGATACTTTGCTGGCCTATACAGCTAGAATTACCCCAAGGGAAGCATTTTTTTAAATGGACTTCACTTTCAAATGAAGACAGAGAAGACTCAAGTGAACTATCTACCTGAAATGTAATATAAATCCTCTTCTCACAGGAGTGATTGAGTAAATAAAAACAGTAAATGGGAATGCCTTCTGCAAGTTGCTTCCAAAAGTGTGGCTCTCTGCTTTGAAACAATATATTTTCTCTTCCCTTGATCCCCCACTTTGTCGAAATGAGACCTTCAACCCAGAAAGGATAATGGCCACTTTGAGAAGTGGGACAAGAGCGGCATCTGTTCTTTTCAGGGTTTGTATAACAAAAACTGTGGGATGGATTCTGTTTGAGGTAAACAAATTGTAATGCCTACCTTTGCCTTTCTTCTAAACAGACTTGAAACTCTGAAGCGTAGGATGTAAAGAAAGATATGTTAAAAATGAGATCTGTCAACAGTAAAAAAAAGTTTGTTAAATAGTGTCCTTGCTCCAAAACGACACTGTTTCACTGTGCACCCGTTTTACCTCCATGACCAAAATTTAGCCTGTTTCTTACTTTTGGTGGTAATGCCTCTCAATTAGGTGCAGGTGCAATGTTTGCACCTGCAGCTAATTGAACCCACAATTGTCTAATAGTAGGCACAATTAGATACTTAATTTTGAGGGTGCAAGTAGCTGATTGCACTCACAATTAGGCCCGAGAACAGTTTTTGCCCCCACAGCAGGAGTCCCAGTTCAAACTAGTTGAACTTTCCACTCAAAATCCTTCAAGAAAATAACTACTGTTTGCAAATACAATAGAATTAACTTCCTCGGTGTGGATCACTCTTTGTAAATGAAGAAATTCATTTGTAGTTATCTGTAATGTAGGCAGGGTGGTCAATAGGGGCTAGGAAAACCATCAAGAATGTGGGGAGAACAGTCGGTCAAGAAAGACACGAATTAAAATGGAAATATATTCAAAACAGCAAAATGGATACAAAGTTCTGCTTTGTGCGTAAAGTCTTTTAACTCATGTTTTCTTTGTTATTCTGCCTTCTTTCCTAGAGTAAAGCTTTAAAGTTCAGTAGTAACATGAGGAAGATTTTTGAGAGCCTAAATCAATTGATCCATAAATTGCATGTATTGGGTGCTTCTGTGTGCACTGTACTAAGCACTTGGGAGAGTACAAAATAATACAGTTGGCATACGTGTTTTCTGCCCACAACAAGCCTACTACTGTCTAGGTGGGGAGACAGACTTTAAAAAAAAAGAATAAACTACCAATAGGTACATAAATGAGCAGCAATGTGGCTCATTGGAAAGAGCACGGGTTTTGGAGTCAGAGGTCATGGGTTCAAATCCTGACTCTGCCAATTGTCAGCTGTGTGACTTTGGGCAAGTCACTTAATTTATCTGTGCCTCAGTTACCTCGTCTGTAAAATGGGGATTAAGACTGTGAGCCCCCCGTGGGACAACCTGATCACCTTGTAACCTTCCCAGTGCTTAGAACAGTGCTTTGCACACAGTAAGTGCTTAATAAATGCCATTATTATTATTAAATGGTTTGGGGCAGAAAGAGGGGTGAATAAAGGGTACAAATCCAAGTGCAAGAAAGATGAAGAAGAGAGTGGGAGAAGAAGTAATAAGAGCTTACTCAGGAAAGATCTCTCGGAGGAGATACGTTTTTAATAGGACTTTGAAGGTGGGGAGTGTGGATCATCCGTCAGATATGAAGAAGGATGGCATTCCAAGCCAAAGCTAGTTGTTGGTAAGAGGTCAGATAGACAAAATTAAGGTATAGGGAGTTGGTTGGCTTTAGAGGAGCAAAGTGTTCAGGCTGGGTTGTAGTAGGAAAGGAGCAAAGTATGGCATGCTTTAAATAATAATAATAATAATGTTGGTATTTGTTAAGCACTTACTATGTGCCAAGCACTGTTCTAAGCACTGTGGGGGATACAAGGTAATCAAGTTTGTTCCACGTGGGGCTCACAGTCTTAATCCCCATTTTACAGATGAGGGAACTGAGGCACAGAGAAGTTAAGTGACTTGCCCAAAGTCACACAACTGACATGTGGCAGAACTGGGATTAGAACCCATGACCTCTGACTCCCAAATCCAGGCTCTTTCCACTGAGCCTAGCTGCTTCTCAGTTAAAGCCTAACTTAAGGAGTTTGTGTTTGATGCCAAGGTGGATGAGCAATCACTCAAGGTTCTTACGGAATGGGGAAAAATGGACTGAACACATTTGTAGAAAAATGATCTGGGAAGCAGAGTGAAGTCTAGACAGGAGGCAGAGAGGTCAACAAGGAGGCTGGTAATCAAGGTGGGGTAGGATAAGTGCTTGGATTCATGTGGTATCTATTTGGATGGAGATGAAAGAGTGAACTTTTGTGATGTTAAGGATAAACTGACAGGATTCGGTTACAGATTGAATATTGGGTTAAATGAGAGATATTCATTCATTCATTCATTCATTCATATTTATTGAGTGCTTACTGTGTGCAGAGCACAATACTAAGCGCTTGGAAAGTACAATTCAGAAATTGAGACAATCCCTGCCCATATTGCATTTACAGTCTAGAAGGGGGGATACAGACATCAAAACAATTAAATAGGCATCAATATAAATAAATAGAATTATAGATATGTACCTGTATATACATACATACACAAATGCTGTGGGGTGGGGGGTTTGAGCAAAGGGAGCAAGTTAGGGTGACACAGAGTGGAGGGGGAGCTGAGGAAAAGGGGGACTTAGTCTGGGTATACCTCTTGGAAGAGGTGAGACTTTCAGTAGGGCTTTGAAGTGGGGAAGCATGATTGTTTGGCCGATTTGAGGAGGGAGGGCATTCCAGGCTAGAGGTTGATGGTGGGACAAGAGAGAACGAGGCATGGTGAGAAGGTTAGCACCAGAGGAGTGGCTGTGCAGGCTGGGATGTAGGAGAGAAGGGAGGTGAGGTAAGAAGCGGCAAGGTGATGGAGAGCTTTGAAGTCAATAATGAGGAGTTTTTGTTTGATATGGAGGTTGATAGGCAACCACTGGAGATTTTTGAGGCGGGTGGGTGACATGCCCAGAACATTTCTGTAGAAAGATAACCCAAGCAGCAGAGTGAAGTATGGACTGAAATTGAGATTAACATCAAGGTTACGGGGTTATGAGACAGGGAAAATGGTGTCTTTAGTGATGGGAAAGTAAAGAGGAGGACAGGGTTTGGGTAGGAATATGAGGAGTTCTGTTTTGGACATATTAAGGCTGAGCCTTGAAACACTCCCCACAGCCAGAGGCAGAGGAGGAGCCCACCCAAAGAGGAGTGACCAGAAGATAGGAGGAGAACAAGGAGAGGGCAGTGTCAGTGAATCTAATGTTAGATAATGTTTCCAGGAGAAAGTGATGGTCCACAGTGTCGGAGGCAGCTGAGAGGTCTAGGAGGATTAGGGTGGAGTAGTGGTCATTGGATTTGGCAAGAAGGAGGTCACCGGTAACTTTAGCATGGGCAATTTTCATAGAGTGAAGGGGGCAGAAGCCAGATTGGGTGAGATCAAAGAGAACTGGAGGAGAGGAAATGGAGATATCATATGTAGATTACTCGCCCAAGGAGTTTGGAGAGGAATGGTAGGAAGGAGATGGCACTGTAACTGGAGGGAGCCTGAAGTCATTAGGTGACTCTTATTTACTAATGGAGGACTTATCCTCTTGCATGAAAATGCTGGTTATATCTATGTGCTTTAAATAATGATGATGATGGCATTTGTTAAGCACTTACTATGTGCCAAACACTGTTCTAAGCGCTGGGGGGGATAAAAGGTAATCTGGTTGTCCCAAGTGGGGCTCACAGTCTTCATCCCCATTTTACAGATAAGGGAACAGAGCCACAGAGAAGTTAAGTGATTCGCCCAAAGTCACACAGCTGACAAGTAGCAGAGCCGGGATTAGAACCCATGACCTCTGACTCCCAAGCCCATGATCTTTCCAGTGAGCCACGCTGCTTCTCAATTCAAACAAACTTAAACTAAAGTCATGGTCGAATGAATCTTCTTTTTAGACCTTCTTGATTATTTTTGGCTTGCCCAGTGATGTCCTTGCTCTAAAGATTAAGATCATCATCACTGACAGCATTTATTGAATGTCTACTATGTGCAAGAGATTGCACTACATTCTAAAACATTGTGCACCTTAAAGACAAACATTTAAGGACATAGTATGTCCTTGGGGTAATGGATTAATCATTTTATATTTGTTAAGGGTCCATGCTATTTTCATCCATTTCTCCCCCTCTAGCCAGGGAACGTGCCTACCAAATCAAGTGCTTAATACAGAGCTCTGCATACAATAAGCATTCAATAAATTGATTAATCAATTTGTGATGACACCCAATCCTGAAAACTCTTCCTCACAAATTCCATCCTTGGCAGGTTCACCTAATGGTTTATTGCACTAGGCATTTGTCCTACATCCTAGACAGTGACCATTTGACTGTAACAGACCCCAGCTATCAATGTTATTTTCCTTGTTCATGTACTTACTGATTCACAGTATCAGATGGTTGGCTTTAAAAAAATCAGAGTAAAAGATGTCAAAAGTCTGAGACCATTACACTATCTATTTCCAGACTTAAGAACATTCTAAATAGCATAAAAAAGACAGAAAATACCACAAACCCAGTATTAACCATATCTGGAATTTTATAATCCTTTCCTTTGTCCCTTTTTTCAATCAACACAACGAGGCTCAAATGGAATGGACCCGAGAAATTCAATTATATATCCCCTTCAAAGTTTATTGACCTTATTTCCTTGGCTCTAGACATGCCTATAGATAAATCTACCCTTTTTCTTCCCTGTGGTTTCTGGGACATTAGGTTTGGGAAGATTATAAATGCCTTCAGTATTCCCTTTACACTTGCTTCCTTCAAGGAAATGCTAGTCACCTTTGGAAACTAAAAGGCATTTTAGAGCATATTGTTTATAAAAGTTCTTCAGTGATTTTCAAAATTGAATGTCCTGTTAATTTGTTTCCTTAAAAAAATTATGCTCTCTCTCTATATATATATATGTATATAAATATAAATATATATGTATATATATATATGCATTTATGTATACATATATATTTAATGGCATTAAGTGCTTGCTATGTGCCAGGCTCTGTACTTCTAACTGTAGCTCCGTCTTTCATTCATTCATTCATTCAATCATATTTATTGAACGCTTATTGTGTTCAAAGCACTGTGCTAAACGCTTGGGAGAGTACAATGCAGCAATAAGCAGAGACATTCCCTACCCACAATGAATGTACAATACAGGGGGTGGAGGGAGAAACAAACATTAATATAAATAAATAAATTACAGATTTACAGACTCCTTGTGGTAAAGGATAGTGCCTACCAACTCTGTTGCATTGTTCTCTCCCAAGCACTTACCACAGTGCTCTGCATACAGTAAGCATTCAATAAATATCATTGATAGACAGATTGACTGATTAATGATTTAGCCAAAAACAAATATAATGTAGACCAATTTCTCTGAGCAGGAATTATCTATTTGGCTAATTACACTTGGTATTTGCAGTCTTAAAGGTCATATACCTTACCTCTAATGATAATAATTCTTATATTCGTTAGTATTATCATTACTAAAAATAATAGTTTTGTTAATTGTTTACTATATGCCAAGCACTGTAGTAACAACTTGGACAGATACAATGCAATCACACCGGGCACAGTCTCTGTCTCACAGGGAGCTCACAGTCTAAGGAAGAGTGAGGGAGAAAAAAGTATTGAATCACCATTTTACAGATGAGGAAACTGAGGCACAGAGAACCTAAGTGACTTTCCCAAGGTCACATAGCAAGCAATAATAATAATAATAATTGTTGCATTTGTTAAGTGCTCACTATGTGCCAAGCACTGTTCTAAGTGCTGGGAGAGATACAAGGTAATCAGGTTGTCACACATGGGACTCACATTCTTAATCCCCATTTTACAGATGAGGTAACTGAGGCACAGAGAAGTTAAGTGACTTGCCCAAAGTCACACAGCTGATAAGTGGCAGAGCTGGGATTAGAACTCATGACCTCTGACTCCTAAACCCGGGCTCTTTCCACTGAGCCGTGTTGCTTCCCCAAGTAGTGGAGCCAGAATTAAAACCCTAGTCCTCGGATTCTCAAACTTGGGTTCTTCCACTAGACCATGCTGTTTATCATTTAAAATATTTTCCAGTTTAAAAATTTCAAAATATTTTAATATGGAATTTTCTAGAGAAATTTTTTATTCATTCTACTGTACAGAAATACTCTATTATAGTCTACTGCCAACTTTTACTAAATCATTGATTTGCAGAGTTCTTATTTACTAGACAAAGTTTATATATACTTGAAATCAAGAGGAAACAAGATAAACCTGGAGAGACTTTATCATCATCATCATCATCAATCGTATTTATTGAGTGCTTACTATGTGCAGAGCACTGTACTAAGCGCTTGGGAAATACAAATTGGCAACACACAGAGACATTATCATCTATTAAAGTACAAGACCACTTCTAAGTTAATGTCCTTTATCATAACTGCCAGTTACATATGCTCTACCTATAAATATGCTCTTATATGGGAAGATTAAAACCCTGCCAAACAGAAAAGAGCAATGAAATCAAGTCATTTTTAAAACTGGGCACTGGTTACTGCTTCTTTGTTATGCCTATGCTTGAAAACTGCGTGGATGGCTGTCAGAGATTTACTATCACCCTGAACTGTAACCTTTGCATGGTGCCATCCGTAACCAAGTGGCTTTCTGCAGCTCATTAAAGTTAATGGAATGGATCATTCACTCCTAATTGTATTCATCAGCAAATTAGACTCACTTCTAGGGTAGCTATACAGCAGAGAAGTATATGGCTAAGTAGGCTGAATGAATAATTTGCGGTCTTTACTATGAGCCTTTATTGAAAGCAGGAGAGTACATCGTCTGGAAAACAGGGGAAAAAAAGGGACTTGAAGTACCTGAATGGGTATTCCTTCCTAACAGAGGAACATCATTACAATAATGTACAAAGTGATTTCACGCTTTTTCACAGTATCTGACCAAGCCTCACCACCGAAGCAAAGAGGACAATGGAGGCAATTATCTGGATAATTCAGGTGAAAGAGGATTATTTGCCAGAATTACATGGTAATTTCCTCAATTCTCCTCCTCATTTTGGCTGAGTTCTGGCTTCTGCCATGTTAAGGAAGTCAGTGGTGTTTTTACAGGGCTGATGGTTCCAGGACAGTGAAAGAAAGCTATAATATTAACTTTCAATTGTATAACTAAATACATGTAATGTACAGGAATAGATCAATAATTATTAAATCAGAGTCTCGAACGTATGAGTGGTCTTTAATGGTATCATTAAGTCAAATATATTTATCCAAGGTTGTTGTGTGTTCTTATTTGGTTGATTTTTCTGGCATGAAATAAAATGAAATTGGTGTGAAAGGCTATGACATTCAACTATGAAATAAGCCTTTTCTTTGCAGTTGAAATGCTTCAGGCTCTTCTCATTCCTAGCCTTAGAAATATTAGGAGAACCTGGTGGAGAAGTGCTTAGTACAGTGCTAAGTGCTTAGTACAGTGCTGTGCACAGAGGCAATAGGTGTTGTCACAGGTGGAGAGGGAAAGGGCCTTGACTATTGGAGTAGATTACTATTAATGAGCTTTTCCAAAGAATAGCCCGTTATAGTGATGCTCATAATCTAAATGATATAATGAACTATACTTTTATATGAAGAAGAAAATGTGGAATGTAAAATATAAAAAGCGCAGATATATAAATGACAATATTACTTTTCTCTTTCTCCTTCTATTTTTTTGCATGATGATAGCATCATCAGGATGCATAATCAGAACACACCTGGGATGCAGACATAGCAATGCTGTCAATATGAACAGACTTATATGTGATTACTTGATGACAACTGCTTTAGTTACATCAAATTATGCAGTGGTTCTTTAACCAACTGTATCCATTACTCTACTCCTAACAGTATCTGAATTTATTTTATCTCTAATCTCAGTACCCTGTACATTTTCAGCTTGGTTTATTCATTAATTGTCCAATATCTTCTACCCAGAAAAAAAGACACTTGAAAGTGAAAATATGCCTCTTTTAGTAGCAGGTAGTCTGCATAATGAAAACTTGGCATGCACTTCTGAAAAGAACAGGAAAGCATAAGGAATCTACATATTAGAAACTTAGGTTTGGGCTTTTTATATATTTAACTGCAAAAGATCAAAGTGGAAGGAAAAAATGAGTTCTCTGTAGAAGATGCACCATGTCCCTTACATTAATCAATTGTATTAATTGAGCACTTACTATATGCAGAGCACTGTACTAAGGTTTTGGAAGAGAACAGTATAACAGAGTTGATAGACACATTCCCTGCCTACAATGAGCTGACAATCTAGAGGAGTTTACAGTCTAGAAAATTAAAGTTGAGTGGAGCACATTAAAGAGGAGGAATGTTAGAGTGGGGATGAAGGGTGAGAAAATTCCCAAAATGTTCTACAGATTTTATGGTTTTGTGATAAATTACTTCATGTCCAACAAACTTTCTAGGCAGATGAACACTCTACCTTCCAGAAGTGCTATTTTTGTCCCAAAAATATATGTGGTTGCCCATCTATTTATAAATAAATGTGTTGTCATCTGAATCCAAGACATAGGATCAGTATTGATGCTATCTTTAAATGGTAGCCAGGAAATGGAGCCATTTTCTGACAGGAAGGAGCAGCATGGCTCAGTGGAAAGAGCACAGGCTTGGGAGCCAGAGGTCATGGGTTCTAATCCCGGCTCCACCGCTTGTCAGCTGTGTGACTTTGGGCGAGTCACTTCACTTCTCTGTGCTTCAGTTACCTCATCTGTAAAATGGGGATTAAAACTGTGAGTCCCATGTGGGACAACCTGTATCCCCCCTCAGCGCTTAGAACAGTGCTTCGTACTTAGGAAGTGCTTAACGAATACCATCATTGTCATCATTAAGGTTCTGGAAGATGATGAATTTCATATGCATAGGGAAGCAGCAAGACCTAATGGGAAGAGCTCGAGCCTGGGAGTCAGAAGGACCTGGGTTCCAATATCAGCTCTCCCATTTTTCTGCTCTGGGACCTTGGGCAAGTCACTTAATTTATCTGTGCCTCAATTACCTCATCTGTAAAATGGGGATTAAGACTTTGAATGATGATGATGATGATGGTATTTTTTAAGCACTTACTATGTGCCAAGCATTTTCTAAGCACTGGGAAAGATGCACGGTAATCAGGTTGTCCAACCTGGGGCTCACAGGGATCCCCATTCTACAGATGAGGTAACTGAGGCACAGAGAAGTGAAGTGACTTGCCCCAAGTCATACAGCTGATAAGTGGAAGAGCCAGGATTAGAACCTATGACCTTTGATTCCCAAGCCCATGCTCTTTCCACTGAGCCATGCTGGTGGACCTGGGATTAGAACCCATGACCTCTGACTCCCAAGCCTGTGCTCTTTTCAACCCCATGTGGGTTAGGGACTGTGTCCAACCTGATTAGCTTGTATTTACCCCAGCAATTAGAAAAGTACTTGACACATAGTAAGCAACTAACAAATATCATTATTATTATTATTATTATTATTATAATGTTGGCATTTATTAAGCACTTACTATGTGCAAGGCACTGTTCTAAGCTCTGGGGCGGTTACAAGGTGATCAGGTTGTCCTATGGGGGGCTCACAATCTTAATCCCCATTTTACAGATGAGAAAACTGAGGCCCAGAGAAGTTGTGACTTGCCCAGTCACACAGCTGACAATTGGCGAAGGCGGAATTTGAACCCATGACCTCTGACTCCCAAGCCTGTGCTCTTTCCACTGAGCCAGGCTACTTCTCATATGTATAAAGTCAACTTGCCTGCATTTCATGTAGGGGGGTCTCGGTGCCCAGTAAGAACTTTAATAGTTGACCAATTGATCATGCTGAAATAGCTTTTGTCCCTGGAGTTAAGACATTTTCTCAGTTTGGTTCCTAGCAATGAAAGGAAGAGGAATAAAGCCATGAAGTTCCACTGTATCCCTATCTCAAGTTAACAGATTAATAGGGCTTTTTTCAGGTTTGGGAAATGATAAAAGAAAATCTGAAGAAGCAATCAATCAGTGGTATTTATTGAGTTCAGGTTTGGGAAATTATAAAAGAAAATCTGTAGAAGCAATCAATCAGTGGTATTTATTGAGCAACTGCTGCGTGCAAACTACCAAATTGAGCACATGGGAGAGTACGCTACAACGGAGTTGGTAGACGTATTCCCTACCCACAACAAGCTTACAGTCCAGATGAGGTAACTGAGGCCCAGAGAAGTGAAGTGACTTGCCCAAGGTCACAGCAGACAAGTGGCCAAGCTAGGATTACTCTATTTTATTTGTACATATTTATTCTACTTATTTTATTTTGTTAGTATGTTCGGTTTTGTTCTCTGTCTCCCCCTTCTAGACTGTGAGCCCACTGGTGGGTAGGGACCGTCTCTATATGTTGCCAACTTGGACTTCCCAAGCGCTTAGTACAGTGCTCTGCACACAGTAAGCGCTCAATAAATACGATTGATTGATTGATTGATTGATTGATGTATTGGTGTGTAGATGATTTCATATGTATTGCAAAATTTTGAAAACGCAACTGAGAAACTTAAAGGCTGGTGTTAAAATTTGATCTGATAAACGTCTACTCGATGGGCTAGAATCATCATCATATTCTTAAGATAGCTACCCAGAAGCTGGATGTGTTTTTGAAGTACGCACAGAGAAGTTAATTTACAAGTAAAACAGTTTTCCAGTCGGAACAGGGCTATGGACACATATCAGCCCCCAAAAGACCCATCATCTCCTAAGAAAATCTTACTTGTGACCAAAGTTCTCTTTGGAATATAGAGGTGAAAACTGGCATTGGCTTCTGCTATCTTGATAGTGCACTGGTAAAGGATCTACTAGGAGATTAAGCAAAGTGGCTTAGTGGATAGACAATGGGTCTGGGAGTTAGAAGGACCTGGGTTCTAATCCCACTCCACCACATGTCTACTGTGTGACCCTAGGCAAGTCGCTTAACTTCTCTGTGCCTCAGTTACCTCATCTGTAAAATGAGGATAAGAATGTGAGCCCCATGTGGGACAGGGACTGTGTCTGGCCTGATTCCAAAGTTCTCTTTGAAATATAGAGGTGAAAACTGACACTGGTTTCTGTTATCTTGATAGTGCACTGGTAAAGGATCTACTGGGAGATTAAGCAGCGTGGCTTAGTAGAAAGAGCCTGGGCTAATTCCAGGTTCTAATCCCGACTCTCCCACTTGTCTGCTGTGTGACCTTGGGCAAATCACTTAACTTCTCTGTGCCTCAGTTACCTCATCTGTAAAATGGGAGTGAAGACTGTGAGCCCCATGTGGGACAACCTGATTACCTTGTATCTATCCCAGTGCTTAGAACAGTCCTTGGTAAGTGCTTAAGAAATATCAATATTATTATTATTATTATCTTGTATCTACCCGAGAACAACGCTTGGCACATAAAGCTTAACCAATACCATTATTATTTTTATTATTATTATTATTGTTGGACTGAAACTGAGAAAGTCTTTGAGGTCCTTATCAAGTAAAGAGAGTAAACATGACATAAGTTTGATACTAAACTAATAGGTCTAATAGATGAATATGATCCTGGGTATACCCCAGGTAAAACATCCTAGTTGTTGCAGAAATATTATCTACCTGTTGGTTGGGAAGGTACAATCAAGCCAGTGATATTCACTAAGTTATGAACCAGGATTACCAAGCATTAGACTGTAGAATACTGAAACATCAAAATATTGACTATAAGGGCAATGGGGAGATACGGAATAAAGGAATTGAAGGAAGGTTTTGAGGGATGAAGGAAGGCATAGTGGCTCACTGTCTGGAAATTGTATTTTTATCATAAATCTATTCAGGTGTCTTCAGGTGAGCCTACTTTAGGTAGTCTAAGTCCTGGTTGGAAAGGCCAGGTTACCAGTCATCTGGAGCTGACTCTCTCAGCATCTCTAGGACTGACTTCTGGCCTGGGGATAAGAGAATCCACAACAAGAAATCATATGCTCATCTTCCTGCACTCTACTTTTTGTCAGATAATCTTTTCCTGACCAAGAAAGGAGCGCAAGCAGTACAAAACCCCTCAAAAAAAACCCCCAAAGAATAAATAAATCAATATATAAGTGGCTGGGTGTCCATATGGGTCAACAAAGTAGAGTTGTGTAATTAAATGGACATTTCAGGGCCTAAAATAGTCAGCTATTGAGGGGTTGAATTATTCAGATTTGTTGTCTACCTTGATCAAACGCAATTTGTAGCTTCTTGATTACTTCACTTTGCAAAATAAAAGCAGCCATTTACACCAATCGATTATACCATGTAGTGAAAAAAAACCTCTTGGGTAAAAATAATATGATTTCTCTAAGGGAAAATCATGTCTGACTAAAACTTGTGGAGAATATTCAAAAGCAGAATGGCATGGTGGAAAGAGCAATAGCCTGGGAGTCAGAGGAACTGGGTTCTTATTCCCGTGCTGCTATTTGTCTTGGGCAAGTCACTTATCTTCTTTGGGCCACAGTTTTCTCATCTTTAAAATGGGGATTCAGTACTCTTCTCCCTCACCTTAGAATGTGAATCCCATGTGGGACAGGGATGTGTTGAATCTGTTTACCTTGTAATAATAATAATAATAATGGTGTTTGTTAAGCGCTTACTATGTGCAACGCACTGTCCTAAGAGCTGAACCTACCCCAACACTTAGTACAGTGCTTGGCATGTAGGAAGCACTTAAATGCTATTATCATCATTTGGTGTTTCAAGGGTTTTAACAAGTTTCCACATTAAAAGTTTTTAAAACAACTTAGTAATTATGGGATTTAGAAGAATGTTTTCGTCAGGATAGAAAACTGACCAAAGAAAGGTCTGCAACTAATTTTCAGAATGAAGAATCAGTCAATCAATCACACTGAATGCTTACTGTGTGCAGAGAACTGTAGAACTGTTTTCTTTTTGCCATTTGACAATGCTCTCCTAACATCTTAGCTTTGTGAGTGCTTGTTGGCCAGGAAAAGTGTCTTATTTATTATCCTGGTAGCTTTCCCCCAAGTTTAGGGCAGTACTTGGCACACAGCATACACTCAACTAATGTCAGAACCAATCAAAAAACCGAATTAAACTGGCCTGATTAACCTGTTTCTACCCAGCGTTTAGTCTAGGGCTTGGCACACAGTTAGCCCTTTAATAAATATTATCATTATTATTATTTGAATGAATGGCTTGAATGTAAGAATTGGGAGTAGAATTGTATTCTTTAGCAGAAAGTTCAAGAAGATTGAGAAACAACATGGCAGATTTGCAAATAATGACTCAAACTTTGTGGCAAATGACAGTGTTAACTTGCCCACATGGTAACTTTCTCAATAGATTTAAAGATACAGCCACCTGCATGGATTGGATCCTACCATCAATAACATCATCTCTGAAAAAATAAGGACAGCTCTCTCAAAATAGATATGGTCATATTTTCTGCTGCTTTCCAAAAATGTTGTGGTTTTGTCCGCATTTATGTGACAATTTCATTTTTGCATAACAATAAAAACAACATAATACAATTGGTGCTTCAAATAAATTGAAAACAGATTTTAAGTCATAAAAAGAAAATTGGCCAAGTTAGAAAAACACATTAATTATTTTTTCTAATGGCCCTTTGAATCTGCATTTTTAATGGTCTTTTGGATGTACAGACCCCAGGCATCTCTTTACTATTTGGGCCCAATAGGATCTCTGCATTTTGGTGGGTATTTGTGTTCAGTACCTCAGGGAAAATTTCATCTGAAGCACTTTAAGGGAGTGTGTGTTCCTGGGTAACACTGTGGAATTTTCTCAGCATTATAAAAAAGAGATTCTCTCCTCATGTGGTTTTTATATACACTATTATATTCAAATTGGAAAATCAAGACCATCATCTTCTAAACATGTGTTTTTGAAACATTTTCTTTCTGCCCACAAATGGTTCCAGCTCCCTCCTACTCAAAGAGCAAGAAAACGATTGAGGTCAGAAAAGCAAGGGTTTTCCACTAAAAAAGCAGGAAAAGAGCACTAAACACCTCGACCCAAAGAACAAGCTTTTAGAAAATGGAGGACAGGAGGTTTAACCTCAGTCGTGTGTTATCCTTCATATAACTTTATTATAGATACTTAAATCCTGAGAGAAAAATAATAGAGATTGCAGGGATTTTACTAATTCTGTATGAGTAACATTTATAATCCAATTTGTGGCTATGTTTATCAGTTGTATCCCCTTCTCCTCTTCCTTCCCCAAGGAGTGCTTTTTTGTTCTTTTATCCTTTGTTCCCTCTTCTTTGAATGTTTATTCCCTCACCTCTTCCTCCCTTTAAAGGACTCTTTATACTCTTTTCAAACTCACCTGGCACCTGATGTAAAACCCATATGATTCTTCTGTGTGCAACACATTTCCCTTGAGACTCATCTTTTTTATTTTAAGCTCTTTAAGGTCAAGGACTGCATTTTATATTTCTTTTCTACTCTTGTCAAATCCTGGTTCTGATTAGTTTCTTGGTTTTGGTTTTGGGGGGCTTTTTGGGGGGGAGGTATTTGTTAAGTGCTTACTATGTGCCAGCCACTGTACTGATAAACACTGAGTAGTGCAAGTTTATCAGGTTGAACACAGACTCTGACATGGGGCTGGCAGTCTTAATCCCCATTTTATAGATGAGATAACTGAGGCACAGAGAAATTAAGACTTGCCCTAGGCCACACAGCAGGCAATCAATCAATCAATGGCATTACTATATACAGAGCACTGTACTTAGTGCTTAGAGAAGCAACGTGGCTTAGTGGAAAGGGCCCGGGCTTGGGAGTCAGAGGTCGTGGATTCTAATCCCGACTCTGCCACTTGTCAGCTGTGTGACTTTGGGAAAATCACTTCACTTCTCTGGGCCTCAGCTACCTCATCTGTAAAATGGGGATGAAGCCTGTGAGCCCTACGTGGGACATCCTGATTACTACCCCAACACTTTGCACATAGTAAGTGCTTAACAAATGTGATCATTATCATTGAAAAGCAGCATGGCACAGTGGAAAGAGCACGGGCTTGGGAGTCAGAGGTCATGGGTTCAAATCCCTGCTTCGCCAATTGTCAGCTGTGTGACTCTGGGTGAGTCACTTAACTTCTATGGGGAAGCAGCGTGGCTCAATGGAAAGAAGTGTGAGCCCACTGTTGGGTAGGGACCGTCTCTATATGTTGCCAAATTGTACTTCCCAAGCGCTTAGTACAGTGAGCACACAGTAAGTGCTCAATAAATACGATTGAATGAATGAATGAATGAGTGCGGGCTTAGGAGTCAGAGGTCATGGGTTCGAATCTCAGCTCCGCCACTTGTCAGCTGTGTGACCTTGGGCAAGCCACTTAACTTCTCCGAGCCTTAGTTCCCTCATCTGTAAAATGGGGTTGAAGACTGTGAGCCCCACGTGGGACAACCTGATCACCTTGTATCCTCCCCAGTGCTTAAAACAGTGCTTAGCACATAGTAAGCGCTTAACAAACACCACCATTATTATTATTATTATTATTATTATTATTATTATTATTATTATTATTCTCTGTGCCTCAGTGACCTCATCTGTAAAATGGTGATTAAGACTGTGAGCCCCACTTGGGACACACTGATCACCTTGTATCCTCCCCAGCGCTTAGAACAGTGCTTTGCACTTAGTAAGTACTTAACAAATGCCATCATCATTATTATTATTATTGGGAGAGTTCAAAACAACAGAATTAACAGTCACATTCCCTGCCCATAATGATTTGACAATCTAGAGACAATTAACAGAAGAGTCTGGATTAGACTGCAGGTCCTTCTAACTCCCAGGTCAATGCTATGTCCACTAGGCCATGATGCTTCTTTCCGGCAGAAGCTGATAAATAAAGAAGAGATCTAATTCTCAGTCATTTCCTCAATGTATGAAACAATGCTCAAGGAGCCCAATATAATACTTCCCCTTCACCATCACATTAAAAAAAAATAAATTATGGCATCTGTTAAATGCTTACTATGTGCAAAGCACTGTTCTATGCTCTGGGGGGGATACGAGGTTATCAGGTGGGGCTCACAGTCTTAATTCCCATTTTACAGGTGAGGTAATTGAGGCACAGAGAAGTTAAGTGACTTGCCCTAAGTCACACAGCTGACATGTGGCGGAGCTGGGATTTGAACTCATGACCTCTGACTCCAAAGCCCATGCTCTTTCCACTGAGCCACAGTGCTTCTCTAAAGCAAGCAATGGGACCAGTCTCTTTGATATATTTTGTGCTACCAGGCCTAAAGATGTCATAGAGGACTCAAATTCTGGAGACAGAATATGCTTCCAATTCCCTAGAAAAACTGAGATCTAGGATGAGTACCTTTAGTTCCACTGATACGATAAAATGCTCCATCTTTTGTATTTGTTTTCAATTTCCTGATGTCTATTTCTTACACACTGCCTGGTGCTTTATGCCATCTCTTTGAATATTTGCCCAGAGAAGAAATTACAGATTTGCTTTCTGAAGGACAGGGACTGGGTCTAATTTCCAATTGTGTAGTCTCTCTCAAAGTTTAGTACAGTGCTCTGCACAAAGTAAACTCTTAGTAAATACAATTAAAACTATACAGCGTGGCTCCGTGGAAAGAGCACGGGCTTTGGAGTCAGAGGTCAAGGGTTCAAATCCCGGCTCTGCCAATTGTCAGCTGTGTGACTTTGGGCAAGTCACTTAACTTCTCAGTGCATCAGTTACCTCACCTGTAAAATGGGGATGAAGACGATGAGCCCCCGTGGATCAACCTGATCACCTTGTAACCTCTCCAGCACTTAGAACAGTGCTTTGCACATAGTAAGTGCTTAATAAATGCCATTATTATTATTACTACTACTGCTACTTGTACATCTGTACATGTATGTGGATATATGCATAGGAGAAGCAGTGTGATCTGGTGCAAAGAGTGTGGGTTTGGTAGTCATATTAACTGGGTTCTTAACCTGACTCCAACACCCGCCTGCTGTGTGACCTTGGACATGTCACTTCACTTCTCTGTGCCTCAGTTACCGTACCTGAAAAATGGGTATTAAGACTGTGAGTACCATGTGGGACAGGGACTGTGTCCAACCTGACTAGCTTGTATATAGCCCAGTGCTTAATACAGTGCCAGAAAATGTATGTAAGTGATTTTTAACAGTATTTTGGAGGAAAGAAAAACTTTCCTCTGAAAGCTGTACACAACTACCAACTTGAACAGAAAGCCTAAGGGGAGTCAATCTTTTTGAGCATTGTAAGTGACTTTGAGTCTTCCGAGTATATGGGTAAAAGTCTAAGTGAATTTCAAAACATTTTAGAGAAATGTTTTATTTAATTTGGAGCAATTAAGCATGAAAAGGAATCAATGTTTCACCAAAGAAAGGGGAACATTCTTCTCCTGAGTGACATGAGGGAAAAGAACAAAATTGAATTCTCTCTAAGGGTCAGATGCTTTAATGATAGACTCTGACCTAGTTTCAAATCCTGCTGCCAGGATTATTTTTCTCTCTTTTCTTTCTACTTGTCCGCTGGCAGCTCTGAAGCTGTGTGGTCTAGTGGATAGAGAATGAGCCTGCGAGTCAGAAGGGCCTGGGTTCTAATTACAGCTCTGCCACTTGTCTGCTGTGTGACCTTGGACATGTCACATACCTTCTCTGTTCTATCTTCTGTAAAGATGGAATTAAGACTGTGGGAATTAAGACTGTGGGGATTAAGACTGTGAGCCCTATGTGGAGCAGGGACAGTGTCCAAACTATCTTGTTTCTACTCCAGTGCTTACTACAGTGCCTGGCATATTTAGTGAGCATTTAAGAAATACCATTATGATTATTACTACTATTATTATTATGTCCTCTCTTCCATCGCTCCTTCATCTTTGTCACCTCCTCCACAATATCAGTTCTGGCCTCTTGCCTCCCCAATTGCAGAGTTATAGACAAGGGTGGCCAGGTCTCAGACCCTTTCATAAGGGCAGAGTTGTAGAGCCCATACACTAGCCCTAACATCCTTGAGCATGTCTCTGTTCACTCAAAGGAGAATGGGAAGCAGTGGCTTAGAGGAAACATAGTTTCCAGGATCAAGTTCTTCTTCCAGCCCTTAGCTTCTGCTTCTCAGTGCCTCTCCTCCTCCTCATCCCTCCATTTCTTGACTCCTGGCCTGGTAACTTCATTCAGGAGCAGAGACTGGGAAGTTGCACTATGCACTATCCCAACATTTTTCCCAGTGAAAAAGTATGCACTGGCTGAAGAGGAAGGCTACACTCTTTGTCTTGCTTACTCAAAATTCTCTGGACCGTAAACTCATATTGGGCAAAGCATGTGTCTGTGATATTCCCAAGTGCTTGGGACAGTGCTCTGCACACAGTAAGTGCTCAATAAATACGATCGAATAAATGAATGAATTGTTGTGTTGTACAACTGATTGATTGATCACCTGTAAAATGGGGATGAAGACTGTGAGCCCCCCGGGGGACAACCTGATCACTTTGCAACCTCCCCAGTGCTTAGAACAGTGCTTTGCACATAGTAAGCACTTAATAAATGCCATTATTATTATTATCATTATCCCTCCTGAATTCAATGAAAACAACAAAATTTTAAATTCCCTGTAGACCACATTTTTTTCAAAGATAATTTTGTTGGTTTCATCCTAGGCAATGAAACTGGTTTCTTCTTATTACCATTCACAGTTTTGGAACCATCTAATCACAACTCCCTGGTATACCATTGGCTCTCTTCCCAAACTTCAGCCGCATTCAATCTATCAAACCCTCAGTTGTATTTATTGAGCCCTTACAGTTTGCAGAGAACTGTACTGAGTATTTGGGAGGATACTACACAACTGTGTTCCTGAACTCATTCCCTCAAATTATCTCTCTTATTCAACCTACATATTTAATCTGCCACAAATCCTATCGGGTCTTCTTTCACAACACTGTTAAAAGCAATTCTTTCCTCTCCAATCAAACTGCTATCATATTCATTCAAGCACTTATCCTATCCCACCTTGACTACTGCATCTGTCTCCTTGCTGACCTCCCTGACCTCCCTTGACTCTAGTTCATATTTTATGCTGCTGCCCAGATCATTTTTCTAACAAAAAATTCAGTCCATGTTTCCCCATTCCTAAGAACCTCCAGTAGTTTACCAACCTCCTCTGCATCGGACAGAAACTCTTTACGATTTTCTTTAAAGCAATCAATCACTTTGCTCCATCCTACTTTATCTTGTTGATTTCCTGCTAAAATCCACTCACTTTGCTCCACTACCACCAATTTGCTTACTATAGCTACTGTAGCTTCCCACAGGAGAAGCAGCGTGGCTCAGTGGAAAGAGCACGGGCTTGGCAGTCAGAAGTCATGGGTTCAAATCCCGGCTCCACCAATTGTCAGCTGTGTGACCTTGGGCAACTCACTTAGCTTCTCTGTGCCTCAGTTACCTCATCTGTAAAATGGGGATTAAGACTGTGAGCCCCACGTGGGACAACCTAATCACCTTGTGTCTTCCCCAGTGCTTAGAACAGTGCTCTGCACATAGTAAGCACTTAACAAATGCTATTATTATTATAGCTCAATCTCATCTATTTTGCTGCTGACCCTTGTCCATATCCTTCCTTCATCTGGCCTGGAACTCCCCCTCCTGCCATATAAAACAGACCACCACTATCCTCACCTTTAAAATCTTATTAAAATAACATTTTTAAAATCGCATCTCCGGCTTGAGGCATTCCTCAATTAAGCCTTCATTTTCCTTACTCCCTGTCAATTCTGCATCATCCTTGCACTTGGATCTATACCCTTTAAATTTGATGGTCACCTAAGCCCCATGGCACTGCTGTAACCTGCATTATTTATTTATTATTTATTTCTATTGATATCTGTCTCCCCTTTCATATTGTAAACTCCTTGTGGACAGAGAATGTGTCTACAAACTCTTTTCAGTTCAGTTGTATTTACTGAGCACTTACCGTGTGCAGAGCACTGTACTAAGTTCTTGGAAGAGTATAATTTAACAATAAACAGACACATTCCCTGCCCACAATGAGCTTGTATTATAGCGAGTTTCCTAAGCGCTTAGTACAGTGTTCTGCACACAGTAAGTGCACAATAAATACCACTGATTGATTGATTTTCACCTTTCAGCCCCGCAGCACCTATGTACATATTCATGATTTATTTTAATGTCTGTCTCACCCTTTAAACAGTAAGCTCCCCTTGAGCGGGGAACATGTCTATCAACTCTGTTGTATTGTATACTTCCAAGCACTTAGTACAGTGCTCTGCACTTAGGCCTCAATAGGCTCAATAAATACCACTGATTGGTAGATTGATTCTCCTAAGCACTTAGTAGGTGCTTAGTAGCACATAACAGATGCTTACTGCATATAACAACTGCTCAATAAATACGACTGATTGATAGACGAGCTCCTTATGGGCATGGAATATGTCTTTCAACTCTCTAGTAGCCCACCATTTAGCTTTTGGAGGAAGAGTCAGGGTATAGATAGAGCATGGGCCTAGGAATCAGAAGGTCATGGGTTCTAATCCCGGCTCTGTCACTTGTCTGCTGTGTGAACTTGGGCAAGTCACTTTAGTTCTCTGTGCCTGTTACCTCATCTGCAATTGACAGGGACTGGATCCAACCTGATTTGCTTGTATCCACACCAGTGTTTAGTACAGTTCCTAGCACGTAGTAAGTGCTTAATAAATACCATCATCATTATTATTATTCTCCCAAGTGCTTAGCACAGTGTTCTGCACACATTAAGCACTCAATAAATACCACTGATTGACTGAGGTGAGAGTAGGATTTGAGAAGTTCTTACCCGATGATGGTGATATTTCCCAAAGCACAGTGGGGCAGGTCCAAAAGATATTTTCATTCAAAAGCTCCCAAAGAAGGAAAATTCCTATAAAGAAATTTGGGACCCAAATCACAGCAGTACTAATCCCAAGTAAATCATGAAGGGGCAGTTCTGCAAGCCACTGTTTACTAAGCCACTTTCAACAGTCTGGAACTGGCAATAAACATTCAGTGGACGCAATGATCAGTAGGAAATAAATAAAATAATTTATGAGTGCAAAGGTGACTGAGGGGTGGTTTAATTGGTATTCTGTTGTCACTAAAAGGTTTTAGATTATCAACTCAAAGTATCTGCAATCACCTATATTGGGTACATAATAGACACTGAAACTGGTTTCCGAAAGAATTCATGTCTTGCAAGTAGCATTCAGCATTTTTTTAAAAGATGCTTATGAAAAAGCATAGCCTTCGTTTCATCAGCAATGGTACACTGGAATAGAAGAATTTAGAAGGTAAATAGAAATTGGTATTAGGAGGGACCAATCTGAGACATTAGGTGGAAAAATTTCAAAATAAATTTTTGCTTTCACAATAAAGGATACAGTTGTTCAACACTTCAGAGATCAATATAAAACTCATTTCATTTTGTTGCAGTTATGACCTATTTAGATCAAAAAGCTTTAGTAATATAAATTCTAATACATGTGATTGAGCTTTACTAAAACCCTAAGTGATACCAAACAAATCATATCTCGAGGGAAATGAAGAAAAAATTCAGAATATCATTGAGGAGCTGAGTGATACAGGTTAGAAATGGGGCAGTTTGAAGCCAAATCTTGCAATGGAAATGATGGAGAAAAGAAGAGGAGGGTGAACTGTGCTCATATAATTGCAGATATTTGTCTATAAAAAGAATTGATGCATATGGGCATGAATGTTCATTTGTTCATGGAGGATCTGGATCTATCCAGTAATTGTTTAATCAAATATTTGTTTGTTTCCTGGGTGTCCTGACAAATGGTGAAAAAAATTCCAGTTAAATAATACATTGCCCCATCTTTAGGAGATTTGTGATTTTTTTATTAATAACAATAATGATTGTGGTATTTGTTAAGTGCTTACTCTGTGGCAGTCACTGTTCTAAGCTCTGGCTAGATCCAAAGTTATCAGGTTGGACACAGTCAATGTCCCACATGAGGCTCAGTTTTAGTCCTCATTTTACAGATGAGGTAACTGAGGCATGGAGAAATTTAGTGATTTGCCCAAGGTCACACAGCAGGCTAGTGGTGGCATTGGAATTAGAATACAGGTCCATTTGCCTGTCTGGCCAGTCCACTAGATCATGCTAATTTCAATGGACCAATTGCCCAGGACAAATGATGGGACTTATAGAAGGCCAATCCTTCCCCTTCTCTATCCAGGTGACAAGATATGTACTTTTGTCATGGTGGGTCATAGGTAAGACAAGATTGACTTTTATATTTAATCAGGGATACAAGACAAATCTCTCCACCAATCAGGAAACAACAGTGTCCTGAACGGCAGTTTCAGTGTACTCAGAAGAGTACAATACAACAAGATTGGTGGACACAATCCCTGCCCACAAGACACTTACAGTCAAGAATGGACTTTTCTTGTTTTATGCTGTCGAGTCGTCTCTGACCCATGATGACACCACAGATACATCTCTTCCAGAATGCCCCACCTCCACCTGCAATCGTTCTGGTAGTGGTTCCATAGAGTTTTCTTGGCAAAAATACAGAAGTGGTAAAGGACTTACCGAGAAATATTTTGAATCAGCACTAATCAGCATATTCTAACACAAATCAAGGAAAGGATCCTAGTTAAAAACAAAACTCTGGAAAGTCTAGTAATTTTAATTTCAGCTGGGGCTGTGATCTCTGCTCCCTAAAGGGAAATACGGTAATGGTGTATTCATTATAATTAACACTTTGAATTTGAAAAAAAAAAAAAGCAGGGGTGAAATGTATTGCCTTATAAACATATTTAGGATAAAATGCAAATTTTACAACAGAACAGGTTTGGCAGCCAGAACTCAGTTCAATTTTACACAAGTTATAAACTCTCCTAAAGAGGCAACTTAGAACAGCTCTCAAGGGTAATAATGGGGAAGGTTTGGGAGATTGTCTTGAGGAAAGTGGAAAGGTACTAGAGCACACCAGGAAAGACTGAGATATGTGATCAACAGATAAGAACAGTTTTCAAAATGCGAATTTATATATTTCATTTAAGAATAAGTTGGCCTCATGGCCCTCCTCCCTGAAGCACAACCCGCTCCAAATCCTTCTGTGAGGTTAGGCGTTGTGGGAAATTTCCCAGCCTACTCTACTAGCCTAGCACAAAATATTATTTCTTCATCCAGTTATTGAAGGCACATTTTCTCCGAGGCCTTCCCTGATTAAACCCTCCTTTCCTCTCCTCCCACTCCCTTCTATATTGCCTTGACTTGCTCCATTTATTCATTTCCCTGCTCAGCCCCACAGCACTTATGTACATATCTGTAATTTTATTTATTCATATTAATGTCAGTCTCCCCCACTGTGGGCAGCAAATGCGACTGTACTCTCCTAAGTACTTAGCACAGTGTTCTGCACACAGTAATCACTTAATAAATACAATTGAATGACTGATTATGAGCTAGTTTTATGGACTACCCAAAAACTTGAGTCCCCCTCCACACGCAGCCTCCACTGGCTACCATTAATAAGCCCGGTAAATCCAAATCTAGGGGCTAAAATATTATTCTTCCTATCTCTTCTTTATTAGAGGCATCATCTATGACCTAATTTATACCCAGAAGTTTCTTGGCCTAATATTTTCTAGATATATTTATAGGGTTGGAATGAAACTGTATTTGCAGAAAAAATACTCATTACTTTTAATAGTTATCATTTGTTTTCGACATTTGTTACTTTACACATAATTTTCACTTAAACCTAGAAGCCCTAACAATTGGTGAGTGTCATATACCTATTAAAATAAACTTATTTATCTTACTCCAATAAGGACATAAGAGGATTAAGTCCTGCTATCTCAGTTATGAGATCTCTCGTGTAGATTTAAATTTCTAGGAAAAAATAAGTGATGGCTTTATTTTGTTGTCCACCAGGCACAAAAACCAACCCCCTGATCCTCCTCACCTTATGTAATTTCTTAGGATCTAATTCTTCTGAAATTTACCTAGAAATTTTCCTAGACTTACTTAACAAGCACCATTTTGCATGAAAATAGTTTTATTTCACATTATGGAATCTGCCTTTTCATTGTAAGTGCAATTTTCCCTCTGTCTTCTTTGAAGCATTGGTGTTCTTCCTGGAGGATACAAAATAATAGGACTGATGACAATTCCCCGAAGATGCTTTTATCTTTTCCAAAATGGTTCATTTTAAGATGCTTGGCTCACACTTGCCAGTCTCATTTCGAATTTTGAAGCGGGGAAACGAAGGACGTTTAAAATGAAAGTAACTTTCTCTGGGAAATCGGGGATTTTGAGCCCCTACGTGCACTTTGCGTGGGCTGTATCCCAGGCTGGCCTGAATTGGATCTGGCTCAAGGTTGCCTTTTGATTGGTATTCAAGTGAATGGTGAGTGTGCGCACTCTAATCCCTGCAACACATGGTAATTTTTTCATCCTCTCTCAGCCTCCACCTGTTCCATGGTCCAACGGAGGACTGCAAATCCAATCAGGAGAGAGCAACTCAGCTAAGCCAGCTTCCCTGGCCCTAGTCCATCACATGTGCATTCAGGCTGCAGAGCACTGAGCCAGCCTCAGCCCAACAATCATGTTATCGGGTGACGGATGGCTTCATATCAGGTGCTTAAACTGAGAAGCCACCCCATCTGGTAAATGATTTGGGAAGTCTGGCCGGGCTTGATGAATGGGGAAAGTGACAAGGCCAATCAGGGTGACCTCTACAGCTTCCCTTCTGCTGACCTAACAGCCACAATCAGCTGTATCCCACTGGTTTACTTTTTCAAACCTAATGTCACTCTGCTGAGATTAGACCTACTGTCCCTAAACTGATGCTAAATGATATCATTAATCCAAATATTTTCCTTGCAAGAACCACCATAAAATAAATGTCAACAGACCTGGGATCAACACTGCACAGATGGACAAGGGGTTCAGATAGGTATTTTTAGCATTGGTTCCAGGCTACTTCTTCAAAGCCACTTGAAAAAGAAATGAAGTCAGATTTTGTGGGTGCTTCACCAATTGCCTGGAACTCAAACCAAGCAAGGCTATTAGCAAGGGGATAAAAAGTTCAGGCTTCTTTACTGAGCAAATTTAGTTAGTTTTCCTTTAAGCACTAGTTGTCAAATACAATTTATACAATTCAGTCTATTTGATAGGTTCTCAAACAACTGTTTTTATCTAAAATGCTTTGTTACTTTTAAACTGGAGTCTCAAAGAGGTAAAATAAATAAGTCTCTGTATTTGATGGTTTCTGAAGTGATTGTTAAAAATTCCTCAATTTAAGATCCACAGGGAAGACATTCATCGTTGTAGGTGAGGTATATTACAAACCAGTTACTTATCACAGCCAAAATCAAATAATGGAAATGAGGCAGAATGCACAGAGACTCCAGAAACAATCTTCTTGGCCACATTTATTTTCATCAGCAATTTCAAATGTCTGTGAAAACACACGCACCAAGCCCCAATTTTTTTTTAATTTAAAAATACATTTTCTTTTAGGTCCCTGGATGGAAGAGTAGGATTGTCCACCCCCATTATAAAGCACATCATTTTTTTGTAACCACTAGTACTGCATAAACGAAAGGGAACATCTAATGAGAATGACAGCACAGCGGGTATTAGTGTCATTTCACTTTTCATCCAGTAAAATTGTCAAGCATTTCAGGAATAAAAAATAAAATGCCTTACACTATGTCATATAACCCCTGTAAATTGCCAATTTGTAGATGTTTTAATAATGCAGGCTTAAGCAAACATCAACTGTTTCCTACCAGCTGTATTTATCAGCATGTCCATCTCCAAATTCCCTACTGAACATATAGACCTGTGATCATCAGGAAACTGTTTTGCTAGTAGATATGTGTGTTCATATGTGTGAATATATGTATTCCACTTAATGAAAGTGACTAAATTGTATATGTATTATTCATGTATGTAAATTGGGTATGTATTTAGTATGTAATTGCATATCTGCTTAACATTTTTCCTCTTTTTTAACGGTATTTGTTAAGCACTGTGTGTCAAACACTGTTCTAAGTTCTGGGATAGATGCAAGTTAATCAAGTCAGACACATTTCCTGACCCAAACAGGGCTCTCAGTCTCAGTAGGAGGGAGAAAAGGTCCTGAATCCCCATTTAATGGCTGAGGCTTAGAGGAGTTAAGTGACTTGCCCAAGGGCACACAGCAGGCAAGTGGCAGAGTTACAATTAGAACCCAGGTCCTCTGTGTCCCAAGCCTGTGCTTTAAGCACTAGGCATACTGCCTTCCTGCTCCACAATGAGTTTTAGAGTCTTTGTATGGTATTTTTTAAATGGTATGTTATAGTTTTTTTTAATGGTATTTGTTAATCCCAGCTCTGCCACTTCTCTGCTGCATGACTTGGGCAAATCACTTGACCTCTCTCCAGCTTAGTCACCTCAACTGTAAAATGGGGATTCAAACTGTGAACCTCATGTGGGACATGGATTGTGTCCAACCTATTAGTTTGTATCTACCCAGCGCTTAGAACAGCACCCTGCACATAGTAAGCACTTAGCAAATGCCATTTTTAAAAAGTGCTTAGTATGTGCCAGACACTGTACTAAGCACTGGGGTAGATACAAGCTAATCAGGTTGGACACAATCCATGTCCCACATGGGGTTCACAGTTTTAATCCCCATTTTACAGTTGAGATGCCTAAGGTGGAGAAAGGTCAAGTGATTTGTCCAAGTCACACAGCAAAGAAGTGATAGAAGTAGGATTAGTTCAAAATAAATGACTAACATTCATTATGTCATGCATTTTTTATGTTATCAATACACTGAACATACAAAGCAAGACATCGAAGACAGTGACTAGGAAAGGATAACTCTTCCATATGTGATATATATGGAAGTAGGAGAAGAACAGTGGTAAAAACCAGCTCTTAGTACAGTGCTCTGCACACAGTAAGCGCTCAATAAATATGACTGAATGAATGAAACCAGCATCTTTGTGGCAGCTCAGTTATTTTCCTCTATGAAAAGCAAATCTTCTCCTCATGCTTACTATAAACATCTCACTTATGGTTTTACTTGAGACTTTATGAAATTACATTATGTAAAACCCAGACTAGATAGAAAATACACATTGAATACATTCTAATTTCAAAACAGGCTTGCATGCATAACCTAAAAGTATAAATGACTTCGCTGAGATTTATTGATTCATGTCAAGACATCATTACTTTTCAAAGTGTGAAAAATGATCATATATTTATGACCTGCCGACTGAAGCTGTTTTGTGAATTAGGAAAGGCTCTGGAGAGGAGCAGCCTAATTGCATTATCATAGAATCAGAGATGGTTGTCAATTTTCCCCATTTAGCTTTTCTCCTTTAGTTTGTTAAAATGGAGGTGCCATACGTTGGTTGAATTCACTAATACTCTGATGAATGAGCTATTTTCCCAATAGGCTTGCTACCAGTATAAACAGTGAATTAGGGATGATAGACCATCAATCATATCTCCTTCAAACAGATCTTTGCCCTGAGATTATTCGTTTCATATTAGGGCCACTTAAGGAGCTATCACACAGGATTCACTAATGAAAAGGCTTAAGTTGTCCCTAAATTGTCTATTGTTGGAGCAGAACAGTGGCAAAACAGTTCAGCTCTCTTCATTTTAAGAAGCTTCACCTTGGAAAATACCTTTTTGTGCTCAGATCTCCAGGATCCTGTCTTAGACCCTGCCCCAGAAACCCTGACACTACTGTACCTGAATAACTGATAGGATTTCCCAGCCCCTCAACGAAGTCTCCTCAAACCCAAGGGCATCTTGCGAGCTTCATTGCAGTGTTGAGTCCAGACAGGTTAGCAGTGGGTCATCACTGGGAACCCACAGAAAAACCAACCCCCATCCCAGGCAGCAGCTGTAGAGTGACTGGACCCTGGTGTCAAATCAGTCATGAAGCACATTCAAAGACTTGATGATGATAATTGTGGTATATGTTAAGCTCTTACTAGTGAATATTAAAAAATAAAGGAGAAAGAAGCCCCTTCACACTGCTCACCCTAAAATTCTAACTCTCTTTCTGCCTGTGGTAACGGAATGCATTTGAAGAGAGACATTTACTTAATGACCAGGGTGGATTTCTTTTGTTCTGATTCTCGCATTGTATCACCATGAGCTGTGGTTTTTATTAGCTGGAGTCATGTCTATCAGTAGAGCTCCTCCTTCCCTTCTTCCTTCCCTTCCCTTCCCTACAGCACCTGTATATATGTTTGTACATATTTATTACTATATTTATTTATTTATCTTGTACATATCTATTGGATTTATTTTATTTTGTTAGTATGTTTGGTTTTGTTCTCTGTCTCCCCCTTCTAGACTGTGAGCCCACTGTTGGGTAGGGACTGTCTCTATATGTTGCCAACTTGTACTTCCCAAGCGCTTAGTACAGTGCTCTGCACACAGTAAGTGCTCAATAAATATGATTGATTGATTGATTAGAGCGCAGTAAACAAACCTATTAATAACTGTGGTTTTCAGTGCTATGTAAGAAGCACTGTACTAAGCACTAGGACATTATCATTATACTGTAAATTCATTTCTAGACTGTAAACTCACTGTGGGCAGGGCACATGTTATATTGTACTCTCCCAAGCACTTAGTACAGAACTCTGCACACAGTAGGTGCTCAATAAATACCACTGATTATTGATGATGATGATGATCATTGTTGCTTTTAGTATATTGATTAACTCCTTACTAGGTGACAAGCACTATTCTAAGCATGGTGTAGATACAATTTAATCAGGTTGGACACAGTCCTTGTCCCACATGATGCTCACAGTCTAAGTAGGAGTGAGAGCAGGTATTTAATCCCCATTTGACAAATGAGACAACTGAGGTAGAAAGAAGTTAAGTGATTTGCCCAAAATCAAACAGCAAGCAATTGGCAGAATGGGATTAGAACCTAGGTTCTCTGACTCTCATGCCCATGGTCTTTCCATTAAGTCAAAGATCATTACATGCTTCTTATTTTTGGCAGAAGCCAGTCTAGGATAACCTGTATTTTAGAAAGCACTTTTTTCACAGAGGGTCAGACTTTGCATTTGTCGGCCCATGTATTGTTCTCAGTGAGCTCTGCTCCTTAATGGAAAGTTCACAGGTCCATCTGAGGAAAAGAAATATCCCTTAGAGGTCTATCTTGCCTTGATTTACAAGTATAGTCTCCTTAAAATGAATAGAAATTGTACTCAATATGGAAGCAAAGTGGTCTGGATCTTGGATTTGCTCCTTCTCTCTCTGACTATTCCCTCTGAGCTGTTCTGCCTCTAGTTCTGCTTTGTTGCTTCATAACCATATATTTTTTTTTAATGAACAAGAGTAACTCTGCTGACTAGAGTCTCTAGAGTCCTCTCCCTGACTTTCCCATCTCTGTTGACGGCACTACCATCCTTCCCGTCTCACAAGCCCGCAACCTTGGTGTCATCCTCGACTCCGCTCTCTCATTCACCCCTCACATCCAAGCCGTCACCAAAACCTGCCGGTCTCAGCTCCGCAACATTGCCAAGATCCGCCCTTTCCTCTCCATCCAAACCGCTACCCTGCTAATTCAATCTCTCATCCTATCCCGTCTGGACTACTGCACTAGCCTTCTCTCTGATCTCCCATCCTCGTGTCTCTCTCCACTTCAATCCATACTTCATGCTGCTGCCCGGATTATCTTTGTCCAGAAACGCTCTGGACATATCACTCCCCTCCTCAAAAACCTCCAATGGCTACCGATCAATCTGCGCATCAGGCAGAGACTCCTCACCCTGGGCTTCAAGGCTCTCCATCACCTCGCCCCCTCCTACCTCACCTCCCTTCTCTCCTTCTACTGCCCAGCCCGCACCCTCCGCTCCTCCACCACTAATCTCCTCACTGTACCTCGCTCTCGCCTGTCCCGCCATCGACCCCCGGCCCACGTCATCCCCCGGGCCTGGAATGCCCTCCCTCTGCCCATCCGCCAAGCTAGCTCTCTTCCTCCCTTCAAGGCCCTGCTGAGAGCTCACCTCCTCCAGGAGGCCTTCCCAGATTGAGCCCCTTCTTTCCTCTCCCCCTCGTCCCCCTCTCCATCCCCCCGCCTTACCGCCTTCCCCTCCCCACAGCACCTGTATATATGTATATATGGTTGTACATATTTATTACTCTGTTTATTTATTTATTTATTTATTTTACTTGTACATTTCTATCCTACTTATTTTATTTTGTTGGTATGTTTGGTTCTGTTCTCTGTCTCCCCCTTTTAGACTGTGAGCCCACTATCGGGTAGGGACTGTCTCTATGTGATGCCAATTTGTACTTCCCAAGCGCTTAGTACAGTGCTCTGCACATAGTAAGCGCTCAATAAATACGATTGATTGATTGATTGATTGATTGAGGAGCAGGAGAATACCAAAGTTGGGAATGCGATGGGCCTTTAGGCCTGAACTCCATTTCGTCTGGCCAAGTCACCATTTACTCAAAGCAGGCACATCACTTATCCTCTTCTCCTTTGTCCTTTGTCCTGTCCAAATATCTGCCTTATTGGGGAGGTTGGCATACCAAGGTCTTGAGACAGGATGGAACCATTCATCCCTTAGCAAGGTCAGGACCCCTGGCCAGCTAACCAGGGAAAAATTTACTGCTGCTTTACCTAGATATATACCTTGTATTGCTCTTTCATTGCTTGTGATCCTCAGGTAGTGAACTGACTGCATATAAAGATACTCTGTATTGCTTGAAGTTGTTGGCCTTGACTAGTAGAGAAAACTCTGCCTGTCAATCACTGCTCCCTACTAGTGCTAGTAGAAATAACCTTGTCTCTGACATCCACTAAAACATAACGCAGAGTCTGTGAAATTTTCTTCCACAACATGCATCTAAGGGAGAAATAGACTCTGAGGTTAAGAGCATCTCTTTCTGTTATGCTTTGTTTATCAATGGTATCTGTTAAGCACTTACTATGTGTCAAACACTGTTCTAAGTGCTTGAGTTTATCAGGTTGGACACAGTCCCTGACCTACATAGGGTTTATAATCTAATCTGGAAGAGGAGTATTTAATCCCCATTTTACAGATGAGGTAGCTAAGGAACAGAGAAATTGTGACTTGCCCAAGGTCACACAGCAGAAAACTGGATTGGAACCCGGGTCCTCTGGCACCCAGGTCCATGCTCTTTCCACTAGGCCATGCTGCTTCTCCATACAAGGGATAATGGGATTAGTTCAGAGACAAATGGCCAGAGGTCTTGTACTTCCCAACCACTTAGTACAGTGCTCTACACACAGTAAGCACTCAATAAATACGATTGAATGACTATCCAAAAGCTATCAGGAAGTGCAATATAGCCATGACTTCTGATAGCATAATCAAACTTTGTCTATCACAAGTCTGAGTTGCAAATCAAGTCAAAATTCTCCAGTGAAGGTCTTTTCACATATTTCAATTGTTTGGCTTTGGTTCCCAACCAAAACCCAAAAATACTGGAGGAGGGAAACCACTCTCCACCTCATCTCCTGCCAAAAAAGGAACCTGAATTTTGAAAAATCCTCAAGGGATGTTGGGGTGAGATTTTCGTTCTGTTCCTGAAAGAGATTTTGGTGTGAGTTTTATTTGATCAATTTATTGATGTGTTTCTATCTATACCTATTTTTATTTATAGGTTTGTTTTTGAGTTGCTTGGCCACAGTGCTTTTTTTGAAAAAGAGTACTAAAATATCACAAATAAATAAATGATACAGTCCTTTGCACTTGGCGCATATTAAGGTTTTTGCAAGCAGCTGGCTTTATTTCCAATTTGAAGTCAAACTAAGGCATTTTCACTCAGCCATATCAAAGGAATCTGGTTGTGTGCTCAATAATTCCTCATATACAGTTGTCTGAGGTGACTAAGATAGTTAAAGGAATGTGTATACTACTATAGTGTATTCTCCTAAGTGCTTAGTACAGTGCTCTGCACACAGTATGCTCTCCACTCAATAAATATGATTGATTGATTGATTGAACCCACCCTTACATAATGAGATTTTCTTCTGAGCTGAGAAACTTGAAGTATCAGTGCTTTGTGTCAGGGTGAAATTAGGTTGACACTAAATCTGACTGGTTTCTGGACTCTATCCTACATTTCAGGGGTATATATGAGGTACATCTTCTTGCCTGGAATCAGCACCCTGAAATATCACTCATGATACTGAGATGTTTAATTTCACTGGGTACATTTTGAACAATTTTGGGGGAGGAAGGAAAATGTGGTTAGAATTAGAGGAGCCAGCTTTTCAGTTATTATTGTGGTTGGGGGAATTGGAGCAGGAACTTCAGGGTGGATGAGGACTGAAAGTGCACAGTTAGTGGCAAGAGACCGGGCTTGGGAGTCAGAGGACATGGGTTTTAATCCCGCTTCCACCACTTGTCTGCTCTGTGACCTTGGGCAAGCCACTTAACTTGCCTCAGTTACCTCATCTTTAAAATGAGGATTAAGACTGTGAGCCCCACATGGGACAACCAGTTTACCCTGTGCTTACTCCATTGCTTAGAACAGTGCTTGGCACATAGCGCTAAACAAATAACATTATTATTATTATTATTATTATTATTATTTAAAAGCCAACAGGCCAGAAAGCAGCAAAACCTAGAAGAAAGAGAATGAGTCAGAGGATGTGGGTTCTAATCCCAGCTTTGCCACATGCCTTCTGTGTGACCTTGGACAAGTCACTTAACATCTCTGTGCCAAAATTGCCTTATCTGTAAAATGGGGATTAAAACATCCTTACTTCTTACATACAGTATGAGCCCCTTGTGGGGCAGAGACTGTGCAACCTAATTGTCCCAGCATACAGTACAGTACCCAGTACGTATAAAGCGCTTAAGTATCCACCACCCAACCCACCCTCCAAAAAAAGCATTTGGGGTCATTTCAACCCTGTCTACACACTCCCAGATCTTTTAAGAGTCCAGGGTTGAGCAAGACTGGGAATCCAAGTCAAAAAATATGGGAGGAATTGCCTCCACAGCTCCCATAGTGTTGGTCTGTATGGGTCAGAAGAGGAATATCCTCAAAGTTTTAGTTGGTTCTGGACATGGAATTCTTTTTATCTATTGCTTTATCAAGATTATATTTACATGCATCTCTCCCGGACATTACTATGATTTCCTCTGGTTATAAGATGGTACTGTACTTCGGAATACAAGCTGCAGGACTAAATACCTCCATCCTCTCAGAACACATCATCTGTGAAAGAACTTGCTACCTTATAAATGTTGTATAAACACACAGATATAATTACTTATTTTGAATGAGTATGCATTGATTTAAAGTGATTTATTTCAAGTTACTTGCACTGATGCTGTCTTCTTCCTCAAATTAAACTGTCATGTACAAACCGTATATTCCTATACTATCATGTCCTGGCTAAGGGAGCGGGTTACTTATTGGATTTGTGTGTGTCCATGTTGGGATGGCAGACTTCAAGCATCTGACACATTGAAACGTCTGTAGATAGCCTCAAATCCTAGGATATAGACTGGTGGGGAGGGGATAATGGAGCACAAATTCATGACATATAAAACCAAGAGGAAGCAGTGCAGTTTAGTGGAAAGAGCACGGGCCTGGGCGTCGGAGAACCTGGGTTCAAATCCTGACTCCTCCACTTGCCTGCTGTGTGCCGCTAAATCATGCATGCTGCTTTTCTGTACGTCAGTTTCCTCATCTGTAAAATGAGAATAAGATACCTGTTCTCCCTTCTCTTTACACTGTGGGACAGGGACTATCTGATCTGATTTCCTTGTCTCTATCCCAGTGTTTAGCAGCATGGTATAGTGGATAGAGCCTAGGCGTGGGAGTCAGAAGGTCATGGGTTCTAATCCTGCCTCTGCCACTTGTCTGCTGTGTGACCTGGGGCAAGTCACTTTACTTCTCTGTGCCTCACTTACCGCATCTATAAAATGTGGATTGAGACTGTGAGTCCCACATGGGACAGGGATTGTGCACAACCAGATATGCTTGTATCCACCCCAGCACTTAGTACATAGTAAATGCTTAACAAATGTCACAATTATTATCATTAGTAGAAATATTGGCACCTAGTAAGCACTTGAAAAATGCGATAATCACTATTATCACCTTTGTGTGAATTTCTAGGAAACACAATGGACCTAATGTCCTTTGGACAGGGATAGCCCCCCTACTTCATTATCCCGCCTGCAGTGTATCCCTGTATATATCTTTTGATTTTTCTTTTGATAGTGAGCTTTACATGATAAATCAAGATCTCATACAAATATTCCATCTCTCCTAAATTGCTTAGAATGGAGATGTAAAACTTTTAAAAATAATTGATAGGATTCTTCAGTCCTAGCAACCCCAAGATGTGTGGTTATATTTGAATCACCCGTCGGTGGTAGAGGAAGGTGTAATTTCATTTGAATCCCAGCTCTGCCGCTTGTCAGCTGTGTGACCTTGGGCAAGCCACTTAACTTCTCTGTACCTCAGTTACCTCATCTGGAAAATGGGGATTAAGACTGTGAGCCCTACGTGGGACAACCTGATCACCTTGTATCCCCCCAGTGCTTAGAACAGTGTTTCACACATAGTAAGCACTTAACAAATACCATAATTACTGTTATTATTATTATTCCAAGGCAACTCAGAAGCTGAGGCTCCAAGAAACACCCAACTTGCTTTTTTAGTCTGCCATTTATGATCGATACAATAAATTAGAACCACACTTACTGAGTGGCTCAGTTACATCACCAAAGTTCCCAGTGGGACCAGCTCACCCCCAAAACACTATTAACAATAATTGTGGTATATGTTAAGCACTTATTATGTGCTAAGCACTGCACTAAGGGCTGAGATAGATACAAGATAAGCAGGATGCACACAAGGCTCATGGTCTAAGTAAGAGGAAGAACACGTTTTGAGTCCCCATTTTGCAGATGAAGGAACTGAGAAACAGAAAAATTGAGTGGCTTGCCCAAGATCAGTCAGCAGGTATGTGGTGGAGCAATTATTATTATTATTATTATTATTATTATTATTATTATTATTATTATTATTATTATTATTGTACTTGCTTTAACAAGGTGCCAAGCACTGTTTTAAGCGCTGAAGTAGATTCAAGGTAAGCAGGTTGGACACAGTCCCTGTTTCACGTGGGGCTCATACTCTTTAACCCACATTTTACTGATGAAGGAACTGAAGCCCAGAGAAGTTATGTGACTTGCCAAGGTTATGCAGGAGACATGTGGCAGATTCGGGATTGGAATCCATGACCTTCTGACTCTCAGGCTCATGCTCTATCCACTAAGCCACGCTGCTTCCCTTCACCTCTCCATTTGATGTTGTAATGATGAACATTGATAAAAATATGCTCTTCCAGCTCTATGTAAAGTGTGTATGCATAGTGTTATTTATATTTATATAATTATATATATATGTATGTAAATAAATAAAAATATATATAAGTAAATAAATAAATATATATATATATATATATATTTTGGAATTGTATATATATACAATTGTTTCTCAGTTCCTTCATCTGCAAAATCTGTTCTTCCTCTTACTTAGACCATGAGCCCTGTGTGCATCCTGCTTATCTTGTATCTATCTCAGCCCTTAGTGCAGTGCTTAGCACATAATAAGTGCTTAGCAAATACCACAATTATTGTTAATAGTGTTTTGGTGGTGAGCTGGTCCCACTGGGAACTTTGGTGATGTAACTGAGCCATTTAGTAAGTGTGGTTCTAACTTATTATTAGAATAAATAAATAAATAAATATTGTATATATATATATATATATATATAATTCCAAAATGGCATTCTGGACCCTAGTGCCATCTGTCCACTAAGTTTGGTTTGGTTTAAGCTTGGCATGAACTATTCTGGGCTAAGCGTGAACTATTCTGGCTGCTTCTCATAATCAAATGGTGATTAGATATAGAATCAAGCATTAGTTCCATTTTCAGTGAATTCAAAAACAAAAGGTCCTTAAAGGGTGCTGAGAAGAAAAGGTTGGTCAGTATGAGAAACAGCATCCCTAAGTGATGTGGAAAATGTACTGGCCTGGGAATCAGTGGACATGGGTTCTAATTTTGGTTCTGCCAATTGGCTGCAGTGTGGCCTTGGGCAAATCACTTAACTTTTCTGTGCCTCAGTTTCCTCAACTGCAAAATGGGTATTAAATCCTACTCCTCACTATTTAAACTGTAAGCCCCATGTAGGATAGGGACTGTGTACAATGAGATAAACTTGCATCTATCCCAGAGCTTAGAACTGTGCTCGACACATAATAGTCATACTAGTAAGCAATGTGGCTTAGTGGAAAGAGCCCGGACTTGGGAGTCAAAGGTTGTGGGTTCTAATCCCGGCTCCACCACTTGTCAGTTATGTGACTTTGGGCAAGTCCCTTAACTTCTCTGAGCCTCAGTTACCTCATTTGTAAAATGGGGATTAAGAGTGTGAGCCCCACATGGGACAACCTGATTATATTGTATCTACCCCAGTGCTTAGAACAGTGCTTAGCACATAGAAAGCACTTCATAAATACCATCATTATTAGTAGTCATTCAGCCCTCTAGACTGTAAACCCACTAGAACGTAAGATCACTGTGGGCCGTGGGTAGGGAATGTGTCTGTTATATTGTTGTGCCATACTCTTCCAAGCACTTAGTACAGTGCTCTGTACACAGTAAGTGCTCAATAAATATGATTGATTTATAGTAAATGCTTAACCAGTACCATAAAAAAAATAGGGTGATAAATTCCTAACCTTTAGGATAGCGGTTAAAGGGAGCAAGAACTACACTGTTTCCTCCAACCATCTTATGATGGCACTGTGAGTTGATGATAATAGTATTTGTTAAGCATTTATACTATGTGTCAAGTACTGTTCTAAGAGCTGGGATAGATACACGGTAGTCAGGTTGGACACAGCACCCGGTCCCTCAAGGGGCTCACAGTCTAAATTCTCATTTTACAGATGAAAAAACGGAGGCGCAGAGAAGTGAAGTGACTTTCCCAAGGTCACAGAGCAGACAAGTGATGAAGGTGGGATTAGAACCCAGGCCCTTCTGATTTCCAGGCCCATGCTCTGTCCACTGGGCTGCACTGTATTCTGTAGGGAAGCAGGAAGGACAGTTATGATGAACTGATGGCAGCCTGAATAATGGACCTTCTGAGCACCCAGAAGGTCTAGCCAAAGATCAAGAATTTGGGATGCAAATGTCTGACTAGAGGTGGCAGATCTTAATCCCACATTATTTTTTCCACTTGGTGACCACCTTCCTCCTTCAGCATAAACCATTGCCCAAAGACAGCAGAGTTTCAGGGTAGCTGTTCAAGGGAGGAAGTTGAAGAAGCAAGAAAGGATATGCTCTTTGGGCCTTCATGACAATCTTGTGAGTCTTGGGGACACTTAAGGATTGAGGTGGAGAAGCATGAAAGATCGATTCATCGGCTTTTGATCTTGAAGTCTTACTTTCATGGTTACTAAAATAACTGCCTTCAAAAATATGAGGCAAAAATGGAAGGAAACTGCAAAGGTTACAGGGGAGCTGCATTTTATTTTGGTAATATAGTCATACTTTAGAAAATTGGAAATGCATTATTTTAGCATTATGATAAAAATGCAGATTAAATTGTGATATTTCTAAGTAACAGCGGGTGATAGCATTGTGAGTTTTGGCCTTCACTGGCCTCTTTTCTTTCAGGTATCTAAACATGTAAGATAAATGTAGGTAATTAATTTTGTTTTTGTTCTTGTCCTGTGAAACCGTTAATATCTATCTTTATGGCTTCTCATATAAGAGAAAATAGCATTTAGACATATATTGACAATTCTTGTGATGAAATGTGGATATACTGATGGTACGGTATATGCCTATACTTTAAAAATCCAATCTATCATTTGCACAGTGGAGCTGAATTTAAAATCTATAATGAAAAATTGTACTCATTCTCTCAAGTGTGAGTAATTTAAAGGTGATTGTTTGTTATATCTTCTCTATACTTGATAATATCGTATTGGTCCTGCCTATCAGATTGCAGACTACTGCAATGAAAGACAATAGAAATCTTGATCAGAGCAGATTAGGGACATCTTGAAATAAATGGGCACTTCTTTCTGCCCCTACCACTGATACTTAGCCCTACTCAAACAGATGACTTTACCCCAGACTGAGACAGACATTCAGCTGTAGTTTCTGTAATCACTGCAAAATATCACGGGGCAACGGTAGTGGAAAGTTCAAAATGTTATGCGACATAAAGCCTGGATCCACACTAGCAACTTATCCATGTATTCAGGACAAAATTCACATTGATCATTTGAAACCAATAAAATTATTTTGCCTGAAATAGTCTTATAACTAGGTCCATCTTAACCATTTATGTTCTGGATAATCTCTTTGAATAGACTTGGCCCAAATGTATTATAAATAGGCTGGTCATTTAATTTTTGTGGGAAATCAGAATTTTAGGAGACCATCTTAGACTAGCTTATCTTCCTCTTTCCCTCTCAGGGACTGTGTGGCCCAAATCACCCAGGATTATTGAACATTCATACCACAAGTTCCAGAATGCTGAGGGAGCTAAATTGAGCATGTCCTGAGCATGTTCTAGTAAACATGGAAGTCCAAGCATTTAAAGTGAACAAGAGCAGCTGATCAGTTTTACTGCAATGGTCCTAATGCCAAGACATCTGTATATTTTTTTTCTAAAATTTCTCAGGACTGCCTACAAAAATCCAGGAATGTTATGCATAAACCAGGATGTATGGTCAGCCTATTTATAATGAATGAGCTCATGGAAACTCCAATGAGAGCACAAATTCCATTGTTCGGGCCAAATTTTGTTTTCTCTCCTTCCTGAATGTGGTTTTTGAAATTTCAGTGAGTTATGACATTCTTCACTCGCTGTGTGCTATTACCCACTTTAACTCAGCTATAAGCTGCGTTTCAGAGTAGAAGGAAATGATCTCTGGGATCTTTATTATGAAAGGCTGTGAAAGAAGTGTCTATTCATCGTGCTAACATTTCACAGTAGCAACCTTTTAGTAGAAGCTTGTCATGATGTTTGTTTAGGAAGAAGCTATAAGATCTCCAAAGGGGACTTTCACTAAAAGCTTTCACTGTTGTTCTTAAAGAGGCCATAGAGTAGTTTGCTATTTTGACTTTCTAAAGAGGCAAAGTCTATGATGGATTTAAGGGCAGAAGTTACAAAAAATAATGCGAGCCCCTATTTTCAGATGTTTATAAATCTTCACATAAAGTCAAAAACCTCGAAGCCTCGAAAACTTAAGATGACTGAAGCCAGCATCCATTTAACTTTGAAGCTTTATAATATGATCTTCATACCAGGAGAGTTTAATTTTAAAAACTAGTAAAATATGCTTTTCTCAGGAGACAGCAATGGAAAAAGATTTCTGAAGGAAATGGAGAAAGGGAGAATTCTCCCTAGGAAGCCCATTAAATGCAATAATGTGAAGTCTCAGAGGTAAGCCATTCCATCCAATCAGATTCTGAGGGAACTAGCCACTTTGAAAGATGTTAGGCCATGTGGTTGTTTCAGTAAGGTATGTGTTATACAAACAGCAGGAATGCTAATTGTGGACTTCCTCTTTCTTCCATTCTTTAAAGATTTTTTTTTTCTTATTTGTGTCCCAATTATTCCCCTCCTTACTTTATGTCCTTAGACAAAATCCGACCACCCACTGATACAGAAATACTCCTGCGTGCACACAAAAATGCTCATAAACGAACTACCGCACTCCCACACCCTCACTCATACCTCGGCACATTTAAATACTCTTCCGTCACATGCTCATGCTGTCATGTTCACGCAGAGAGCTATGAAGAGCCCTCTCAGTGGTCCACCCTGGGTGAGTGTGTGTGTGTTTCAATGGTATTTGTTAAGCATTTACTATGCTGATGTGTTTTTTAATGAATTTTTCAATGCAAGTTGGCAGTTTCACATCCTGGAGCTCGTTTTTCCCCTGCCTTATTCTAAGCCATTCAGAGACTGAAGGCTTTGAAGTAGTTATGGTTCAGGCAGAATTCAATAGGAAAAAAGTAGTTTAAATAGAAAGTGACTTCTGCTTACTGACAAATTTTGATATAAATTAAGCAGTGAGGATTATCAAACCACTGATCATTGATCAACTGATATTAAGGCTGTCGGTTTCAGTGAGGGCCAACCCCTCAATTCCCTGAGTTATGAAGAATTCTAGTTGGGTGATTCCTGTGAACATAAATGGGAGTCATGCGTCAAAACACACAGTGTTCTTTAAAGTGTGGGTGAAGGATCCAAATGACCCATCATAGACAATGTCTGTTATTCCTTCCAAGCTTACATAAATCTCAGGGATGAATTCTGGTCCAAAAGTAGAAAAAATATCTGATGAGCTACCCCCACCTTCCCTTCACAGACTTCCAGTTATCCTGCATTCTTCCCCTTTCCACAGCAACAAAGTAGAAGAGATGAACTTGGCAAGGCCCCAGGGATTGGCATCACTGAACCTACAAAACCGAACTCTGGGAATGTACTCAAATGCAGCTCAGATGAATCTTCATCAGCCACTATAAGCACATCACAATAGAGGCACATACAAATACAGCTGTCCAAAACTGGAGCAGAACCTTCTCCCCAGTGCCACTTGGAACACTTCTGCTATTTAAATGATTCATAATTGGAGAAGAAAGTATAGGTACAATGAAGCAGTGTGGCCTAGGGTGAAGGCCGGCAGAACTGGGAGTTCTAAACTTGAGTCTGTTACTTGCCTGCCATGTGACCTTTGGCAAGTCACTGAACTACTCTGTGACTCAGTAGCCTCAATCTGTAAAATGAGGATTAAATACCTGTTCTCCCTCCTCAGGCTGTGAGCCCTATGTGCGACAGAGACTGTCTGATCTAATTGTATCTACCCCGTTGTTTAACACTGCTCTGCACATAGTAAGTGCTAAACAAATGCCACAATTAATTCTTAGCATTATTATTATTATTATTGATACAATTGTATCATATTTTGGGTTGGAAGTGCATTAACAGGAAACCCAGAGACATCAACATTAATAAGAATAAATTGTAAGATTCTTTAAGCATTTTACTTTGCATGGATTTATTGCAAGAGAAAGAGGCTGTCTCATTTGTTGCTTCATCTTATTCAAATATGCTATTAACTAATTTCCTTCCTCAGGCAGTGAAAACTCTAAAGAGAAAGACCAAATCAAAATCAAAACCTGAAAGTCCCTTACAGTACCGAATCTATCTTTCTCTGACTAAATATGTTTTTGATGGGCTGAGGTTTATGAGCACAGAGCTCTTCCGAACTATTGAAAACACTCCATAATAATTGAATAATTCTCTTTCCTTCGAGTTCTTTGGGCATGTAGTCTAGACCCACTGTCTCTGTTTTCTGTTCTCCTAGATAAAGATCAATCTAATTTCTTTTCTCGCCAATCCAATGAAATCATTCTCACAGAGATCCTCTGCAGTTTTCTTCTGGAAGAAGTTGAAAGCCTTGTCCTGATGCGCTTTTTCATCAATTGTTTGATTTAATATTAGTACTTCTACTGGGCAATAGGCCTATAAAACATGCAAAAGGCCCACCATCTCACATCTGGGTACTTACACATGATAATAATAATAATAGTAATAATGGTGTTTGTTAAGCACTTTCTCTGTACCAACCACTGTTCTAAGCACTGATAAAATGAAGTATCCACATAAAATTTTTACTCTTTATGAATGGATTCATTTATTTATTTTTTAATTGTGAGGTGAATGATAGCTCAGAGTGGATGATGTTGTTCATACCCTGGGAAAACTATCTTCTTCCCATTTCACTGGAGTAGCCTTCCTGGAGGTAGTGAGACGGTGTCAACTGGGGGTGGGGTGGGTGTCAATGGGAGTCTCCCACTTTATCACACTTGTTGACTTTTCCCTGCTTTTTAGATTAAAAACAGTCTTCTAAATGTCTCACTCCCTTTTAATTAATCAGAAGAATCGTCTAATACCTTTTTGGCTCGGATGGAGTTCATCTCCCCTGTCCAAGTCCCACTATCTCAAGAAGTCCCTCAGTTCCTAATGGATCTAACAAGCCACTTTCTGCCACATTATCTCATCCATTCACTGAGACTAGGGTATCCCTGGGTAGCCATCATGAAGCATGGGCAAGGGCCATGCTTCAAATTGCCAACCAAGGCCAATCAATTTGCCTCAGGATCACAGTGTAATACTGTGGAGAAGCAGCGTGGCTCAGTGGAAAAATCCCGGGCTTTGGAGTCAGAGGTCATGGGTTCAAATCCCCGCTCCACCAATTGTCAGCTGTGTGATTTTGGGTAAGTCACTTCATTTCTCTGGGCCTCAGTTACTCATCTGCAAAAATGGGGATTAAGACTGTGAGCCCCCCCGTGGGACAATCTGATCACCTTGTAACCTCCCCAGTGCTTAGTACAGTGCTTTGCACATAGTAAGTGCTTAATAAATGCCATCATCATTATTATTATTACATACCCAGCATAATGTGGGAATACATCAGGAGCCACCCAAACCAAGAGCATTTCTCTGGCATAACCCTTACTCCTCCAGTTTCCCCAGAGCTTTGCATTTTCTTCTCAAGTACCTCTAAATGAGAGGCCCTGCTTTCAGGCAATAGAAGTCACAGCAGGACCTGAGGCAATGAAAAGCTGACCACAGAAAATAAAAATTCTATCTAGAAAGACATCTGGTGGTGTATCCGTACAAGGCAGAGAGCAGACCAACTGGAAACGGGATTGTCTGGAATAAAACCAGTTGACTGGGCTTCCTAACTGATACTTTAAAATTTGTCTGGCTTCTGGAGCTCCCACTTGAACGAGCTGCATTTCAATACTCTCGAGAAGAACCTGGACTTCAGTGTCCTGCATGACTACCTCCTACCCTCAGAGAACTCCCTTCTGGGACTTGTGTTACTAGGGCAAAACAACAGTAATTAAAGGGCTTAGCCCATCTAAGCGTTCAGATTTTCCTTTCCTAGAATTTCTTTTTCCTTAGCAATTTAAGAACTTCCATAGAGAAGATGGGATTGCTTAATGATAATAATAATAATAATAATAATGGCATTTGTTAAGTGCTTACTATGTACAAAGCATTGTTCTAAGCACTGGGGGGGATACAAGGTGATCAGGTTGTCCCATGTGGGGCTCACAATCTTAATTCCCATTTTATAGATGAGGGAACTGAGGCCCAGAGAAGTTAAGTGACTTTCCCAAAGTCACACAGCTGACAAGTGGTGGAGCTGGGATTAGAACCCACGACCTCTGACTCCCAAGCCAGGGCACTTTCCACTGAGCAATGCTGAACCTCTTCACTAAACCTCTTCCCTTCCTTGTCTCTTCCCTTTCCCATCTAATAATTGTAGTAATAATAATGATTATCTTAATGATAATTGTAGCATTTGTTAAGCATTTACTATATGCAAAGCACTGTGCTAAGCACTGGGATGGATACATGATAATAAGATTGTACATAATCTCGGTCTCATATGGGCTTACAGTTTAAGGGGGAGTGAGAAGCGGTTTTGTATCACCATTTTACAGATGAGGAAACTAAGGTGCAGAGAAGTTAAGTGACTTGCCCAAGGTCACACAGCAGACAAGTGGTAGAACTGGGTCCCTGATTCAAGTCTCCTGACCCTAAATCCCGTGCTCTTTCTATTAAGCTATAATGCTTCACCTCTTTCTCACTTTTTTTCATGGTATTAGTTAAGCACCTACTATGTGTCAGGCATTGTTTGAAGTACTGAGAAAGATAGAAGGTAATCAGGTTGGACACAATGCACGTCAGTCAGTCACTTGTATTTATTGAGCACTTACTGTGTGCAGAGCAGTGTACTAAGCACTTGGGAGAGTACAAAAACAGAACATTCCCTTCCCATAAAGAGCTTTTAGTCTGAATGGGGAGACAGACAATAATATAAATAAATAAATAAAACTTGCAGCTATGTACATAAGTGCTGTGGGGCTTGGAGGGGAAAGAACAAAAGGAACAAGTCAAGGTGATGCAGAAGGGAGTGGAAGAAAAAGAAAAGAGGGCTCAGTCAAAGCCCTCCTTTCCTGGTTCTCTGCTTCTCCAGCCATGCTGCCTGAGAAGCAGTGTGGCTTAATGGACAGAGCATGATCCTGGAAGTCAGAAGGACCTGGGTTCTAGCTCTGGCTCTGCTACATGTCTGCTGTGTGACCTTGGACAAGTTACTTTATGTCTCTGGGTCTCAGTTACCTCATCTGTTAAATGGGGATAAGAGTGTGAGCCCCATATGGAGCAGGGACTCTGTCCAACCTGATTAACTTAATAATAATAATAACGATGCCATTTATTAAGCACTTACTATGTGCACAGCACTGTTCTAAGCACTGGGGAGGTTACAATGTGGTCAGATTGTCCCACAGGAGGCTCACAGTCTTAATCCCTATTTTACAGATGAGCTAATTGAGGCCCAGAGAAGTTAAGTGACTTGCCCAAAGTCACACAGCTGACAATTGGAGGAGCCGGGATTTGAACCCCTGACCACTGACTCCAAAGCCCGTGCTCTTTCCACTGAGCCATGCTGCTTCACTTGTATTTACCCCAGCACTTAGAATATTGTTTGGCACATAGTAAGGGCTTAAAAAGTACTATTACTTTAATTAGTCAGGGAAAGTCTCTTGGAGGAGTTGTGCCGTCAATAAGGCTTTGAAGAGGGGGAGAGTAATTATTTGTGGGATTTGAGGAGGGAAGGAGCTCCAGGCCAGGGGCAGGACGAGGACAAGAGGTCTGTGGCGAGATAGATACAGTAAGCGCTCAATAAACACGGTTGAATGAATGGATGAGATCGAGGTACAGTGATAAGCCTGGAGTTAGAGGAGTGTAGAGTGAAGGCTTTGTTGTACCAGGAGAATATTAAGGCTAGGTAGGAGGGGGCAAGGTGATTGAGTGCTGCATGGGGCTAACAGTCTTAATCCCCATTTTACAGATGAGGTAACTGAGACACAGAGAAGTGAAATGCCTAGAGCTGGGACTAGAACCCAGGTCCTTCTGACTCCTAGGCCTGTGTTTTATTTATTAGACCACATTGCTTCTCCCTTCTGTCCTGTTTGTTGACCTACTTCTTTTCCCTTTCTTTCCCTCCTCAGTTTCCTCTCCTTTTGCATGAAAAGTAATTTGCTCATTCATCCAATCATATCTGGGAGAAGCAGCATGGCTCAGTGAAAAGAGCGTGGGATTTGGAGTCAGAGATCATGGGTTCAAATCCCGGCTCAGCCACTTGTCAGCTCTGTGACTTTGGGCAAGTCACTTAGCTTCTCTGGGCCTCAGTTACCTTATCTGTAAAATGGGGATTAAGACAGTGATCCCCCCTGTAGGACAACCTGATCATCTTGTAACCTCCCTTGTAACCTGGGAGAAGCAGCATGTCTCAGTGAAATGAGCATGAGATTTGGAGTCAGAGATCATGGGTTCAAATCCCGGCTCAGCCACTTGTCAGCTCTGTGACTTTGGGCAAGTCACTTAACTTCTCTGGGCCTCAGTTACCTTATCTGTAAAATGGGGATTAAGACAGTGATCCCCCCCGTAGGACAACCTGATCATCTTGTAACCTCTCCAGCACTTAGAACAGTGCTTTGCACATAGTAAGTACTTAATGCCATCATTATTATTATTATTATTGTAATTATTGTTTACTGAGCACTTGCTGTGTGCAGAGCACTGTACTAAGCATCTGGGAGAATACAATAAACAGGCACATTCCCTGCCCACATGACAAATACTTTGTGTGTTCTGCTTAAGCTGCTACTTGTGACTAGAACAAAAAAGGGCTTTAAGAGGAGAGAAAAGAAAAGGATTCAGTATAGAGGTGACTGAGCTTGGCCTTCCCCTCTCAGAGTCGCACCTGGAGAGTTTCCAGTACTTTAGGAGTCTCGGCTATGGGAGGGAGAGTCAAGCAGAGGCCTACCCATTCCATTCCTAGCTTGGCCAGTAGCTAGCAAGTGGAAGACAATTTGCTACAAGTCAGAACTCACTCATGCTGGGCAGCAGCGGCACGGGAGAGAGTCGAGGGCGGAGACTCAAGTTGACTGCGCGGAAGAAGGCAGTGGTCAACCACTTCCATATTTTCACCAAGAAAACTCTCTGGATACACTACCAGAATGATTGCAGATGGAGAACGGGGCATTCTGGAAGAGATGTGTCCGTTGTGACACTATGGGTCAGAAACTACTCAATGGCATAAGACAAGACAGCTTGGCCTCAATTTAAGAATTGGTTGAAGTGAGCTAAAAAGGTTAAAGTTGATCAGAAGATTCTATACCGAAGTCACTCAAAGCAACATTGGGCAGGGAACATGTCTTCCAACTCTGTTCTATTGTCCTCTCCCGAGCACTTAGTACAGTGTGCTGCACTCAGTAGGCACTCAGTAAATAACTTTGATTAATTATGAATAGTAATAATAAAATTGTGGTATTTAAATGCTTACTGTGTGCCAGGCACTGTACTAAGCGCTGGGGTAGATACAAGCAATCAAACTGAACACAGTCCCTGTCCCACGTGGGACTCATAATCTCAATCCCCATTTTACAGATGTGGTAACTGGGGCACAGAGAAGTGAAGTGACTTGCCCAAGGTCACACAGCAGACAAGTGATTAATTATTTGATTGAGATAGGGGAAGGAAGAAGTTGAGGGTTTCTTCATGATATTTAGCGGCTGCTAAAAGCCAGAAGAGAAAGAAAGGAACAATATGGACAATGGTCTGAGGGAAATTCAGATCGAGGAAGATATTCATGTACAAACAAAAGTCAAAGCTAGGGGATGAAATTATTCCATCAGAGAAGGAAAGGGACAGAGAATTTAGGGCCAAACCTTGTCTTTAATAGTGCTGATGTCTTCAAAGGCTTCAAACCAGGCTGAAGATCAACTGAAGCAATGTTAACATCACCAATGATGTTGTTTGAATCTGATTTTTTTTCTTTTGACTTCTAAAGGTAACAGTCTGCATGGGATGAAAAGAGCAGCATCTGCCAAAAGATTAATTGCTGACTGGTCTAATCACCACTCATAGCATTAAACAATCTAAAGCAGGAAAAAACATTTTAAGCTTTGAAGGATGTTTCTAGTGCACCCAGAATTATAAATGGCCTAATTCTCCTATATCTTCCTAATTAACAGAATTATTATTGATTAACCCTAAATATATAACCTCTGGAGATGGGAATTGTGTGAGCTGTTAGTTTTTGAAATGCTTAAATCACTTTAGTCAGTATTAAAGAAAAAGAATTTGTAGTAAATGTGGCATGACTCGTCTTCCTATTCTCTTTACACATGAATATTTTGTAAAGCTCTACATATACTACAGCTAAAGAACAAAGTAAGGATTGACTTTACGTACTTTTTTTCTTTTTTCTAGTTCCCTGTTTTCCATTTTCTTCCCCCCACAATTCTAGCATCTTGTGAAAGGAAGAAAGTTGTAAGAGGAAGAACACGAACATCACTAGCTGGAAACATGCCGTTGTTCTCTGAATCTACCATGCACACACTCCAGGCTTCTTGTTTCTCACAAGTACACACATAAAATGTGGATGAAGCAGCTTTAAAACTCGATGTTTTTTTTCTATTTGTTTCCTGAATTCTACATGTTTCCATCCAAATTGCAAAACACTCTAGTCCTCCCCAAGGCATATCCTAGATTTTTCTGTTAGATTTCCTGACTCCTGGTCATATCCATCATGTGTATTTGGTTTGGTTTAAGCCTACCACTTTCAAATGTCAATACAAGTCCTTTGATGTTGGTGTGGGATTTGGTGAGAAGCAATCCTATATCCACCACATTCACACGTGTGACTTTTTAAACCTTTAATCACCTCCTATGTTTTATGGGTCTGGAATCTTCAGTTTTACTAGAAATAGTAGTATTAGAAGATTGTGAGTCCCTGGAAAGACAGGGAATGTGTCTAATTCCCAACTGTGTATTCTTTCCCATGCTTAGTTCAGTGTTCTGTACACAGTAAGTTCTTAATAAATACTACTAATACTGCTGCTGCTGCTGCTACAGCTACTCCACTTGGCACTCACTAAGTGTATACTAGGCATAATACACCATACTAGACAATTGGAAGTTACAACAGAATGAGGAAACCTAATCCCTACCCACAAATAGTTTACACTCTAACAGAGGAGACAGATAATAACTATAAATAATCAGCATAAATAATTTAGTATACATATATACACAGGTACTAAAGCTAAAAATAAATAAGAACAAATTTGCTTGAGATGGCCAGTGGGATGATAAAACCACAGTGGTGGGAATTAATCAGGAGGACTCATTGAAGAGGAAGAACTTTAGGAGGGCTTTAAACATGGAGAGAGCTGTGGTCTGTCAGATTTCAGTAGGAAGCATGCTGTGAGCCCAATGTTGAGTAGGGACTGTCTCTATATGTTGCCAATTTGTACTTCCCAAGCACTTAGTACAGTGCTCTGCACATAGTAAGCGCTCAGTAAATACGATTGATGATGATGATGGGGAAGCAGCACTGACCTAGGGGTCCAAAGGTCATGGATTCAATCCCTGTTCCACCACTTGTGTGACCTGGGCAAGTCACTTCGTTTCTCTGTGCCTCAGTTACCTCATCTGTAAAAAGGGGATTAAATACCTGTTCTCCCTCCTACTTTGACTGTGGGCCCCATGTGGGACAGGAAATGTGTCTGATCTAATTAACTCACATCTTCTCCAGTGCTTAGAATGTTGTGTGACACATAGTAAGTGCTTAATGAATACCATAAAAAAAAATGGTACCCTCATCTTTGATATGACTAACATTCAATCGTGGAGAAACTTCAAGATTTTGAGGAATTTTTTTAGGGCAGTCAAATTTACTATATTTACCTAGTAGTTGCCAGGTCCCAGATCCACAGATGGTGATAAATGGTTTTGTGTGTGTTTATATTTGTACCCATTCTCCTTCATGCTTCAAATATGAACCCTGGATGGGTCAGGGAATGTGTCCAACCGGACTACTTCACATCTACCCCAAGGCTTAGTAGTACAGTGCTTGGAAATGGTGCTAAACAAATACCATTATTATGATTTTTTATGATGATGATGATTATTTAGATTTCTTTTGCATATTAAATGACATATTCTGAAATTTCATCCTTATGTAGTTGAACTCCCTGTTACATAATAATAATAGTAATTTGGGGTTTTGAGCACTTATTTTGTTACAAGCACTGTACTAAATGCTAAGATAAATACAGTGGAAGAAGTTTATGTACCCAATGTTTGGAAAAGAAGCTTCCAAACAGTTATGTCTCTACTCATCTTCGTGCTCACACTATTAGTAGATACTTTGTGTCTCCATCTCCCATATTAGATAGTGAGCTCCTTGAGGACTGAAAACCTGTGTCATTTTCATTTTACTCTTTCAAGGACTTAATCCAGTGCCTTAGATGAAAAAAGTGCTCAATAAATGTCATTTATTGATTGATCGATCTATGAAAACAGTAGAGTTCTGCATATTCCTCTTTGTTCTCACCTGCTCCAAAGAGCTCATTGTGGGCAGGAAATGAGTCTTTATTTTCATATTATACTCTCCCAAGTATTTAGTACAGTGCTATGCTCACAGTAAGCACTCAATAAATACAATTGAATGAATGAATGAAATAATCTGCTATGGCAGACTCCTTGAGTATGGGAGCACATAATTAACAACACTGATCAGTAGCTTGTCCAGAAAGACCCTAGTGAGTATCTTGCCAACAATGGAGAGCGATGAAGTGCCACAATCTGGTCTTTCACTTTTCATTCATTCGTTCAATCGTATTTATTGAGCACTTACTGTGTGCAGAGCACGGTACTAAGCGCCTGGGAAGTACAAGTTGTCAACATATAGAGACAGTCCCTACCCAACAAAGTGCTCACAGTCTAGAAGGAGGTTGTGATTGTTCTTGGTATCTTTAACAATTGAAAGCATCTCCTCCAATTTGAAGAAGAGTTTGCATGTAAGTAGTCGTAATGACATCTACTGAACTCCTACTGAATGCCATACAGCATTGCTTGTTAAGTACAATAGAACCAGATACATTCCCTGTTCTTGCTAGTCGATTACGCTTCTGAGCACTTAACTATTTTTAATGGCTCTGACACAGGTGTTGATAATATCAAAAGTTATAATGTGGTCCTGTTTTCACCTGTTGCCAGATTCTTTGTGCATTAAAGGGCTTCATCTTCAAAAGTGGAAATGATTTAAGTGTAGCCATCTCTGCAGGATTTTCTCCCTGTTTGGGTTGAAGGAGGAAGAAACTCAATTCCCTTTTCATCAGTGAAGTTGGGTGAACTTGGTTTGGTGGCAGTTTGCTTAATCTTGGTACTTGTCATTATTTTAATGACACTTTTTAAGTGCTTAATTTGTGGCAAACACTGGAATAAGCACTGGGGTAGATACAACACAATCATATTGAACACAGCTCTTTGCCCACGTGAGGCTCACACTCTTAGTAGGCCAGAGTAAGATTTAATCTTCATTTTCAGAAGAGGAAACTGAGGCACAGAAAAGTTAAGTGACTTAACCAAGGTCATTCAACAGGTAGGTGGCAGAGCCAGAATTAGAACCCAGGTCCTCTGACTCCCAAACTTGTGATCTTTCCACTAGGTCAGATTGCTTCCATGCTGTCATGTCATCATTCATCATGCAGATTCCTTAAATTAATTATTATGCTATGATATAGTTTAATACTTTAATGGTCTCCTAGAAGGCAGTATTATGGACCTATGAGAAGCAGCATGTCCTAGTGGACAGATCACAGGCCCCGGAATCAGGAAACCTAGGTTAATAATAATAATAATAATAGTACTTGTTAAGCACTTACTGTGGGCAAAGCACTATTCTAAGTGCTGGGGTAGATACAATTTAATCAGGTTGGACACAGTCCCTGTCTCACGTGGGGCTCACAATCTTCATCCCCCAACTACTTAGACTAAGCCCCATATGAGTCAGGGACTCTGTCCAACCTAATTAATAATGGCATTTATTAAGTAAGTATGCACTTACTATGTGCAAAGCACTGTTCTAACCGCTGGGGAGGTTACAAGGTGATCAGGTTGTCCCGGGGGGGGTGGGGGCTCACAGTTTAAATCCCCATTTTACAGATGAGGGAACTGAGGCACAGAGAAGTTAAGTTACTTGCCCAAAGTCACACAGCTGACAAGTGGCAGAGTCAGGATTTGAACCCATGACCTCTGACTCCAAAGCCCGTGCTCTTTCTACTGAGCCACACTGCTTCTCTAACTCGAATCTACCCCAGCACTTAGAACAAACATCATAAAAATAGAATGCCATGGGTCCATTTCCTGTTTGTACTGAAAGGTGTCAACTAGGCTCTTTTTTCTTATAATAGCCCTGAAATGTTGCTACAGAGCTCTTTCCAAAGGGTGTCTTTTTTTCTCAAGTCATAAGCCTACATAGAAGAATTTTGATAATTTGGAGACCTCTTTTCTGAACATTGGCTATTCATAGACTTTGCAATATGGAGGAATGTCCAATCAATCAATCCATCAATCAATCGTATTTATTGAGCACTTACTGTGTGCAGAGCACTGTACTAAGCGCTTGGGAAGTACAAGTTGGCAACATATAGAAACAGTCCCTACCCAACAGTGGGCTCACAGTCTAAAAGGGGCAGACACAGAACAAAACCAAACATACTAACAAATTAAAATAGAATAGATATGTCCAACAATGATCAGCCCAGCCCCAATGTCTTTACATGGCTGTCCTAATCCAAATATCCTGCAGCCCCTCTGACAAACTATGCTACATCTAATGAAGTACCATTGTTTGGATTGGGGAGTCATCCTTTCTTTGTTCAACAGACGGCAATGGTGATGTGAAGCATTAGCTAAGAGTAGTCAGAGAAGACCCTTCTCTGTGTCACATCTGGAGAGTTTCCAGTGCTCTACCAGTCTCGGCTATGGGAGGGATAATCAAGCAGAGGCCTACCCATTCCATTCTTAGCTTGGGCGTTGGCTAACGAATGGACGGCAATCTGCTACAAGTCAAAACTCATCTGTGCTGGGCAGATGAGCATCATGGTGGAGTGTGTAGACTCAAGTTTACTGTACGGAAGGAGGCAATGGTAAATCACTTCTGTATTTTGACCAAGAAAACTCTATGGATACACTACCAGAACAATTGCAGATGAAGGTGGGGCACTCTGGGAGAGGTGTGTCTGTTGTGTCGCTATGGTTCGGAGATGACTCAACAGCATAAGACAAGTCAGAGAAATGATTAATGTTTGCTTTGCCAATACCAAGTGGTCCAGTGATTTGTTCTATGTTTCTGCATTGTTACCAACCCAATGACACCGAACCCAACCTAACTTAAGGTAGAAATCTCCTCTTACAATTTGCTTGTTATACACTAGAATTCTTGTTATGAATCTGAAAAAACATTTTAGGACTCATTCTTTTTTTTCACCGTTCATTATTACAGAGGCAAATATACTGCTATCGTGGCAAAGGACTTAAGCATCAGAGCCCAGTTACAAGTTATCAGGCAGTCATTTTTGCTCATTGAGAAGCCTGAAGGTCATTGTCCCAAAGAGGGAAGACCCTATCAGGAAAGGGGCTAGCCAATGCCAGCCTCAAAAAATTGTGTTTTACTTAGCGATAATAATAGTAAACAGGATATTGATTAAGTTCTTATTATGTGCTAAGCACTGAGGTACATTGAAGATAATAAATCCCAGTCTCTGCTCAACTTGGAGTTCACAATCTGAGAGCTTAACAGATGGGGAAACCAACACAGACACCATGAGTAATATGCCCAAACTCACATAGTAGGCCAATGGAAACTGACTCCCAGTCTCATGTTATTTTTATTATAATTATTCATAATAATAATAACTGAGGTCCTTGTTAAGAGCTTACTATGTTCCAGGCACTGTGCTAAGTACTAGGGAGGATACAAGCAAATCAGACTGGACACAGTCCCTGTCCCATATGGGGCTCACAGTCTCAATCCCCATTTTACAGATGAAGTAACTGAGGCACAGAGAACTAAAGTGACAACCCAAGGTCATACAGGAGACAAATGGCAAAGCTGGAATTAGAACCCATGACTTTCTGACCCCCAGGGTGCTGCTTCCCCCAATGCAACTACATAAATGGACAAGTTATGAGCAGTTAGCACCTGCTCTTCATTAGACTGATAATAACTCTTCCCATTTTATTTAATTCATTCATTCATTCAGTCATATTTATTGAGCACTTACTGTGTGCAGAAAACTGTATTAAGTGCTTGGGAAGTACAAGTTGGCAACATATAGAGACGGTCCCTACCCAACAGTGGGCTCACAGTCTAGAAGGGGGAGACAGAGAACAAAACAAAACATATTAACAAAATAAAATAAATAGAATAAATATGTACAAATAAAATAAATAAATAGAGTAATAACTATGTACAAATATATATACATATATACAGATGCTGTGGGGAGGGGAAGGAGGTAAGGTGGGGGGGATGGGGAGGGGGAGGGGGAGGAGGGGGAGAGGAAGAAAGGGGCTCAGTCTGGGAAGGCCTCCTGGAGGAGGTGAGCTCTCAGTAGGACCTTGAAGGGAGGAAGAGAGCTAGCTTGGCGGACAGGCAGAGCGAGGGCATTCCAGGCCAGGGGGATGATGTGGGCCAGGGGTCGATGGCGGGACAGGTGAGAACGAAGAAGGGTGAGGAGGTTAGCGGCGGCAGAGGAGCGGAGGGTGCGGGCTGGGCTGGAGAAGGAGAGAAGAGAGGTGAGGTAGGAGGGGACAAGGTGATGGACAGCCTTGAAGCCGAGGGTGAGGAGTTTTTGCCTGATGTGTAGGTTGATTGGTAGCCACTGGAGATTTTTGAGGAGGGCAGTAACATGCCCAGAGCGTTTCTGCACAAAGACGATCCGGGCAGCAGCGTGAAGTATGGATTGAAGTAGGGAGAGACAGGAGGATGGGAGATCGGAGAGGAGGCTGATACAGTAGTCCAGACAGGATAGGATGAGAGCTTGAATGAGCAGGGTAGCGGTTTGGACGGAGAGGAAAGGGCGGATCTTGGCAATGTTGCGGACCTGAGACCGGCAGGTTTTGGTGACAGATTGGATGTGAGGGGTTAACGAGAGAGCGGAGTCGAGGATGACACCGAGGTTGTGGGCTTGTGAGACGGGAAGGATGGTAGTGCCGTCAACACTGATGGGAAAGTCAGGGAGAGGGCAGGGTTTGAGAGGGAAGACAAGGAGTTCAGTCTTGGACATGTTGAGTTTTAGATGGCGGGCAGACATCCAGATGGAGATGTCCTGAAGGCAGGAGGAGATGTGAGCTGGGAGGGAGGGAGAGAGAGCAGGGGCAGAGATGTAGATTTGAGTGTCATCTGCATAGAGATGATAGTCACATGACAATGTGATGTTCATGACATGAGCATTTAATAGCATTATATAGGGTTAGGACAGAAGAAGATGAGTAGTTCTGTAGTTGGGGAACATCCTATTTCCATTGGACCTTCACTGCTGCAAATACTGCTGTACTCTTATCTATTTACTTTGGCATTATTGATGGAGGCAGTCATATCCACTGCACAAATACGTGGTTTTTAACTGACTACATAGTATCTGGGAATCAGTAGGTGTTTAGTAATAGAAGGACAGGTGGTAGGGAAATGGTAGGAAGGAAAAACTGAAAAACTTGGAGTCCACCTGCCTGCCACATTTTCCACCTCGTTAGACAGAAATCTGTGAAGTATAATCTTCCTGTGGCACAGTAGAACTCTTTGACCTGCTCCAGAAGTGTGCCTAATTGGGAAGATTTGCTACATGAGCTTCCTGGCATTATGTCAATTGCCCTTTACTTTCCAAAGCTGTTTCTGAGAACTTTTGGAAGTTAGAGCATCATATCTTTAAAAATCTCCTTCAGCCAATTTGTGACAAACCCAAAATTCTGCAATAAAAATTACAAGTAAATGGTTTTCTTTCTCCCCGCTTAGAAAAATTTTCTACTGGATTCTGGGAGGGAGTCACATTGTTTTATCCAATTTAGAGTACACTTGTCTTTATACGAAATGTTTGAAAAAGATCGGAGTCACAGTAAAATCTATTTGTGTTGTTTACCCTATTGTACTCTCCCAAGAGTTTAGCACAATGCTCTACACACAGCAACTGATAAATAAATAGCATTAATTGATTGACTAGAGTTTACTGAGTGCACAGTACTAAATGCTCAAATCAGAATAATGGTACAGCATTCCCTGCTCTCAAAAAGCCCACAGTCTAATGGGGACGATAGACACCAAAACCTCTGTAATATTTTCACAAATTCTTTTTTCCCCCAGTAAAAGCAATCTCCACATTGTTCAAAATGTTTTGATTGTATTAGTTGACTGCCTACAAATCTAGCTCTTTTGAATTGTGTTTTTACCCATCTTCAGGCATATGTGTGTGTGTGTGTGTGTGTGTGTGTGTGTGTTTGTGCGTGTGCATGCACGCATGGGTATATATGTATACATATATATATATATATAATATATATGTAAATGTTTATTCAATGATTTTGACTATCTGTAAATATGTTTATGTCTGTCTCCCCCATTAGAATGAAATACCTACTACTGTCAGAAGGATCCATAATCAACTTTTGGTAAAATAAGATAGACATATCTACTTTGGGATCAAGTTTGCTGCTACTATCAAGATAACTTAGTATCAGAATTGCTACAAAGATGTACAGTGCTTTGTTTTTTTGGGTTTTTTTTTACAAAAAATAACTTGTTCTCCTTCTGAAATCATTTGGGAGATGTTCAGCTGTGATTGAAGCAGTGAGTGCCAAGTTTTCAGTATCTGTGCACCCATTTCTTTTGCTCATAATTAATAGTCCCTTTGCTTGCTAAGTTTTTGGAAAACAGCTCACAGCCTACACCAGGTAATGCCTTCTGACAACGTTTTTAAGATTGGTTATGTCATATGGCTTCTTTTTAGAAAAAAAAATCGTAATGCATAGTTGTGCCATATGGCATCTCTGAAGAATCAGCCGAATCGGACAGAACTTCATTGGATAAAGTCCCACAGCACTTGGAGAAGAATGTAGTCCTGTTGCCAAAATGAGCTTTTGTTAATCTCCTAACTATTATTGTGCAGAAATCAATTCATCTGTATTAATTATAAACAAATTTTAATTACTTCAGTAAAAGCTCATTATACAGATATGCGATGCCAAACAGTTTCTATTAACTCTTCATGAGATTCCTGAGGAAGGAGTTGGAACGTTGATGCTTTAAATAAAGGCTGAAACTTCCACCCAGGTGCAAAAGTGTAATCCTGACATTCAATTTTCCCATTCCTTTGTGAGCTCCCATGATTTCTTTGGCTCTCACAGACAGTATCAAAACACGATTGCATGCCTGAGAGTCTCACGGGCCACTTAGTTGGAGAGTCTGAGGACGTTTAATGGCACTTGCTGTTTTCTTATGCTTAAGATTTCAAAGTAAAATATAGTCTCTTTAAAAAGCAATGATTTGCAACAACATTAATAACCCAATAGAATGTGACCTGTTTAGAGTAAACCATTCATCATCCAGTAATTCCCATTACATTTTGCCTGGTTTCCAACAAGACCATTGTTCTGTGCCTCAATATTTAAATATCCACTTTGAAAAATGAATCGCTTGTGTGTTTCACAGGATTCAACGGTACATGAAAATCAGTGAGTCTTTACCTCACAGGAGCTATCTGGTTTTCTGATAGCACACGGTTCCTTACAATGTGTGTAGAGTTGAGTTCTGGCTTAGATCCATTATTCATCTGTGGGTAGCCGTTTTGAAAGCTAAGTTTTGCTCAAGTGGCTTTTAATTTTATTAGGCCCTCAGTCAAAACTTTTCTTCCACCTAGGCACCATTCTCTTTGGTCCTCATATCACCCTTTACACAAGATCAATTACTTAAAAGGAACCACACCCTGCCACTTCCCTGCTGGAAACTTTGAAACCACTCATGGGGCAATCTATACTAGTTTCTATACAGTTCTTACACCAAGATGGTTAATATATGTTGCTGACTTGTACTTCCAAAGTGCTTAGTACAGTGCTCTGCACACAGTAAGTGCTCAATAAATGCGATTGAAGGAATGAATGAATTAAGGAATCTTACCATGATGGGAATATTCTGGACACATCACCTTACCTCAATAGTTCAGTCTGTATGAGCCAAGCACTTTTTGATGAGAATTTTAAAGCAGGAAATAACATTTCTGGCTGGAATCTGAAAGCAATGTTAAGTGCCAAAATGTTAATGATGTAAATGGAAATTTTGCAGTTCAGGCGGGACCAGTATTTCTGAAGCCATATTTCCTTATGATCATTATCATTTATAATTATTGAGTGCCTCAGTGTCCTGTAATGTGTATGACACCTGTAAAGTGTCTATAGCAGACCCTTGTGATTATTGTAGAAAATGTAATTAAAGACAGTCCCTGCCCATGAGGTGATTTCAGTCAAGGGTGAAGAGAATGACATGGCCTAGTGGAAAGGACACAAGCCTTGAGAGTCAGAGGACCTGGTTTCTTATCCCGATTCTTCCCCCTACCTATTATGTAACCTTGGACAAATCACTTACGTTATCTGTGCCACAGTTCCTGCATCCGTAAAATGGGGATTAAATACCTGTTCTCCCCGCTTACTTAAACTGTGAGCCTTATGTGGAACAGGGACCATGTCTGACCTGATTATATTTTATTAACTACAGTTTTTGGCACATAGTAAGGGCTTAACAAATATCATGGTAATTATTAATAGATGGAATAAATAATTGTCATGTGAATACTTAAGTTCAGCAGGACTACTTAAAGCAGCCCTGGGATCTCTCTCCCCTTCTACTTCTTCCTCAGGCCAGAAACTGGAAATTCACAAAATTCACCATATTCTAAAGTTGGTCTCAGCTATTTAATCAGCTATTTCACCCTGACATACTTGTACTACTATTATTACATCCTTGTCCTTCCTCCACCCTATCTGTAGATAATTTTTATCTGCCTGACTCATCCATTTGAATGTCTACTTTTTGAGGCAGACAACCTTTATCTCTTCTAATCCCTTAGTACAGTGCTTCACAAGCAGTAGGCATTCAATAAATAGAACTGATTGAGTAATTGAGGACAAGACCAGTTAGATCTCGTATCAGAACTGTGTGAAGTAAAATTGTTGTTAAGCAGAACAGAGTAGCAATGTCTAAATATCTATGGCTGCTTTGCTTTTCGAGAGCCTATTGAATTGAAAGTTTTAAAAGATTAATAATCAGTCAAGCATAAGCCATATTTCTAATAATGATGATGCATTTCCTGGACATCACCTCATAAATTCTGACAAGTCTCATTAATTGAGACTCATTGAGAAGCAACGTGGCTCAGAAAAAAGAGCACGGGCTTGGGAGCCAGAGGTCATGGGTTCAAATCCCAGCTCCGCTGTTTGTCAGCTGTGTGACTTTGGGCAAGTCACTTCACTTCTCTGTGCCTCAGTTACTTCATCTGTAAAATGGGGATTAAGATTGTGAGCCCCACATGGGACAACCTGATCACCTTGTATCCTCCCCAGTGCTTAGAACAGTGCTTTACACATAGTAAGTGCTTAACAAATACCAAAATTATTATTATTATTACCATTATTAATCTCCCCTCCTCTACACTGTGAGCTCATTGTGGGCAGGGGTTGTCACTATTGCTGTATTGTACTTTCCCAAGTGCTTAATACAGTTCTCTGCAGACAGTAAGTGCTTAATAAATAATTAATAAATACAATTGAATGAGTGAATTCTTTAGATGAGGAGACCTGGCTACAGAACAAGGAAGTGACGTTCCCTAAACAATTCATGGTCAGGGAATGTGTTTGTTTATTGTTCTATTGTACTCTCCCAAGTGCCTAATACAGTGCTCTGCACACAGTAAGCACTCAATAAATATGATTGCCTGCCTGACATGTAGCCCAGTTCATTACTCTCTACACTAGCCTTTCTAAAAATATCTGCCAAATCCTTAATCCTTCCATTTCATGGGCAATAAAATAACCTGTTTTCTCAACTGCAAAATCAAGTGGATGATATTAAGTCTGTGCAGCAGCAGCTGGGAATTTCTGGAAGAACTAGGCTGAGTGGAAGCCATTGACATCCTTCCAGTTGGAAGGGTAAGAAGAGAACATGCTCAGAGCAAATATAAAAAAGAAAGAGGTGCCAACAGCGCATCTCTCAATTAGCCATCCCTAAGGAGCGTTCTTCATTGTGATTTCATATAACTTCCATTGTAGGTTAAGGGTGTCACCTTCACTAAATTTAAACAATTTACATCGAGTCTATGGAATCAAGAAACCCACCACGGTAGAATGAGAAAACATAATTCTTGAACTGAAAGAATGATTTCAGTACCATTTGAATTGATATGAATTAGTGAGGAGAAAAAAGGGTTCATTTTTTTCCTCGAGTAACACCCCTCTTAGGTCTTTCTCATATTTAGTCTTACATTAGGACCTTGGAAAGTTGAGAATCCCTGCCAAAGTCTGCAAGAAAATACCATCAAGCTGGCAGTATCCATTGTGGATGGAGCCAGGGCATCTGCTTGGAGGCAGTGCTGTGAAGCAGAACCACAGAGAAAGAAAGAAAATTTGGTCACGAACACTGAGGCAGAAAAGCTACAGGGACCCAGATTAAAACTCTAAATGACTTGTACCCTTCACAGTGGCATCGGGAGGAGGGAGCGGTCTTGCCCGAGGTGACATAAAATACCACTCTAAGGGTGCTGGAAGAGACAGCACAGTAAAATTAGAGACTGGGTTGAGTGTAGGAAAGATGAGAAGCAATTGAAGTTGTATCCCACAACCATTTGCCCAGTAAATGGTCCCAGCCAACAAGTGGTGCTGGTAGAGCCAGCCCAATAAAATTAAAGACTGGGATGAGTGTGGAAAAGATGAGAAAGAACTGAATTTGGGATCTCAAAGCTATTGACCTAGTGAACTAGGATAGATGTGGCTTGTGAGTCAAGAGACCAGATTAATCCTCAAGAAAAGTAAAAAGTTAGCATCAGAACTGTTGAATCCAGAGGGACTTCATTAAAGCCTTTAAATGATATGGGAAAGTGGGTGTGAAACCTAATGTGATCTATTTTTTTTTTCTCAGGGCCAAAATGGAAAAGAGAACAGGACTTCTAAAAAAGGAGTTCCAATGGCAGGGCCAGTGGTTCAAGCATATAAGTGCTTAGTACAGTGCTCTGCACACAGTAAGCGCTCAATAAATATGATTGAATGAATGTTGGGAGAGGAGCACGAGAGTAGAAAGAAGCAGAGGATAGAGAGAGAAAGAAAAAGAAAGAGATAATCTCATTTCTCCACCACCCTCAAGGCCATCTTGCCTGTGCAGAAATTGACATCTGATTGCCCAAGTCATGAATGTAGAGCCTCTTGTTCCCTCCTTGTCCAAATGGCAGCCCTTATTCTGGTTTCCCTCCCTTGGACCAGTTCCCTACTTTCTCAGCTGATTCTAAGCAACGTCACCTTTTCCTGCTTCTGTCCAAATGTGCTTCTGTTGTTGCAGGACTTCTAATCACTGGCTTCTGGGCACTCAGTTCAGCTCAGAAAGAATGATACCAGGCCCCAGTGTGACTGATGGAATTTGAGAATGAATAGGCTTGAGAAGGATCGTGGCCTAGTAGATAGAGCACAGGCCCGGGTGTCAGAAAGACCTGGGTCCTAACCCCAGCTCTGCCACTTGTCTTCTGGGTGACCTGGGGCAAGTTACTTAACTTCTCTGTTTCTCAGGTACCTCATCTGTAAAATGGTGATTGAGACTGTGAGCCCACGTGGGACAGGGACTGTGTCCAACCCAACTCGTTTATATCCATTCCAGTGCTTAGTACAATGTCTGGCAATCAATCAATCAATCAATCATATTTATTGAGTGCTTACTGTGTGCAGAGCACTGTACTAAGCACTTGGGAAGTACAAGTTGGCGACATATAGAGACAGTCCCTGCCCAACAGTGGGCTCACAGTCTAGAAGGGGGAGACAGAGAACAAAACCAAACATATTAACAAAATAAAATAAATAGAATAGATATGTACAAGTAAAATAAATAAATAAATAAATAGAGTAATAAATATGTACAAACATATATACATATATACAGGTGCTGTGGGGAAAGGAAGGAGGTAAGATGGGGGATGGAGGAGGGGGCTCAGTCTGGGAAGGCCTCCTGGAGGAGGTGAGCTCTCAGTAGGGCCTTACTGGCACCCAGTAAGCCCATAACAAATACCACAATTATTATTATTATAGCACAGGTCTGGGAGTCAGGAAGACCTGGGTTCTAATCCCAGCTCCACCACTTATCTGCTGTGTGACCTTGGGCAAGTTACTTAACTTCTCTGTGTCCAAATTGATTGAATTGTTTCTACCCCAATGCTTAGTACAGTGCCTAGTACATAATAAGCGCTTAATAAATAGAGAAGCAGCATGGCTCAGTGCAAAGAGCACGGGCTTTGGAGTCAGAGGTTATGGATTCAAATTCTGGCTCCGCCAATTGTCAGTTGTGCGACTTTGGGCAAGTCATGTCACTTCTCTTTGCCTCATCTGTAAAATGGGGATTAAGACCATGAGCCGCCCCATGGGACAACCTGATCACCTTGTAACCTCCTCAGCGCTCAGAACAGTGCATTGCTCGTAGTAAGCACTTAATAAATGCCATTAAAACAAAAACACCATAAAAGGGGGTCTGGCTTCCTAAACCCCGCTGGCAGGCCTGAATTTTGGGACACTTTGGTGGAACAAGGAGTCTTACAAAATAAGGTCAAATAGTCTTGTTGGCAGTGGGACTCCTGAAAGGGAAAGGCAATTTCCTTATATTCTGCTGGAGAGTATTCAGGTGACTAGAAATGTCATCTGGAGTGACAGACGAGAGTAATTACAGGCAGTCAGAGACAGATAGTGAGTAGTTGAAGCATGTTGCTCATGACAACATAAAGGACATAATGTTATTTAGTGGGTCAGATGAATGATTTGGCCAATCTTGACCTATCTCTGGCAATAGAGGGGCAGTGTGATGGCTGTACAGTGCTAAGCACTTAGTACAGTGCTCTGCAAACACTAAACGCTCAATAAATATGATTGAATGATAATCATCCATCCAGATTGTCAGCAATGTAGTGATTAACCTTTCTCCAACTTTTCACTTCTTGCATTGTTTTTCATTTGTTTTAAGGTATTTGTTAAGTGCTTACTATTGTGTCAAACACTGTCCTAAGCACTGGGAAAGGTACAACTTAATTAGGTCAGACACGGTCCGCCTCCCGCATGGGGGCTCACAATCTTAAGTAAGAGGGAGAATGGGTATTGAATCCCCATTTTACAGTTAAGGAAACTGAGGCACAAAGAAGTTAAGTGACTTGTCCAAGGTAACACAGCAATCAATTGGCAGAGCAATTGGCAGAACTGGCATTAGAACCCAGGTCCTTTGACTCTCAGGTCTGTGCTCTTTCCACTAGGTCTCACTGCTTCTCGTCCCTCATTTTCTTTCTACTAGCCACGTAGGGGCATCTCACCTATAGGTTTATTCTAGCTTTTCTTAAAGCGTGTGATGTCTTCAGCCTCATAACTTCTTGTAGTAACAATTGCCCTATGCTGGTGGGTGAAGAAGTGTTTCCTCGTGTTTGTTTTGAACATCCCAACTTCAAACTTGGAGGTTGCCCTTTGTCTTTGTGTGGGATTTGATGAAGAATAACTCCTTATTCACACTGTCCACACCCTCCAATATTTGTAAGCTTCAATAGCCCACTGTTGGGTAGGGACCATCTCTATGTGTTGCCAACTTGTACTTCCCAAGCGCTTAGTACAGTGCTCTGCACACAGAAAGTGCTCAATAAATACGATTGATAGATTGATTGATTGATTCAATAGCATCTCCCTCCACATCTAACAAAAACTCCTCACTATTGGCTTCAAAACTCTCAATCCCCTGGTCCCTCCTACCTCATCTTGCTACTTTCCTACTACAACGCAGCTGAAACACTTCCTTCCTCTAATGCTAACTTTCTCCCTGTGCCTCATATCTTGTCTATCTCTCCAAGGACCCCTTGCCCACATCTTGCCTCTGGCCTGGAACACCCTCCCTCCTCAAATCTGACAGACAACTACTGTCCCCAACTTCAAAGCTCATCTCCTCCAAAACTTCTTTCCTGATTAAGCAGCATGGAGAAGCAGCGTGGCTCAGTGGAAAGAGCACGGACTTTGGATTCAGAGGTCAGGGGTTCAAATCCTGGCTCCACCAGTTCTCAGCTGTGTGACTTTGGGCAAGTCACTTAACTTCTCTGGGCCTCAGTTACTTCATCTGTAAAATGGGGATTAAGACTGTAAACCCCCCGTGGGACAAGCTGATCACCTTGTAACCTCCCCAGCGCTTAGAACAGTGCTTTGCACATAGTAAGCATTTAATAAATGCCATTATTATTATTATTATTATTAAGCCCCCCTTTCCTCTTCTCCCACTCTCTCCTGGGTTGCCATGATTTGCTCCCTTTGTTCTTTCCCCATCCCAGCCCTGAAGTGCTTGCGTACATATGGAGAAGCAGCGTGGTTTAGGAGAAGCAGTTTGGTTTCGTGGAAGGAGCACAGGCTTGGGAGTCAGAGGACATGGGTTCCAATCCTGGATCCACCCTTGTCTGCTGTGTGACCTTGGGCAAGCCACTTAACTTCAGCTGTGTGACTTTGGGCAAGTCACTTAACTTCTCTGTGCCTCAGTTCCTTCATCTGTAAAATGGGGATTAAGACTGTGAGCCCCCTGTGGGACAACCTGATCACCTTGTAACCTCCCCAGCACTTAGAATAGTGCTTTGCACAGAGTAAGCGCTTAATAAATGCCATTATCATTATTATTATTATTAACTTCTCTGTGCCTCAGTTACCTCATCTGTGAAATGGGGATTAGGACTCTGAGCCCCACGTGAGTCAACCTGATTACCTTGAATCTACCCCAGCTCTCAGAACAGTGTTCAACACATAGTATGTGCTTCACAAATGCCATATTAATTATTATTATTATATCTGTAATTTATTTATATTAATGTTTGTGAATGAATGAAGATGCACATGTATGAGGGAGGCACATAATGTAGTAGGTGAAACCATGAAATCACAGTTGAAACCATAATGCCACAGGGGTGCGATTTCTAGAAAAGACTGAAGATTTTGATTAGGATATTCATTTTCAGACTCTCTTTTAGCATGAACTAGTGGAAAGAACATGGGACTGGGTATCTGGAAACCTGAGTTCTACTCCCATCTCCACAACTGACCTACTGGAAGAACTAGCACAAGCCACTTAACCTCTCTGAACCTCAATTTACTCATCTGTAAAATGGGCAAAAGGTAAATTGTCTAATCTCATAGTGTCGTATCTCTCCTAGCTTTTATTAAGGGCTTAATAAATTAAATAATTGCTATTTGGGGTTGAATAAGAAAGAACTCCTGGTTTGCTTGTTTTTAAATCACTATTTTGTTTTTTTTCTCTCAGGAACATGCTAGATTTAAACAGCAGTTCTATTTCTATGTTCACTGACTTTTTTTAAATCTAAGGCACTATGCATGAAATAAACCTTAATGAAGTATAGAATATGCATTTTAAAATATTAAAATTTATTCTGACAGTTTTGACACCTGTCTCCATCTTTTGTTTTGTTGTCTGTCTCCCCCTTCTAGACTGTGAGCCGGTTGTTGGGTAGGGACCATCTCTATATGTTGCCAACTTGTACTTCCCAAGCACTTAGTACAGTGCTCTGCACACAGTAAGTGCTCAATAAATATGATTGAATGAATGAATGAATACTTGCTGTACCCATTTTTTATGGTATTTGTTAAGGGTTTACTGTTTATATTAATATTATTTATATTAATTATACAGTGTCAAGCACTGTTCTAAGCATTGGGATAACTACAAGTTAATCAGGTTGGACATAGTCCCTGTCCCACATGGGGCTTACAGTCTAAGTAGGAGGAAGAACAGACATTGAATCCCCATTTTACGGATGAGAAAATAAAAGCATTATTAGAGAAATGAAATGACTTGCTCAAGGTCACACAGTGGGCAAGTGGAGGATCCAGGATTAGAACCCAGGTCTTCTGAATCCCAGGTCTTGAGCTTCTACCATTAGTCCAAGCTGCTTAACAAGCAACATCTGAAAATCCAGAATTACAAAATCATGGTAGGAATTTCCTAGCTCAATAGAACTTTGTCATGCAACTTTCTTTTAAAAACTCCTAATTCAGTCACTCATAAGTTTCTTAAAAATTAAAAAAAAACCTCTAGGTTGAAACTTTACACGTTTGAACTTAATTTAGCATAAGACCATTGGAACTAAATCTGCCAGACATTTTTTACATTGGAGTAGTACAAAATAGTTCCATCATAAAAATGATTAATTCTTTTTTTTAAGATCAAACAGTACTTTCCCTTTAAATGTAACTTTTATCTGTTGATTTTAAAGCACTTTAAAAAGTTGACCTAGTCTTTTTTCCTGGGATAAAGTATTCTCATTCCTATTTTACAAAGACCTGGAAGGAAAGGCCAAGTAGAGAGTGAAGAGTTCCTCAGTTTCCATCCTGATTGGAATTCCAAAATGGGAGGTCCATGGAGCAGCTCGGAGTTCCATGGAGGCAATGTGGTAGCCCTGAAGGAGGAAAGAAAGTTACTTGACCTCTCTACACCTCAGGTTTGCTCATATGTAAAGTGGGGAGAATAATACCTGCCATTCCCTACCATATGGGGATATTATCAGAAAAGGAATGAGTAAAATAACATGGTTGGACTATGGGAATAACAGCACTGTGTTAAATAAAGCTATCTTAAGTGGATTTTGTAGGGATTCCTAGTGCCATTCTTGAAGCAAAAGGAGGAATATATATAAGAAGAAGAAGAAGAATGGTAATTGTTAAGCACTTACTACGTGCTGACACTGTTCTAAGCACTGGGGTAGATACAAGGTATTCAGGTTGTCCCACGTGGGGCTCACAGTCATAATCTCCGTTTTACAGATGAGGTAACTGAGGCACAGAGGAGTTAAGTGACTTGCCCAAGGTCACACAGCGGACAAGTGGCTGAGTCAGGATTAGAACCCACATCCTTTTACTCCCAAGCCCATGCTCTTTCCACTAAGCCATGCTGCTTCTCTGCCTCTTATATATATATAAAGTTTATATATAACTATTATATATAAGCTTAAGCTCATTGTGGGAATGTGTCTACCAACGCTGTTATATTATCATAGTATCCTCTCCCAAGCACTTAGTGCTCTGCACATAGTAACTTCTCAATTAATATGATTGATTGAGTGATTGCCAACTGTTGTACTCTCCCAAGTACTTAGTAGAGTGCTCTGCATATAGTAAGCACTCAATGAATACCATTGATTGAGTGATTAAGGGTACTTGGTAAGCACTTACGATATAATTGTACTTGGTAAATACTTATCATGTGCCAAGCACTGTGCTAAGCACTGGGGTAGATATAAGACAATCAAATTGGACACAGTCTCTGCCCATATGGGGTTCACAGTCTAAGTAGGAGGGAGTAGGATTTAATGGTAAATTAACTGAGGCAAAGAGAAATGAAGTGGCTTGCCCAAGATCACACTACAGACAAGTGGTGGAGCAGGATTAGAACCCATGACCTAATGACTCCCAAGCCCGGGCTCTTTCCACTAGGCCACATTGCTTCCCTAATTCTGATGCTTCAGTGGGTGTGGGCAATGATGAACCTGAACCAACCTACCAAGATAAACTATTTAGTTGTTCTGGTTAATGAAACGCTGGTGATGATTACATCATATCAAGCACTCTTTCAACCTTGGAATGTGAAAAATAAATGAGCTTCTTAACAAATCCAGGCCAGTAAACGACCTTGTTCAAAAGGACACTAATAGCATGAACTACTGAGTGAGAGAATGCGAGGAACTCCTTCCAGTCATGACCCCTTTTAGCCTTCATCTTTCTACTCTTTAGGGCCTTTTTCAGTCTATCCTAATTTAGAAGCTGCTCCATCTCCCTGTCATTTGGGCTGCCCCAGTTCTATATTGTCCTTCCAGAAATGGTCACTAGAACTGAAAGCAATGTTTCAGGGGAAATATACACTGGTGAAACCAAACCATTGTTTGTTTTTTAATCGCCTGACATTAGCCAGTTTTTGATGGTCTTTTTAGCTGCTTCCATATACTAATTAGACCGATAATCATTTCTTTGTAATTCATCTTTTGTTCCTTTCCTTTCCCCTTCACTGTTCCACCCTTTTCCTTTTCTTTTCTTTCTCTCTCTCTCACTCTCTGTCTCCACTCCCTTGTCTCCTATCTTACATTTTCTCCTTTCTCTAGCCCCCAGACTCACCATATCTCATCGACTCATTCCAGTCACTCCTCTCTAAAGATCCACAGACCTTCCCTTACCCCCAACATCCTCTGTTATTCCTTCATTTGAGCTCACCTAGGGCCTCTCTTTATCTGGCCCTAACTCAAGGTCACTTCATGCTCAGATTCCCTGGGTTGGTTCACCCAGCAAAGATAGTCATGTTCTCAAATGGAGAAGCTAGAGGGATGTTTTCCTCCCAGCTGAGTGTCAGTGAGTTCTTCCCAGGGTTAAGTGATGGTTGGGTTTCCAAAGCACTAGGAATGTCTGACCCAGAAATGCAGCAGTGAGGCATCAGGCTAGTCTCAGGAAGAGAGCTCAGACACTCAGCCTAAGAAACCTTGGTTCCCTGGGAGCTACAGGTCTGTTGTCTATCCTTTGGGGGTCTATGAGAGTAGGCCCCCTCCCTGTGCCAGCAAACCAGCAGCTATGCCACCCCCTGCCCCACCAAATCCCAAGATTTTATTCATTCGAAGGAGAGTTCAATATAAAACTGTGATTCATGCTTGTAAAAATAGCTTTCAGCCATCCCAGAAGCATACCCATAGTTGAGTCCTAGTTTCCAAAGGACCCCATTTGGTTTTATTTTTGATAATTTTTTATCATCTACAATGAAAAGTGCTAAATTTGTAGTACCTTTCAGTAATAAAATGCATCTTGGGGAATACTTTAATTTGCTACTGATCTTCAGGCAACGTTTGTGGATAAGCTTGGGTTGAGATACTATATTTTAAAAATCAATCACATTAAAAATAGAGTAAAAGTACTTATTGTGGAGGGACTATCAGGCCATCACTATCTAAATTGATTTTCCACTCTATTAAAATAACAATGGCCTAAAAGTTCAAAGAAGAAACAGTTCAGTTGTTCATTCTCCTTTGCAAAGAACTTCTACAAAATATGCAGATCTTTTTGTACCGCGTACGTTATCGAACTTCATTTGCCATTATTCCTATTCATTGTTTTGATTCTAAGAGAACACAGATTATTTGAAGCTGGCATCTCAAGTCTTCAGGTTTTATTCCACTGGGGTTCTTGCTCAGTGTTTTTTGCTGCCACGTAGTGGCTGAACGTAACCAAAATCTGGTTGCCCCAGAAAAATTCTGATTTACATCATCCCACCCACTACTGGGTAAGAAAGTTTGAGTCACCTGATGGTTCTGGGATGGCTAAATGAATCAAAAGGAAATCACCAGTTTCAGAAGATTGTCCCAGTAAAGAGAAATTTTAGAAGGGACACTGTAGCAGAAGGGGGGAAAAGGTCATCCTGAGCAAACGAGAAGTGACTGAAAAGGAACCATACTTTTTGAGTCGTCACTGTGGGCAGAGTACTGTACATGGCACTTGGGCAAGTACAGTAAAACAGAGTTGATAGAAATGATCCCTGACCACAAAGAGCTAACAGTATAGAGAAGGAGATAGTTATTAATATAAATAAATAAATTATAGATATGTACGTAAATTATGTGGAGCTGAAAGAGGGAGTGAATAAAGCCAAGTGTCAGTGTGACACCTAAGGGAGTATGAGAAGAGGAAATAAGGGAAGGCGTTTTGGAGGAGATATGTTTTTAATAAGGTTTTGGAGGTGGGGAGAATGATAGCCTGTTGATTATTAATAATAATAATAATGACATTTGTTAAGCGCTTACTATGTGCAAAGCACTGTTCTAAGTGCTGGGAGGGATGCAAGGTAATCAGGTTGTCCCACGTGGGGCTCACAGTTTAAATCCCCATTTTACAAATGAGGTAACTGAGGCCCAGAGAAGTTAAGTGACTTGCCCAAAGTCACACAGTTGACAAGTGGGAGAGCCGGGATTAGAACCCATGACCTCTGACTCCCAAGCCCGGGCTCTTTCCACTGATTATGAAGGAGGAAGGCATTCCGAGCTAGTGGCAGGACTTGGGCAAGAGGTTTGGGGTGAGATAGCTGAGATGGAGGTAGAGTACATTGACGTTAGAGGAGTGAAGTGTGTGAGCTGGGTCGTAGAAGGAAAGCAGAGAGATAAGGTAGGAGGTGGCAAGGTGATTGAGTGTTTTAAAGCTGATGGAAAGAAGTTTTCTGTTTAATGTGGAAGTGGATGGTCAACCGCTGGAGGTTCTTGAGGATCGGATTGAATGATTTTGTAGAGAAATGATCCTGGCAGCAGAGTGAAGTGTGGACTGGAGTGGGAAAAGACAGGCGATCAGCATGGAGACTGATGCAGTTATCAAGGTGCGATAGGATAAGCTTAGATTAATGTGGTAGCAGTTTGGATGGAGAGGAATGGGTGGATTTTAGCAATGTCAAGAAGGTTGAATCAACATGATCTGGTGACAGATTGAATGAGAAGAGTTGAGGAAATGCCAAGGTTATGAGTTTATGAGACAGGGAGGGTGGTGATGCTGTCTATAGTGATGTAAAAGTCACAGGGAGGACACAGTTTGAGTGGGAAGATAAGGAGCTCTGCTTTGGGCATGTTAAGTTTGAATTGTCTGTGAGACACCCAAGTAGGGATGTCCTGAAGGCAGGAGGAAATGTGCTAAAGCAGAAAAGGAGAGCAGGGCTGGAGATGTAGATTTGAAAATCATCCAAATAGAGATGGTAGTTGAAGCCATGTGAGTTGAATGAGTTCTCTAGGGAGTGGGCATAGCTGGAGAATAGAAGAGGACCCACAATTGAGCATTGACAGACTCCATCATTTAGGAATCCACCTATATGTGGCCCCCTGAAATAGGTATAATGCCCAGCCTAGCCAGAGCATCACCCTAGGTATCAGGAAGATCAAACCCAATACAGTAATAATAGTAATGATAATAATTGAGGTATCTGTTAGACACTTATTCTGTGCTAAGCACTGCACTACGCGCTGGGGTGGATATGCCAGCCAGAGGGATTTGCTATGGAGGACACCCAGCAGCAATTTGTGTTCTAGGTCCCTGAGTGAGACTTCAAACTATGTGTTGGAAAAACCTCTATAATAATGTTCCTTCCTCACTGAGAGTTGGGCAGCACAGGATTGTACAAGAATTTTTTTTCTCCTGACTGAACAAATGAGGATGTAAAAATAAATTTAAGGAAAATACCAAAAAGCTCTAAGGGACTTCTGGAATATTTATGAAAATATGTATTGGCTTGAAATGCAGGTGTCTTAGCATCTGAAAATGTAATCATATGAATGAAAACTGTCTTTAATACATTTCTTCTTGGTTAAGAAAGTATATGAGGGAACTTAATTAAAATGCATTGTTCTGAAAGAAACATAAAACCACCTCTACTATGAGAAGTGGCTGCTCAAGGTGAGAAAGTATGGTTTCAATCATTTCTCACTAAGGACTCGTTATTAATAGAGTTCCTAGCTATACCAATTTGCTCTTTCTGGAATTTTAAGAGGTAGAATTCTGAGATACGAGGAACAGCTGTTTAAGTTCAAATTGTAAAGGAATAAGCTCTTTATGGGCAGGGAATTTGTCCAGATAATGTGTCTGTTAATTATGTTGTATTCTCACAAGCGCTTAGTATAGTGCTCTACACATCATAAGCACTCAATAAATGTGATTGATTGGAAAAGTAAAAAGAGGAGTGTTTTTAACTCCTAAATACATATAATTACTGACAGGGAATTGTTGTGAAATGCAAAATGATTTCCCAAATGGATGTCTGATAATCTTGTACAAATCTGACTGTGTAAATGCTTAAGACAGGCTCTTAAAGATGGAAATACCATATTTATTCCCATAATCACCCCACTTTTGGAGTAATTTTTGCAAACCCAAAACCAGGAAGAGCTATTATATGGGAGATTATCAAGTCTAGCAAAAAGCTGGGCAGAAGAAAAAAGAAAAGACACAAAAAGGAGGAAAGGAAGGGGGTGTGAAGGGAAAGATAAGAGGCCACTTAAGACAGTGTCTCCTATTTGTGTTTCAGGTAATAAGCATTCACTGAAGTATGGTAATGGCCTCCGTTTCTCCTCTTCCCATCTCAGTCTGCTGCTATGAAATGGAGGCAATTCTTTCAAGTAAGTATTTTTTATGGTATTTGTTAAGCATTTACTATGTGCCCGGCACTGTACTAAGCCCGGGGGTAGATACAAATTAATCAGTTTAGACATAATCCCTGTCCCACATAGGGCTCAAGGTCTTCATCCCCATTTTACAGATGAGGTAACTGAAGCACAGGAAAGTTAAGTGACTTACCCAAGGTCACACAGCAGACAGGTGGCAGAGCCGGGATTAGAATCCAGATCCTTCTTACTCTCAGACCCATGTTCTATCGACTAGGCCATGCTGCTTCCATTTGTATTTGGTAGAGTGAATCATGTAATTACTAAGAATGGAGGATTTTGAGATTTTTTTGCCTTTCAATATTCTTTCCTTAAAGAGAACATGAAGATTGTGAACAGGGTATCCAAAAAATTGTTGTCCATAATATCCCACACAATCAGTCAGTCAATCAGTGGTATTTACTAAGCGCTTAGTACAGTGCTCTGCACACAGTAAGCGCTCAATAAATACGATTGATGATTTACTAAGCACTTACTGTATATAAGCAGCTTGAAAGCAACATGGCCTAGTGGCAAGAACACGGACTTGGGAGCCAGAGGTCATGAGTTCTAATCCCAACTCCATCACTTGTCTGCTGTGTGACCTTGGGCAAGTCACTTAACTTTTCTGTGCCTCAGTTACCTCATCTGTAAAATGGGGATTGAGACTGTGAGCCCAATGTGGGACAACCTGATCACCTTGTCTCTACCCCAGTGCTTAGAACAGTGCTTGGCACATTATAAGTGCTTATCAAATGCCATTGTTATTATTATTATTATTATTATTATTATTATTATTATTATTATTATCATGTCAAGCACTGGACTAAACACATAGAAGAATACAATAGAGTTGGCAGAGATGATCCCTGCCCACAAGGGGCTTACAATCTAATAGCAGCACCAGAACAAGAGACTATCCACTGAGCATTGAAAGTAGCAGGCTTGAAACAGAAGGAAAAGGTCTTTCTCACTGTGGGTAAAAAATATGTAGGATTTACAACAAAGGAAGTTTGCAAGCTGGAAGTATAAGTAAAATAGAGAAGGGTTTGGATAAGTTCATGGATAAGACATCCCTAAATAGGTTACTATAGGGAAAGTTAGAGACAGGTGTTGAGGGAAGCCTAGGAGATATTAGATGGTTTATCCCTAAACAAAAGGATAAATAATGATTAGGGTATTTTGTTAAGGGCTTACATTGTGCCAGGTACTATACTAAGCCCTGAGGCGGATACAAGCAAATCCGGTTGGACACAGACTCTGTCCCACATGGGGCTCACAGTCTCAATCCCTATTTTACAGATGAGGTAACTGAGTCGCAGAAAGAAGTGGCTTGCCCTAGGTCACATGATGATGATGATAATGAAGGTATTTGTTAAGCACTTACTATGTGCCAAGCACTGTTCTAAGTGCTGGGGTAGATACAAGCTAATCAGGTTGTCCCACGTAAGGCTCACAGTCTTAATCCCCATTTCACAGATGAGGTAACTGAGGCACAGAGAAGGGAAATGACTTGCCCAAAGTCCCACAGCGGATAAGTGGTGGATCCGGGATTAGAACCCATGACGTCTGACTCCCAAACCCGTGCTCTTTCCACTAAACTATGCTGCTTCTCTAACAATAATAATTATGGTATTAAGCATTTACTATATGGTAAACACTGTTCTCAGCACTGGGGTAGATACAGGGTAATCAGGTTGTCCCACGTGGGGCTCACTTTTTTAACCCCCATTTTACAGATGAGGTAACTGAGGCACAGAGAAGTTAAATGTCTTGCCCAAGGTCACACAGAAGACAAATGACAGAGGCAGGATTAGAACCCATGTCCTCTGACTCCCAAACCTGTGCTCTTTCCACTAAACCACACTGCACATATCGCAGACAAATGGCAGCATGGCTCAGTGGAAAAAGCATGGGCTTTGGAGTCAGAGGTCATGGGTTCAAATCCCGGCTCCGCCAATTGTCGGCTATGTGATTTTAGGCAAGTCACTTAACTTCTCTGTGCCTCAGTTACCTCATCTGTAAAATGGGGATTAAGACTGTGAGGCACCCGTGGGACAATCTGATCATCACCTTGTAACCACCCCAGCCCTTAGAACAGTGCTTTGCACATAGTAAGCGCTTAATAAATGCCATTAAAAAAAAATGGCAGTTCTGGGATTAGAACCCGTGACCTTCTGACTCCGAGGCCCATGCTGTATCCATTAGGCCATGCTGTTTGTCAAGGACAAACCACCACATTGTTTTGATTCTTTCATACAATTATATTTATTGAATAATCAGCTTGGACATATTTATTGAGTGCTTACTGTGTGCACAACAGTGTACTGTTCTGGACAGACCACTGCTCTGACAGTAATGCCACTGCTTGTGCTGTTTCACAGCATCTTTCACTGGAACTTCTCAACACCCTCCAGGATCATTGATTTAGGCTCACTTATCAAGGGACACAATCAAAGAATTTCCTTAATGGGCAAACCGAGGCCCAGAGAGGTGAAGGGACTCTCCAAAGGCAAGGTGCCCGAGTTCAGATTCCCAATGTTGTAATCTCCCAGGCTCCCAGTTTCCCAGACTCACATTCTCCACACGAGAATCCACAATTTTCAAAGGAAAAATCACTGTTGAGAGAAGGCCAGGGGAAGACTGAAGTACAGTGCACACCTTGAACTCATTAGCAGCTCATCTCACACTGCAGAGGGCTGGAGTGACAAATCCAAAATGCGAGGACCCAGGAGTTGTTATCATTGACCTATAAAGGTTGTCACAAGAGGCCTAACCCCACTGCCTAGTAAGCAGTAATCACCCTGCTTGCAGTTTAGTTTTTCAGGACCTTCTAGTCTTGTTTAGGTAAACAGCCTTGTCGGCTGCTTATTTCATTACTGTCTCATAAAGGCCCACTATTGTTTATCCCAAGGGGGCTGTCCAGCAGGTGGGAAAGTTAAGAAGCAGTATTCATGTGTGTATTAGGGCAACAGTTTCCCTGTTAGAGGGCAGTGTGTTTTGTTTAGCTTTGAGTGCTTGTGAACACAGACCTAGATGTAGCTGTAATAATAATAGTTGTGTTATTTATTAAACACTTACTACGCTTGCTATGACCCAAGAACCGATCTAAGCACTGGGATGGATGCATGAAGGCACAGCCCGTTGTAGGGTAGGGACTGTCTCTATATGTTGCCAACTTGTACTTCCCAAGCGCTTAGTACAGTGCTCTGCACACAGTAAGCTCTCCATAAATACGATTGAATGAATGAATGAATCTCCTCCAAGATGCCTTCCATGATTAAGCCCCCCTTTCCTCTTCTCCCTCTCCCTTCTGCATCACCATGAGTTGCTCCCTTCATTCATCACCCCATTGCAGCCCCACAGCACTTATGTTCATATCTGTAATTTATTTATCATCATCATCATCATCAATCGTATTTATTGAGCGCTTACTGTGTGCAGAGCACTGTACTAAGTGCTTGGGAAGTACAAGTTGGCAACATATAGAGACAGTCCCTACCCAACAGTGGGCTCACAGTCTAAAAGGGGGAGACAGAGAACAAAACCAAACATACTAACAAAATAAAATAAATAGAATAGATATGTACAAGTAAAATAAATAAATAAGTACAAGCATAATGTCTGTCTCGCCCACAAAACTGCAAGCTCACTGTAGACAGGGAATGTGTCTATTTATTGTTGTACTCTCCCAAGAGTTTAGTACAGTGCTCTGCACACAGTAAGTGCTCAATAAATTTGATTGAATGCTGAATGAATGAATGATAATTGGGCTGAACACAGTCCCTGTCCCACATGAGATTCCCAGTCTATGCAGGAAGAGACATAGGTATTAAATCCTCACTATACAGATGAGGAAACTGAGGCCCAGAGAAGTTAAGTAACTTGCCTAAGATTACGCAGCTGCCATGTGGCAGAGCCTGAAGTTGAGCCTAGGTTCTCTGATTTCCAGATCTAAGTTCTAGTGGGTGCTTGCATATTTTATTATTAATCATATTTATTGAATGCTCACTATGTGCAAAGCACCATACTAAGCACTTGAGAGAGTACAATATAACATTATACACATTCCCACAACGAGCTCATGCATGCACTCTGCATATCCATGAATATGCAAGACTGTCCTGGTGGGCAAACATGCAGCATGGCTTAGTGGAAAGAGCCCGGGCTTGGGATTCAGTGGTTGTGGGTTCTAAATTCGGCTCCGTCACTTGTCAGCTGTGTGACTTTCGGGAAGTCACTTTACTTCTCTGTGCCTCAGTTACCTCATCTGTAAAATGGGGATTAAGACTGTGAGCCCCCCGTGGGACAACCTGATTACCTTGTATCTATCCCAGCGCTTAGAACAGCACTTAGAACTCCACCCCCTTTCCTCTGCTTTGCCTCCCCTCCTCATCTCCCCAACTCCCTCCCTCTGCTCTACTCTCTTCCCCACCCCAAAGCACTTGTGTATATTTGTACATATTATACTATGTATTTTATTAGTTATGTGTATATATCTATAATTCTATTTATCTATTTTGATGCTTTTGATGTCTGTCTAGTAGTTTTGTTTTATTGTCCATCTCCCCCTTCTAGACTGTGAGCCGGTTGTTGGATAGGGATTGTCTCTATCTGTTGCTGAATTGTACTTTGCAAGCATTTAGTACAGTGCTCTGCACACAATAAGCACTCAATAAATACTGTTGAATGAATGAACAAATACTGTTGAATAAAGCTGTTTAGGTGGAGTGGAGTGAGCTCTCTTCCTCCCTTCAAAGCCCTACTGAGAGCTCACCTCCTCCAGAAGGCCTTCCCAGACTGTCCTCTTTTTCCTCTCCTCCTCCCCATCCCCCTGCTCTACCTCCTTCCCTCCCCACAGCACTTGTATATATTTGTACAGATTTATTGCTGTATTTTACTTGTACATGTTTACTATTCTATTTATTTTGTTAATGATGTGCATATAGCTTTAATTCTATTTGTTCTGACGTTTTTGACACCTGTTTACATGTTTTGTTCTGTTGTCTGTCTCCCCCTTCTAGACTGTGAGCCCGTTGTTGGGTAGGGACCGTCTCTATGTTGCCGACTTGTACTTCCCAAGAGCTTAGTACAGTGCTCTGCATACAGTAAGCACTCAATAAATAAGATTGAATGAATGAATGAATGAATGAACAGTGCTTGTCACATAGTAAGCTCTTAAAAGAGGTTTTACAGCATAGTTAGATTAGGCATGGCTCCTGTCTCACTGGGAAGTCAGTTCAAGTGGGGGTAAACAGATACAAAAGAACATTAGGACAACAATAAATAACAAAGTCAACAGAGAACACAATGTTAAAATAAATAAGCTGTTCTTGAAAAGAGTCAATCAATCATATTTATTGAATGCCAACTCTGAGCAGAGCACTGTACTAAGCAGCTTGAGAAAATACAAGATTATAGAGTTGGTAAGTAAACAAATGTTCACTTGCAGATGAGTAAGCATATGGGAGAAATGTGGCAGAAATGTGGCATTTAATACAATCCTTATAGCTTCCAGGAATCTCAACAGCAGCAAGTTTCCTGCTCTTTAACACTGATCCTGATGGAATCAAATGTAATGTTTGCATGCTTCTCTCTTCATATTTGTTGAGAGGCTACTACAGTTTAATTTCTCAAAAATACACTTACATTCTTAATTGTGATTCTGCAAAAAGCAGTTCTAAAAGTATACAAATTTCAGGAGATTTTTAGGGGTGAGGATGAGGAAAGAGAGAGCTGGAAATCATCAGAAGCAAAATAATATGGCACTATTAGTACATGCTAACAGAGAGGTTTGTCAAAAATTACTCCAAATGGAGCTAAATAGAAGATGCAATTGTTCCTTTTACAGAGCCCGTGGACCTAAGATGAGAAGAAAAACCATCCTTCCTCTCCCTTGATTCTCCTTTTATCTGGGCATAAATTAAACAAAAGGAAGAATCTGATTCCCTTGGTTTGTTATGGTATTTATTAAATGCTTACTTTTGTTCTTTGAGCTGGGTTTTACAGTATAGTTAGATTAGGCATGGCTCCTGTCCCACTGGGAAGTCAGTTTAAGTGGGGGTAAGTAGATACAAAAGAACATTAGGACAACAATGAGTAACAAAGTCAACAGACAATACAATGTTTAAGTAAATAAGCAGTTCCTGAAAAGAGTCAATCAATCATATTTATTGAGTACTTACTATGTGCGCTGTACTAATCGCCTTGGGAGAATGCAAGATAATAGAGTTGGTAAACATGACCTTTCACCACTCCAGGCAAACAATCCTTAGTTACAGGTAAACAATCTTTAGTTCCAAACTTCCACAGCTCTCCCAGGCTTCTAAACCTAGGAAATGGGACTTCCAGCTCTGCAACTCTGGTCTGGACACCAGGAAGAATCCATGATGATACCGTGGAGATCCTAGTCTTAATCAGCAGTTGGCTGCTATTTGGGGGGCTATTTTTCCCTCCTTCACTTCTACTTTTCTTTCCTCATTTTTCCTCTTTTCAATCTCTAGACTGTAAACTCCTTGTGGTTAGGGAACACATCTACCAACTTTATTGTATTGTACTCTCCCAAGCCTTTTAGTAAAGCGCTGTGCAGACAGTAAGTATTCAATAAATGCCATTGATTAAGAGTAATAAATTTTCTCGCTGTTTAGTCTGGGTGTGCAGAGCTGCAGAGGACTGTAATCCCCATTCAACCATCATTTGTCACAGAGTAAGGAGACCAGAACTCCAAAAATGGGCTGGAAGGTCAATCAATCGAGCACATTTATTGAGCAATCACTGTCTGCAGAGCACTGTTCTAAGCACTTGGAAGAGTACAGTAGAATAGAGTTGGTAGACACATTCTCTACCCGCCATGAGCTTGTAGTTTAAAGGAGATTAATATAAATAAATAAAATTACAGATATATTCATAAGTGCTGTGGGGCTGTGAGTGGGAATGAATAAAGGGAGTAAGTCAGGGTGATGCAGAAGGGAGTGGGAGAAGAAAAAGTAAGATTTAGGGAAGGCCTCTTGGAGCTGATGTGACTTCAATAAGGCTTTGAAGGTGGAAAGAGTAATTGCCTGTCACACAAGGAAAAGGGAAGGTGTTCCAAGCCAGAGGCAGGATATGGGTGAGAGGTTGGCAATGAGATAGGTGAGATTGAGGTACAGTCAGGAGGTTGGCATTAGAGGAGCAAAGGAGAACAGCAAGGTGAGGTAGGAGGGGCAAGATGATTGAGGTCTTTAAGGACGATGGTAAGAAGTTTCTATTTGATACGGAGGTGGATGGTTTGGTATGGCTCTGCTGTACCTCCTGATTGGAAGAAGGGAAGAATTCTTTTTGGCAGGAATGGTGGGAGAGCATCCATCATCCATGGTGGTGGGGTGAGCCCGCTGTTGGGTAGGGACTGTCTTTATATGTTGCCAACTTGTACTTCCCAAGCGCTTAGTACAGTGCTCTGCACAAAGTAAGCGCTCAGTAAATACGATTGAATGAATGAATGGTGATGGTGGCAGTGGTGATGGAGGAAGCTGAATTGGCTATTCTGAGCTGTATTAGAACCTGTCACCTACGTTGTTGAAGGTCCAGTTCTGAGAAGCAGACTGGCCTATGGAATGAGCATAGGCTTGAGAGTCAGAGGATCTGGCTTCTACTTGCCACTTACCTGTTGTGTGACCCAAGTAGGTCACTTAACGTCTCTGTGTCTCAGCCTCCCCAACAGTAAAATGGGTATTAAATATCCAGTTTCTCTCTCTTCTAGTCTGTGAGTCCTATGTGTCATAGGGACTGTGTCTGACCTGATTAAATTGTTCCACCACTATGTCTGTCATATAGTAAGTATTTAACAAGTACCATAGTTATTAATATTGTTATCATTATTATTAGCGTTATTATTATTAAGGCTAATTTGTCTCCCTCTCTAGACTGTAAGCTCGTTGTGGGTGGGGAATGTGTCAGTTGATTGTTATATTGTACGTTCCTAAACTCTTAATACAGTAAGCATTTAATAAATACGATTGAATGAATGAATAGGCAGGATAATTGGTTTCTGCTGGCAACCACCAGGCTTGGTAATAATAATAATAATGATGGCATTTATTAAGCGCTTACTATGTGCAAAGCACTGTTCTAAGCACTGGGGAGGTTACAAGGTGATCAGGTTGTCCCACGGGGGGCTCACAGTCTTAATCCCCATTTTACAGATGAGATAACTGAGGCACAGAGAAGTTAAGTGACTTGCCCAAAGTCACACAGCTGGCAATTGGCGGAGTTGGGATATGAACCCATGACCTCTGACTCTAAAGCCCGGGCTCTTTCCACTGAGCCACACTGCTTCTCTACAGACACTACTGCAGTCAGAAGGATTGTGGCTGAGAGTGGCAGCAGCCGTAGCAATAAGCGAAGATAAGTACTCCATTCCCCATTAAGGTGATCTGATTTTTGCAAGCTCCAAATAAATCTCAGGATGTGGTTAGAAGGGATTTAAGAAAAGGCAAGAAAGAGAGAGAGAAAAAGATTCAGAGACAATATAAAAAGAGTAAAAAAGGCAGAAAAAGAAAAAGGAGTAGGATTGTAGACTGTATCTCTGTAGACTGTAAACTCCTTGAGGGCAGGGATCCATAGTGGGTACAGCACAGGTCTGGGAGTAAGGTGGTCATGGGTTCTAATCCCAGTTCTTCCACCTGTCTTCTGTGTGACCTTGGGCAAGTCACTTCACTTCTCTGTGCCTCAGTTACTTGATCTGTAAAATGGGGATTGAAACTCTGAGCCCAGTGTGGGACAGAGAACTGTGTTAAACCTGATTTGCTTATATCCACCCCAGTGCTTAGTATAGTGCCTGGCACATAGTAAGTACTTAACAAATACCATTATTATTATTGTTATTATTATCATTATTACTATTGGGCCTACCAACTCTATTGTATTGCATTTTTCCAAGTGCTAGGTACAATGCTCTGCCCACAGTAAGTGCTCAATAAATACTATTGATTGATTGATAGGGAGAAATGCAGAAATTTTTTTAAAAAAGACAGAGAGAGGGAAGATGGAGAAAGCAGCAGACAAAGAAAAGTGATTTGGGAGGATCAAAACAAGATAGGAGACATGGGGGTGACATTCACAGATACAGTCACAGATACAGATGCTCACAAAGAATCAATCAATCAATTATTGAGCACTCACTATATGCAGAGCACAGGATTAATCACTTGAGCAGAATTAGCAGACGTATATGTTGCCAACTTGTACTTCCCAAGCGCTGAGTACAGTGCTCTGCACACAGTAAGTGCTCAATAAATATGATTGAATGAATGAATGAATGTTCCCTGCCCATAATGAGCTTACAGTTTAGAGGGGGAGTCAGACATTAATATGAATAAGTAGTTCAAGGTATATAATTTAAAGATGTGTGCATACAGCGTATTATTCATGCCTGTGTTCCGAGGGCCTCTCCCCACTACTGCCACCATGTAGGGCTAGTGGGATCCTTGCTGTTGTGGCCCAGGTGGTAACCGACTCTCACAAGTTCAATCACCACTATCAGATATCTCCTAGCAGTTTCCACTGCAACACTGCCATGTCATAGAGAGCTTACTGGGAACCTCTGAGAAGCAGCTGGGAAGGGACCATGATTGCTGCAGCAGAAAGAAGGAACGAAAAGGCTGCTGTGGTTGTTTATGGCACAATCATGCTGCCGCCATAGCTGAAACCAGGATTTTTACAGGTCCCACCAAAGTCTTTTTGAGTGGTGTCGGAACCCCAAATTTGTAGCTTTCCCACTAATACTATGACATGTATCAGGTGATCTATCACCTGACAGTTATCATCTATCACCTGTCTACATGTTTTGTTTTGTTGTCTGTCTTCCCCTTCTATTCTGTGAGCCCATTGTTGGGTAGGGACTGTCTCTATATGTTGCCAACTTGTACTTCCCAAGTGCTTAGTACAGTGCTCTGCACACAGTAAGCGCTCAATAAATATGACTGAATGAATGAATGAATAGCATTATCTATCTATCTATCTATCTCTATGTGACTATTTCTTTTCATTTGCCTTCTTTCTTTCTGGACCACACTTCCTGGAAGGTGTCACTGGCTGTGTGTTTTTTCAGCATAACGTTCTTTGCACGTTGTGTTTACATTAACTAGGGTATGTATTAAGAGTTAGTTATGTTCCAACACTGAGGTGGATGCAAGATTGGACAGAGAACCGTTCCCACAAGAAGCTCACAGTATAAGAGTTTGGGATAATAGTTATCCTTATCCCCATTTTATAGATGGGGAAACTTGAGAAACAAAGAAGTTAGCAAAGTGACTTACTTGCTCAGCGTCACACAACAAACCAATGGCAGAACAAGGATTAGAACTTTTGTCTCCTGACACCTCCCAGTCTCCCAGTCCCAAATTCTTTCCACTAGACCATGGCCTCTGCAGGGAAAAGGCTTCAAAATCTCCTCTTCCACTTCCTCTTCTTACCCTCATCAACTCTCTGAATACTTTCTAGAGCTGCTTGCCTACTCTAGGCTTAGAATTGCAAGTGATGCAGAGCCCTAGTGCCTCTATGAGGTGGAAAATGAATTTCTGCCTTCTCTGAAGTAAATGTAAGCAGGTCAACAGATGCATATGCACATGCACATGCATATCCTAGACTGTAGAGGACAATTGGAAATCAGTGTCCATTTGGACTTTTCATTTACTGTTGTTGAAGAAATTTAAAGTGCCATAAGAATTCTCTCTAATACAACATTCCACTGTAGCAGGCAAGAAGTAAACATTATTCTTGTTTTGCGGAGGAAAATGTTGTTCAAAGCCCCACAAGAAGTCAGTGAGAAAATTGGAAGCATTCATGCCTACTAATCCAAGTCTAGTGGTGTATCCATATCCAGTATGCATATAGCAGTAAAATCTAATCATTCAGCTATCCAACAGACCCTCCTACAGAACTTTACAGAATAATATATATGGATATAAGAAACACTACTTCATATTTGTTTCATTTTCTTAGCCAAAATTTCCCCTCTCTTCCTCCATCTGTGTTTTGAGTCAATTGGCTGCTATCTTTTTTCCAGACAGATATGTACACATCAGAGTGAAGTGATTTTTGGAATTTATTAGGGGCTAGGGGATTCATCAGGTTAGAGTGCTATAGGAAAGTAAAGTGATATTTTTTAAGGATTAGGGCAACTGAGATAATCAAATATATACGCATCTTTTTAGACCCACACACAGAAGTATTTTTGGCATAGCTGAGGTACAGTTTTCCATAGAAGTTTATTACAGACATTTTCATAAATGTTAGCAACATCCTAATATTCTGATCTTTAGACTGACCATAGGTAGTGGAACTGAGTAGAAAAATAAGCTGGCCATACACATTAGAAGAAAATGTGAATCTTTTTTAGGAATGGTTATTTTCTTCTACAAAGAAAATGCTAATTTCACAAGTCCAAGCTATCAAAATGTCTGGTTTGAAAGAACAGAATTGAAAAAACTTACTCCTGCCTACCCTTCTAGGTATTCAAGATGAGTACTAATCACAATAATGCACAGATTTCTATCAGGAATTAAAATGAAAAAGTTGATATGAATAGAATTTCATTTAGAACCACATCTCTTCATCATCCATTTAAAAACACTTATGGAGGTCTCAATATGAAAGAGAAGCAGTGTGGCCTAGTGGAAAGAGAATTGGCCTGGCAGTCAGAGGACCTGGGTTCTAATCCCAGATCTGCTCTTTGTCTGTTGTGGACAAGTCACTTAGATTCTCTGGGCCTCAATTAATTTCCTCCATCTTTAAAATGGGGATGAACTATATACCCATTTTTTCCCCTTAAACTAGGAAACTTTTGTGAGACAGGGACTGGGTCTGATCCTAATGAAATGGGTCTATCCCAGAATTTAGCATTACTCTTGGCACATAGTAAGCACTTAACTGTCACAATTATTATTATAAAAGGAACAAACAGCTCTATGGAAAACACAAGCTCACCAATAGATCCATGCCATATAATAAATGATATACATCCTTCCAGTGGGTAAAAATAAATGTCTCATCTTGTAGGAAAGCAAAATGGCCTAGTAGAAAACACACTGGGCCTGGGAGACAGAAGTCCTGGGTTAGCATTATTATCATGACTATCGTGGCTCAGCGGAAGGAGCACGGGCTTTGGAGTCAGAGGTCATGGGTTCAAATTCTGGCTCCGCCACTTGTCAGCTGTGTGACTTTGGGCAAGTCACTTAACTTCTCTGTACCTCAGTTACCTCATCTGTAAAATGGGGATTAAGACTGTAAGCCCCCCGTGGGACAACCTGATCCGCTTGTAACCTTCCCAGCGCTTAGAACAGTGCTTTGCACATAGTAAGCGGTTAATAAATGCTATCATTATTAAGCGCTTAGTACAGTGCTCTGCACACAGTAAGCACTTAGTAAATATGATTGAATGAATGAATCATTATTATTATTATTATAGTGTAAGGACTTAGTATGTGTCAAGAATACCAAGTGCTGGGATAGACACAAGTTAATCAGTTGGGTTACAGTCTCTGTCTCACATGGGGCTGAAGCCTAAATAATTTAATCCCCATTTTGCAGATGAGGTAACTGAGGTACTGAGAACTTGCCCAAGGTCACAGAGCAAACAAGCGGTGGAGCTGACATTAGAACCCAGGTCCTCTGATTCCCAGGCTTGTGCTCTTTCCACTAGACCATGCTGCTTCTACAAGGTTTTGATCCAGGCTCTACCACTTGTCTGCTGCATGACCTTGAGCTAGTCACTTCTCTTGTCTGTGCCTTAGCTCATCTGCAAAACAAAAATTCAATACCTGTCCTCGCTCTTAATTGGACTATGAGCACCATGTGGGACCTGATTATATTCTATCTATCGCAGCTCTCTTAGTACAGTGCTTGGCACATAGTAAGCACTTAACAAATATCAAACTGACATTTTTCAAGCTTTTGAGACTTTCCTTTTCATACTGCAATGAACAACCACAGAAGGAAAAAAATGGAAAGAAAAGTGTTCTTTTTAATAGTTTATCCCTGAAAGACCAGACACCCAAATTCAATCAATCAATAATATTAATTTAATGTTTTCCTTATGCCAAGCCCTTTACTGAGCACTTGGATGAGAACAAAAGAATTAACAATCATAATCCCTGTCTTCAAAGATCTTACATTCTTTTTACTGTCCACTAGAAGCATGTTATACATGCTAACCACCATTCGGCTAAGAACAAAAGGCCTGAAAGAGTCCAATTATACTCTCCTTCCTTCCTCCAGACAGAACGTCAGCTAAACCCAAAAGCTATCTGAGACAAAACTGATAGCAACACTGGGGACGAAAGGGAAAGTACTTGTCTATGTTCAAGTATGTTTTTGTCCAACTCTCTCTTACATAGGTTATTTTGGTATGGGGGGGTAGAGGAAAGGATATTGTAAAGCTCTTTTATTCTATAACAATTGTACCCTATCGATGGGACTAGCAACGGTTTGACCCATACTCTCAGTGTGTTCCAAAACCCCAGGCCATTGAGTAGTGTTCCCTTTCCCTTAATGACCTATCTCCTTCCCATCTCCCAACTCCTTCCCGTTTCCCTCCTCCCATTCCTCTCCAAACTCCTTAAGAAAATTATCCACACCCACTGCCTCCACTTCATTCATTCATTCAATCGTATTTATTGAGCGCTTACTGTGTGCAGAGCACTGTACTAAGCAATTGGGAAGTACAAGTCAGCAACATATAGAGACGGTCCCTACCCAACAACGGGCTCACAGTCTAGAAGGGGGAGACAGACAACAAAACAAACATGTAGACAGGTGTCAAAATCATCAGAACAAATAGAATTAAAGCTATATAATAATAATAATGATGGCATTTAACTGTGTGCAAAGCACTGTTCTAAGTGCTGGGTAGGTTACAAGGTGATCAGGTTGTCCCATGGGGGTCTCACAGTCTTAATCCCCCTTTTACAGATGAGGTAACTGAGGCCCAGAGAAGTTCAGTGACTTGCCCAAAGTCACACAGCTGACAATTGGTGAAGCCGGAATTTGAACCCATGATCTCTGACTCCAAAGCCTGGGCTCTTTCCACTGAGCCATGCTGCTTCTCTATATGCACATCATCAACAAAATAAATAAAATAGTAAATATTTACAAGTAAAATAGAGTAATAAATCTGTACAAACATATATACAGGTGCTCTGGGGAGGGGAAGGAGGTAGGGTGGGGGGGGATAGAGAGGAGGAGAGGAAAAGGGGGGCTCAGTCTGGGAAAGGGTCCTCACTTCAAGTTATGTTTATGAACCCCTCCAATCTGGTTTCTATACCCTTAACTCCATCAAAACTGCCCTCTCAAAGGTCACCAATAATCTCCTTCTTGCCAAATCCAACAGTTTCTACTCCATCATAATCCACCTTGATTTCTCAGCAGCTTTCCACACTGTGGACGACTCCCTTCTCCTGGAAACATTAGCTAACCTTGTGTTCACTGACACCATCTTCTCCTGGTTCTCCTCCTTCCTCCCTGGCTGCTCATTCTCAGTCTGCTCACTGTGGGCAGGGAATGTTTCTGTTTATTGTTGTATTGTACTCTCCCAAGCACTTAGTACAGTACTTTGCACACCTAAGTGCTCAATAAATATGATCGAATGAATGAAAAAGAGGTCTTGAAGGCTTTTTTTTCCCCTATGATTCAAATATTCAATTTCTTGGTCTTTTCTCCCTCTGCCCAGCTTTAAGATGTGGTGGATCATTATGAGTTTCTATCTCAAGTCTTATATATAATTTTGCTCAATTTAGCAGATTCATGGCCAAATTTTCCACCATGGGTAGTAAGAGGGAAAGTGTTGGATACAGAGCAAAAAGTTTGGAGGATTATGTGATAAATCCCTAAGCATTAGAATGGATGTCAAGGAGGACAATCTGTCAACCAATAGTATTGAGAGTTTAACTGTGTGCAGAGCACTGTACAAAGCACTTGGGAAAGTACAAATCGAAAGAGCTCGTTGTCAGGGTACCTTCCCACAAGGAGTTTAGAGTCTACAGAGGGAGGCAAACATTAAAATCAGTTACAAATAAGGCAAATCGTAGAGTAAAAGGGTAGGTACATAACCGCTGAGGGGCAAGGGTGAATGGCAAAGTGCTTAATGGGTACACAGTCATGTGCATAGGCTACAATGAGGGGAGCATGAAGAGGGCAGAAGAGGAATAAGTTAGGGAAGGTCTCTTGAAAGAGATGCAATTTTAAGAGGGTTTTGAAGGTGAGGAGAGTGGTGGACTATTGGATGTGAAGAATGAGGGCGTTCCAGGCTGGAGGAAGAACGTGGACAAGGGGTGAGTGCTGAGATAGACAAGACCAAGGTTCAGTTACTAGGTTTGTGTTAATGAAGCAATATGTGCAGTCTGGGTTATAAAAGCAGATTGGTGAGGTGGTAGAGGGAGCAAGCTGAGTGCCTAAAAGCCGAGGTTAAGGAGTTTTTCTTTGATGCGGTGAATGGGCAAGAATTAGAGATTTTTGAAGAGTGAAGAGATATGAACTGAATTTTTTTTTCTTTCAGAAAAATGATCTGAGCATAAGTGAGCTCCCCTCTGGACTTGTTATGGGCAGGGAATGTGTCCTTTACAGAAGATGCAAGGCATAGTGGACAGAGCCCAGGTGTAGAAGTCAGAAGGTCATGTATTCTAATCCCGGCTCTGACACTTGTCTGCTGTGTGACCTTGGGCAAGTCACTTCATTTCTCTATTCCTTAGTTCCCTCATCTGTAAAATGGGGATTGAAACTGTGAGCCTCATGTGGGACGGGCACTGTGTCCAACCAGATTTGCTTGTGCCCACTCCACTGCTTAGTACAGTTCCTGGTGCATTGTAGGCACTTAACAAATACCATAATTATTATTATTATTATTACATTGTTATATGGTACTCTCCCAAGCACTAAGTACAGTGCTTTGCGCAAAGTGCTCAATAAATATGATTGATTGACAAGTTTGAGCTAGCGTGGGTAGAGACAGGGGTCAGAGAGATCAGTGAGGAGTCTAATGCAGTAGTCAAGATGCAAGATCATAAATCTTAGATCAGCATAATAGCAGTTTGGATGTGGAGGACAAGGGTGGATTCTAGCAATCTCGTGAAGGGCAATCTTTGTATCAAGCAAAAACTCCTCACTATCGGCTTCAAAGCACTCCATCGCCTTGCCCGCTCCTACCTCACCTCCCATCTCTCCTTCTACAACCCAGCCCACACACCCCGCTCCTCTGGTGCTAACCTTTTTACTGTGCCTCATGGTCGCCTGTCCCGCCATTGACTCCAGGCCCATGTTCTACCTCTGGCCTGGAACACCCTCCCTCCTCAAATCCTCCGAACAATCACACTTCCCCCCTTCAAAGACCTACTAAAGGCTCACCTCTTCCAAGAGGCCTTCCCAAACTAAGCCCCCCTTTTTCTCATCTCCCCCCCACCCATCGCCACAACTCACTCCCTTTGCTCTACCCATCTCCCTGCCCCACAGCACTTTTATAATTTATTTATTCATATTAATGCCTGTTTACTTGTTTTGATGTGGATATATCTATAATTCTATTTATTTATATTGATGCTATTGATGCCCATTTACTTGTTTTGATGTCTGTCTCCCCCCATTCTAGACTGTAAGCCCATTGTGGGCAGAGATTGTCCCTCTTTGTTGCTGAATTGTACTTTCCAAGTGCTTAGTACAGTGCTCTGCATGCGGTAAGTGCTCAATAAAGAGAAGCAGCGTGGCCCCATGGAAAGAGCCTGGGCTTGGGAGTCAGAAGTCATGGGTTCTAATCCTGGCTCCACTACTTGTTAGCTGTGTGACTTTGGGCAAGTCACTTTACTTCTCTGAGTCTCAGTTACCTCATCTGCAAAATGAGGATTAAGACTGTGAGCCCCACGTGGGACAGCCTGATCACCTTGTCTCCTCCCCAGCGCTTAGGACAGTGCTTCACACATAGTAAGCAATTAACAAATGCCATTATTATTATTACTAATAATAATAAATATGATTGAATGAATGAAAAGTACACTGTATGTCCACTTTTTGAAAAGGAAGAGACTTTTCAGTGGAAAATAACATGATTTTCATATATGTGACCTACAATCCAGAACATTTCATGACTTAAACGTAGCAAGAAGTGATTAAAAATGGTATAAGCATGAAAACCTCTTTTCTAATTTCCTGCTAGCTTATTTTCATTAATTTATTTAAAAATTCTGAGTTTCTTATGATTTTATTGTGTAAGCACATTACCACCTTTTACTTGAAAGAGAGAATGTTCACATTTATTTTTCTCCTTCCACAGCATCAGGCCATATTTGCTTTTTAAAAGTGGATGTTAATGTTGTTTTATGAAAAAGATCATTCTACTTTTTGGAAATTATACTTCTTTGCATATGTAAGGCATTGATATTACTTATGATATTATTTTGATAAAAGATATATTACCCTACTGTAGTTTACATTCTCAATTAGCTTCCTATTTTCTGGGGAAATGGTACCAATAAAAACTGAGGAGGTCAAAATGCTTTATATTTTTAGGCAAAATAAAAATAGTGTGGGCCAACATCATTTCTTATGCAATATAAATGATTCTGAATGCTACCATTTAAAGATTGAACAGTGCACAGAAATATAGGTCCTATGGTGACATTAACAACTGAAAATAAACAATTCCAATGATTTCTGAAATGTTTAAATACACATACTTAAATTACAACACATTGTAGCAATGGATATCAGGTCTAAAGATTCAATTCATTAGTCCATTGCAATTCATTACTTAAATGTCCCAAGGAGAGGATGGAGAATGTGTGTTCTTGGAGAGAACATACAGTGAAATTAATTGCTAAAATTACTGGACCTATAAACAGAGAATTAGATGCCCTGATTGTATTTGAGTGAAAATTTGTTTTTCCTCACATTCAGTATTTTGGGATAAAAATGTTTAAGTCAGCTTGACTGATTCTTAATTTCATTCAGAACCACAGAAATATTCCCTGAGATAAAAATTTCTCCCTCTGCAACAATGAGATTTGTGAATTCAGAGGACTCCCTGGTTTGCACTGATTTAGGCCACAGTCGCCCAAGGTTTCAAACTGAAACATGAAATTAAAAACTTTTCTACATCTTAGTACCACAAATTCAGATGTCACTGTCCCCAGTAAATGAAGAGCAAATGCTATTGAAAACATTCAACTCTGAAAGAAGCCACTGAAAAGAGCTTTTAGTCATATTGGCTCTTCCTCCTAGCATTTTTCATTATTCTAATCGTAGGGTCTTATTTCATTCTAGCATATTATCTATCCTCTTAACTAAAAGAATATTCATTTACACTTGAAACGTTCAGAATTTTCCTCCCCCCCCACCACCAACGTAAAGTTTTTCAAGCTGAAAAAAAAGACATTTACTGAATGAAAAGAGAAAGAGGTCTTCCCTCACATCCAGCACGGTAAGAGAAATGGAAAAAACTGGGGGAAAAAATGATAATTGTTTTCAAGGCTATTATCTAATGCGAAAGCAAACAGTCAGTCAGACTGAAAATCAGCTAACAGAAGGGGATTAGAGAGGAGATCTGAGAGAGGCTTGATTTCTAGCAGTGCTGTCTCTTCAGACAGTGATGAGATACAGGCGGAGAAGCCGGGAGCTCTCCAGATGGCGAGGGAAAGTGTTCGTCTTGGGTTACTGCAGGGCAGTCTGGACTTTTAAAGCAGGCAGCTTTGGGAAGGCATCATTAGAGTCCAAGTTCCATGTCCATCCTGTAAAAGAGAAAGACTAGGCAGGCTGCCCAAGAGAGAGGGGGCTCGTCTATTGTTAATATATACTTGACCCCTCTGACCTCCTCACGACACAGATGTCTCCCACCTCTCTCAAAGTCCCTCTGCTGTAGGCCCTTCCCCCCTGCACCTGGAGGGCCCAGCCACGCCGGCTGTGTGCAGTCTGCTGTTTGACTTCAGAGGTGGCAGGGAGAAGTGGGAGCTACACTGGAGCTTTTTCTTTTTTTTTGCCGGCAGATCTGCATGGATTGCATGAAGCTTCTCCTCCGAGGCAGACGCTAGGCAGCCCTGCACATTTTTTTTCCCTTTTTTTTTTTTTCCCCTTCGCCTTCCTAGAGAGAGGGAAGACAGAGAGGGAGCCAGACTGCTTGGGTGACAGTAACGATTCCCTACACTGGAGATCCCATTTGTCTGCCAAAAGAGGGAAAAAGAAAAAGAAGAAAGGGGTGGGGTGGGGAAAAGAAGAGGGTGGGGGAACAGATCTCCGCAGTCATTAGCTCTTCGTGGAGACTTTGTTTTGCTTTTCGTTCTCGTCCCTTTCTTGCGGAACCAGAAATCTCTCTGCTGAGGTCGGAGCAGCTGGAGATGCTCCTCGGCTCCTTTTGATTTTTTTTTTTTTGATTTTTTTCTTGGTGTGTGTGTGTGTGGACGTGGATCCTCGGGGCTGGGCAGGGCAGGAGCGGTGCATTCCTCCCCGCCTCTCTCTTCTCCAAGGGATCCGGGCTGGCGTTTCTCCACCCGGGAGGACGGGAACTTTTATTTACAGCTCAGCTCCCAGCCCGTGGCGGATGGTGGGACTCTCCGGCCCTTTCCAGTGTGAGTAATAACATATTTACTTACCTTAATATTTAAATATGTAAATAAACGTAGTCATTTAAATATTTCAATATGTATACTAAATGTACAGATTTACTATTCTATTTATTTTATTTTGTGACTATGTTGTGTTGTCTGTGTACCCCTTCTGGACTGTGAGCCCGCTGTTGGACCGTTTTTATATGTTGCCAACTTGTACTTCCCAAGCGCTTAGTACAGTGCTCTGCACACCGTGAGCGCTCAATAAATACGATTGAATGAATGAAAGTAAAGGGGAAAGGGGTCGGGCAGAAGGGAGGGAGAAGGGAAGGGGGGCAGCCTGCCTATCTTGTGAGTCCTCTCCGGCTCAGGGCGCCCCAATCATTCCGTCGTCTGTATTGGGCGCTTACTGGGTGCAGAGCACTGTACTAAGCGCTTGGGAGAGGACAAATCGGCAACAGATACAGGCCCTACCCAATGACCATTCAGTCGTCTGTATTGAGCGCTCACTGGGTGCAGAGCACTGGACTAAACGCCCCTACAATCATTCAGTCGTCTGTATTGAGCGTTTACTGTGTGCAGAGCACTGGACTAAGCGCTTGGGAAGTGCAAGTCGGCAACAGATACAGTCCTTACCCAGCAATCATTCAGTCGTCTTTATTGAGCGCTTACTGTGTGCGGAGCACTGTACTAAGCGCTTGGGAAGTACAAATCGGCCCTACCCAACAATCCTTCAGTCGTCTGTATTGAACATGTGCAGAGCACTGGACTAAGCGCTTGGGAAGTCCAATTCAGCAGCAAATAGAGCCAGTCCTGTCCCTCACTCTCCCCGACCTGCTTTCCCTCCAACCTCTGACAGTCAACCTGACAGGGATGCTGTTTTTTTGTCGTGGCAATCCACTAATTTATCCTTACATGGATATAACAATTAAGGATGCTAGAAACCGCTCCCCCCACTTTTTTTTTGGAGAGGGGATTAAACCGATCTAAGACCCCTGCGCCGCAGACTCATCCTAACCCTTTCCAACTTGATCCTAAACGAATTTTCTTGGCTCCCTAACTTTTGACCTTACGTTTTGGGGCAGAAGTCCCCTGTCTCTCGATGCCGAGTCTTCATTCGCAAATCTCTCCTTTCATGCATTCGTTCATTCAATCGTATTTGAGCGTTTACTGTGTTCTCACTGTACTAAGCGCTTGGAAAGTACCAGCGCTTAGAACAGTGCTTCGCACATAGGAAGCGCTTAGCAAATGCCATCATTATTTTATTAAAATACACTACAGCAATGAAGAGAGAGAATATCTGCCCACAACGGGCTCACAGTGACACAGGCAGGGTTTTTTTTGTTTTTAAATTTTAGCACAGATTAAGGAGGGCAACTTTTTGGGGAAAAGGGGGCATTTCGGCCGGGTCTTTATGCAAACCAGGTAGGGTCCGGTGGGTTGTCAGCAATCCATCTCGGCTCTTTGCCCCCATCCCAAGCTCGCCTTTCCCCTTTAGCCTGCTTTCCACCACTCCAGCAGGGATCCATCCAAAACGAAGGCCATCCCTGGCCTTGGAGGGGCAGGAAGGCCAGATCAAGATTAGGAGGTCAAGGAGCCTAGACAGGGCCGAGCTCAAGCCGGGAGAGGTTGTCTCACCCTCTTTAAGGGTCTCCTTCAGCATCCTCCCCCACCCCCAATTTAGCCAGATGCATCTCCTTTCTTCCTCGGGCCCCAGTGCCAAGGGAAGCCCACTTGCCAACCTAGCCACCCTCTGTGCCTGGGAAAGACCTTTTTAGCTCGCTTCGTTCCCCTTCCTTCCTGGACGTAGGAGTGATTGCGCTCAAGCCAAGATGCCTCTTAGCAGTGGTGACAGCATGGAAAGCATGCACATCTTTCGGCTTTAGAGAGCGATCCGAGCTGTTTTCTTGTAATGCTGGACGGAGGATGAATCGATGCCCAGATCCTGGCAGAAAATGCCATCCTCCATCGTAAGGGTCACCCGGCAAACCCCCAGTGGTCCTGAGATCACTGTTGGTCAATGTCTAAGTAGTGGGGGGTGGGAGGAAAGCGAAATGCTCTCAGGAGGGCTGTCAGGTAGTCTCGGATGCCCTGGGAGAGAATTCACTTGAATTTTTCCCCACCTTGGCCTTACTTCTCTTGAGGAGAAATCTGAAAAATGCTAAAGCAGGGGGTCAGTGGTCACGGAGTTGGGTGCAGGGATTAGAGGTGGCAGAGGCAGGGGATCCGGAAAGAAGAGTGAAGGTGTTGCTTCAGTGAAAGTGCGTGTAACCCTGACCCTTTTCATTGTCAACATTTTTTAACATAGCTTATACTAATTAATCAGGCCTTGGTCTTAAATGCTTGTCCACAGCTGCTGCCAATTGATTTATCCCCTGATAGAGGTCGGCTGTTGACCAATGTAGTTTCCTTTTACTGTGTCGACTAGCTTGAATGTGTTTGGTTTTTTTCCCCTAATATTAGGCATCCATACCATTTTGTTGAGGGCATTTACACGTGACTTTTATGATCATTATCAATGTTACTAGCAACCCTCTATTGAACATGAAAGTACAGGATAGTTAGACTGGGACCCTGCTCAGTGAATTCTCACTTAAATATATATGTGTGTGTATATATATATATATATATATATATATACTATCAGCTACTCTGTGGGAGGCAATTGATTAGGGCCCTGGATCTGGATTTAGTTTTCTGAAAAGTTTTTTTCTTATTTATTTTTCTCCTCCCCCCCACCCCACCCCAAGTCTGGGTAGGCTGCCATTCACTTCTTGTGACACAATTCCTTGGGAAGTTCTTCTGTTAGCACTTTTGTGTTTCTGTAAAGTAAGACAGTTACCAGTTCATGATTTTATTAAGAGTGTGACAGTTATTTTTAGACATGCCTTTTGACTTTTTAATGTATCTCTTAGCCTTGGTTTTATTTTAGCATTCTGGGTTATTTTTAAGGTCATAGGGACCTGGTGAAACATAATTTTAGTGCTTATCTTTTTTTTTTAATGGAGGTCTGAAAATCACATCCAGTTTTAATCAGGGCATCCAGTTAGATTCAGGAATTTCCTTCACTCAGGGAGATTGCTGAGAAAGTTGAAATGCATTGTTTCATTGTGTTATATTTAGTTGTTTGTAGCTGATAGATCTATTCCTATATAAAAATACATGTAAGATTCCTGGAAATTCTATCCAAGGTGCATTATCTTTTGTTTAACCATTAGCATGTTGTTTTAAAGTTGCAGACAAGCTTTTCACTCATTTAACCAGCCTGAAAGGTTTTAGAATATTGCATAGTTACTGTGATTTCAGGGATTTATTCTTTGTTGTTGTTGTTACCAATTCAAATTTATTGCAAACTAGTGGTAGAAATTAACCACTACAGTTAATGCTAAGGAAGATTTTTACACTGGATGAGTAATTTGACAGCAATTTTGAAAAAGGAAGTGTAATTACTGGTAAAACTGCATATTACTGTTCTATGAAAAACCTAGGGATTAAAAACTGCACTCCAAAGTCAGAGCTGGTTAATATTTATGGATAACTAGTTTGCTAAGAGGACATCAGCTTTTACATATTTTCCTGTTTCTACTAAAAAGTAGAAAGTATCCTTGCTTGGAGTAACCATTAAAAATCTCTAAGCAATAAAATAAAACGCACACCAGTTTATATTTGCAAATAAAAGATTCTGTGAAAGCACTTAATAGTGGAAAAAAGATCCCACAAAGGAAAAAAAAAATCCACCTGGAATGCTGATCAGTGGCTAGTTAGTTGAGGACATTCTTCTCTGCCAAATCCTGTTTCTCACTTCCTTGAAACGAATTTCAACTGACAGGGACTGAATGCAAAGCCTGCTTCATTGAGGACTATGCTCTTTTTAAGTAAAGCGTTATAAAAAACTGGCATCTGCAAGAGCTTGCATGGTTCAATTGTCAGTTTCACCTTGAAAATCTATTTGCTGTAGCCCATGACTGGAAGTTAATTGAAAAGAGATATTAATGTGTTGCATTTTTGTCTCATCATGTCTTTTGTTTGGTAGGCACTTTCCATATCACACAACCATCCATTCCCCTTTATCTCCAAAAACTGAGAAGGTAGAGAAAGGTGAATTTATAGTCAATTTTGAAGCAGTTATTTCTCATGATTTGGAGTTATTGTAGCAATACCCACATTTGACTTTTTTCTTATTTTTAAAAAGCCATGATCTTTATTTGGCATAGTTTCCATACATTAACTCCTAAGTTACTTTTTAAGATGATGAACAAATACGTAAAGGTTTTAAAAATGTAAATTAGTCTAGAAGAGAAAGTTTTTGACCTGAAATTTATAAGAAACATGATTCTACATACAAAAGCGATTTAAAAAAATTTATACTCCAAAAATGGACATTACCCTTATTTTATATCTCACCCATTCATATTACAATGTATTGGATTAATTTAATTATACTTGGCTTCAAAAAACATTTAACCTTCTATATTAAAATGACATGTAAAATTAACTGAGCACCTGTGCAATAGAACCTCCCAATAAATGATAATGGTGATTTGACACATCTTCCATCTTCATTTTTTTCCACAGTTGATATAAAAGTTCCTAAATAATGTTTGGAAAGCAGTGGGCATTTTATTAAAGCAAACATTGGTTCAGTTTAATGGAGGTAATTGTAAGTGATAAGAGCGGAGCAAGTTATCTCTGTGTTGTTTAAACAGAAGGAGCTACTTCGCACCATTTCCAGGAGCCATCTGTATCAGAAAAGGGTTTGCACCTGTCTGTCCACACTAATTATAGATTAGGGGCAAAGAAATGAAATTCGAGGAGGTTTTCAGCTAATGAAATCCATACTGATTTTATTGTAAATGTGTTTGATGTAAAGAGGTCCTTGGTTGGGTAGTGAGTAAAATAAATTGCTATATAGCTTCCAGGCACTTTAGCGCTGAAGCAGCATTCTACTGCATTAACAAAGGTGGTGAATGAAGGCCCATTGCTTTCTTAAAAAAAAATAATAAAAAGGACTTCACCTATGTTCTCATCTTTACATCTGCAATTTCTGGGTTGTTTTTTTTTTCCAAACCAGTCCTCTTTAGGCAAGTTATTTTAAGGCCAGATTAAAGGTGCAGAGAACATTGTTCTTTGTTGATATGTGGAAATTCCCTAAGGAAGTAATGAAGAAAAGGTAGGTTCTGCTTGAAATAGTTCCATGCAAACAATCAGGAAACCACATATCTCCCCTACTCCCCCCATGCATTTTGGTTTCATATGTGTGGAAGATTAAAGTAAAATGAGTGAGAAATCTATTCAGCAATAAAGGGTCACATGAATTCCTGCCACATCTGTTTATAGTAATTATGAACATAATTAACATAAGAATTACAAATGAAGTAATGACAAGCTGAGCAACGAGATATTATGCCATAATGGTCATATGTTGGAATTCTCACATTATAGCACACAAGAATTCATCTATTCAGATGCAAAGAAAGTTAGAAATTTTTTATCAATGTTTATTGTTCAGAAGTTACCTGACTGGGTTAGATGGCCTTTTTTAAAAAAACCTTTTAGGAAGGTAACTCATTATTAAAAGACAGTCAGATAAATTAAGATTTCTAGCCTCCAGCCTGGACTTTGAGACAGCTGGGATTAGGGAATGTGCCAGTTAGACATTCATCTTATGATTGTATTTATTTTTATTGCTGATCCTCTTTATTTTAAATTTTGAGTGGTTTGCAACAAATTGTTTGCTTTAGGAAGAGTACTGTATTCTTCTCATTTGAAAATTGATTCTGTTTTTATATCCCTGCATGCCAAAAGACAATGCACATCTAGGACAGTTGTAGAAATAATGAGACAACACAATTAGAATTTAAAAAGGCAAGTTAAATTCAGTTTTAAAGGTGTGTGTGTGTGTGTGTGTAAACGTACTGGCTGTACTGACTAGCAAAACATTGTTCTTATTATATCTAAAAGAGCACCCTTTGGATGAGTCAGGCAAGATTCTTGTAAACTGATTTGAGTTGATTTTTTTTTCCTTATTGGAGTTGTTGGTGGTTCAGTGTTGTTAGTATCTGATCTATATCTATTCTGTAGAATTAAAAGCAACTTTTTCTTTAGTGATTTGTTAGACATAGGTTCTTCTAAGTGCAGTACCTAGTCAAAGCTGCAGAAAGGGGAAAGCTTGCCTTTTGAGAGTAGAAATGTTAGCCCAATAATCTGGTAGTGCATTTAAACCATGCTACAGTAACAGCGTTTTCATCCATTTATCTTTTGTAATATAGCTTGTCAAATGGCTCATTTCGTAGATTTGCACCCCTCTCTAACTCTTCAGTCAGGTCAGTTTATGAAGAATGAAAAAAAATATTTCTTTGGCTGGTTCTCAGTGATACCAAGGGGTTTTCACATTATTGGATTACTGGAGGATTTGTGACAGATTCCTTTTTATATGACATTCATTGCATTGACAAAATTTTCACACACTTGCCCCTCCCCCATCTAAGTTCTAATTTTCACTTTGTGTTACGTATTGAATGCCCCTTTAATTCTTGCAACCGCGGAGCATTGCGGTTGGGGGTGGGGGGACACAAAACCTCAAAGAAAACCTCTAGTTTGACCGATATGGATATGGACAGAGTACTTGACTAAACAGTTATTTTAATTCTTGAAAAAAGCATCCAGTTGTTGTCTCTGTCTTTATTACTCCATAGAAATGCAAGAGAGGCATTTCTTTGGAGGGATTTCTCCCCTCCCCCTGCAAATCCTCCATACTCCTTCATTTTCACACAACCAGAAGAAATTGTTTTTCATACTTCAACCTCTCAGAGCAGCTGGGTCCACTCTGAACAGGAGAGACCTAGTCCACTGTCTACCCCACTTGGATTATGCTACTCTTGCTACAATAATGGCTTTATTTTTTCAAAACACAGCTCAACCAAGCAGACAAATGAAACATTCTTCTTCCTCCTCTTACCCCCTCCCCCCTTCCTGACCTCCACCAGCGTTGCTCTATAAATGCATCTGATCAGGTGTTCATAAAGACTGACGGGTACATTTAAAAAAGAAAAGGGGCCCTTAAGGGACCAATCAGGTACATCTTTCTCTTGACTAGTGGAAGAGATAAAGGCTGATCAGACTGCAGAATTCATCATTACTCAGGCCATGGGCCAGTAGATGAGTTGTGAGCCTTACTGACCAATATTTATATTTCTGACTTCAACCTACTGCTTCCAGCAAATGCAAACACATTAAAAAAAATTACCACCCCCTTCAGTAATATTTCCAATGGCAATTTCAGTATATCCTCAGTAGCTGACCTCTTCCCTCATCGATATGAATCATAGAAGTCAATATATGGAATAAACCAGTGGAGAGTTTGGGCAGGAGCTTAGGGAAATGATTTCCTCAGTAGCAAGGGTCTGTGCATGGCTGGGTGTGTATTCACTGGTGCCTGATAAAGATAAAGGAAATCTGCAAAATAGGGAAGATTCCTCTTTGGATGGCCTGGGAAATGGTTCTTAGAGACCCATATTCTAACGCTGCCAGTCCATCTCCTGGATGAAGATTTCTTCAGAAGAAGATTCAAATGCTACTTAGATGAGATCTTACTGCAAACACTACCAGGTGACCACAACCACCAGTGGAGATTGTTGTAAGGGCAGGGCTGAGAAGCAGTGTGGCCTAGTGGATAGAGCCCAGGCCCGGGAATCAGAGGACCTGGGCTCTCATCCCAGTTCTGACACTTGTCTGCTGTGTGACCTAGCACAAGTCTTTTAACCTCTCTATCACTCAGTTTCCTCATCTGTAAAATGTGGATTAAATACCTGTCCTTCCTTTTACTTAGACTATGAGCGTCTTACAGGGCAGGAATTGTCTGATCTGATTAACTTCTATTCACTCCAGCGTTTTGTAAAGCTCTTGGTATATAGTAAGCCTTTAAACAAGTGCCACACTTCTCTTCATTCCCAGGCCCTGGCCATCTCACCGATGCTTAAAGGAGAGCATTAGGCCAACCAACTTTCCCAGTTGCAGGGGAAAGGTGTAGAGTAACAGATACTCGAGCTTCTTTGCATGCACACCCGCTGTACTCTCCGGGCTGCTGATAATCTCTCCCACTTGCCTTTTGACTGTATTTGCACACTTTACTCTTACTCTCTTCTCCTTTTCCCCCTCCCTCTCTTCCTCTTCTGCCTCCCTCCCCGCCCCCCCCATGCCTCTTTTTTCCTGTTCTCCTAGTCCCCCTCACACACTCTTACACACACTCTGTTTATTTTCCTGCCTCCATCTGGACCCTGCTGATATTGTAATCATCCTGATGCACATTGCCCCCCCCTTCCCCCTCTCCCATCACCCTCTCATGTTCTCACACACACACACACACACACACACACACACACACACACACACGTGCCATCTTGACAAGGCTTTTTTTTTTACTCCAGATAAGATGCGATGAGGGTTTAATGAATACAAAGCCAGGGGCTCGGTGCTGCTGCCTGTTCTTTCCTCCGCCAAAAGGTTAGTCTTCATGAATAGGGGAGGGAGAAGGAAGGAAGGAGAGAGTGAGATTGGGAAGGAAGTGGGAAGAGGGGAGATTAAAGGGGGAGGAGGGGTCGGTTGCCTTTCCCTCTCCCTTTTCCAAACGATGCACCAGTCGATAAGACTCGGAGAAGTGAAGATGTAATCTGTTATCTGCGGCTTCTCTGAAGGTGACGGAGAATTTGCATTTAAAGATTAGCAGGAAGAGAGAGGAAAATGTGCCTTTGTTGTATGGGGGTTAGAGGAGGAGGAGGCATCAGTCCTGGCCTTGACGCTATCTCCCTCCTTTTTCTGCAATCCAAACGGGACTCAAGGAGGTGAGACGCCCAGAGGGGCCTTATCTCTAATTGGGTTGAGTTGGGCCGGATTGAGTGGGTTTAGGGAGACTCGATAAAGGAAGGGAGAGTGAGGGTGGAGTGGGAGGGACAAGGGATTATTTATTGACTGGGCTTTAAAGCTATTAGATGGAGGAGAAAAATAAAGCAGCGCGACGACTTTATTGGCTATTTTTATTAGGTGAGAATGGAGAGGGTATCATCCCCCCTCCTCCCCTTACATCCATACACACACCTTTCTGGAAGACAACCCGAAAGCCTCTGATGGATTTAAGAACCGTTTTATCTCCTCGGCCACCTATCTTATTGTAGGCAAGAAGACTTTCTGGATAGCTACTGAGATTTAAAGGTGAGGCACCGTTAGGTTGGGAGAGATCTGAAAGAGATCACGGTGGATGTGCCTTAATCCGGAGTGGCTTTTTTTTAGGTGAGTGAGAGAACTGCTTTCATAAGTATTTGGGTTTCAGGGAAAATGTTATTACGTGGTGTTTTACTCCCGAGTTTGTTAGCTTTGCTGGATGTTTTTATCGGAAAGCCCAGAGGTAGCACAGCACTAAATTGTTAGGTAAATATTCTCGGGAGTTGGATCCCTACACTTCGGGTCTTGGGAAGGGCAAAAGAATCAAAGTTCTTTCTGGAATCAAGAATAGCTCCTTTTCACTCTGGTTCTGAAGGATGAAATCAATTCTTGCCTGTGAAAAGGAAAGACAAATGAAAAACATCTTTGTTTCTCCTCACTGGACATGTAGTAGGTGTTTGCATAGATGTATAGATATGATCCAGTAACTAAAAGCCTAATTAAAATTTGTTTAAAGCCAGAGGGGGCATGTATCCTTGTTGACAGCAGCAGATCGATAGGGTAAAACAATGGAGTCCCATTATTTTACTTCCATTGACTGGACATATTGACATTTCAGGTTTGCAATTGCCTCAGTGAGCATGATGAAACACTGAAATTCACAGAGCAACTGTCTAGAGTGGCACATATATTACCAGTATGTCATCTCTGCCTTCAGGTTACCTTATCACTGAAGCAGAATGGTAATAGATGGCAGCATAGTGCTTCAGAAGGGTTAGGGCTCCATCAGTTAAGAAACTGATGCTGAACAGGTCTACCGAGCATCTTTAATTATACCTAGAGTTATGGATAGGGGAGATGTGATACAGCACTTTAGAGTGTAAGAGGCTCAGGAGCAGACAGGCTCATGGGGAGCTTATCTTTCAAATTTAAGAATATGCTTTCAAACTTTGCTTCAGCACTTCAGTAGATATTTATAATGCATTGTTGTGGCCCCTTCGCAGATATCTAGGCTGACATCTATTCATCCTCTTCAGGCCCCCAGAATCGACAAAATCTACACCTGAAAAGAAGGTTGGGGTTCCCACCCTTCAGTTTCTATCCTTTTGAAAAAACTTGGTAGAGTAGGAAAACCTAAAAGCCTATTTTGTGAAAGAAGAATGACCTGAAATATGCATGTGAATTACATTTTATATTTAAATGTGTCATAGTGCACTTGATACCTTTTGGTACATATGTGTTGTATGCACACATTTGTGTCCATACGGTGTATAAATACACACTTATCAGAAGAGATCAGAGGTTGTCAACTGCTCACTGAGGTTGTGGTTTCATTTTACTTTCCCTCAGTGAAATTCATCAATGTTAAGCAGGAATAACATACAAGAAATGGAAAAGCATTCAAAGGACTAATATGAAAGTCACTACTAAATGAACACAATTTTGCATTTTCATTTGTTTTAAAAATATAATTTTGAATGTGCCACATGGACAGCAATTGTTGCCATTAAGTGGACTGCAGATGCCCTTTAAGATGACAAAACAAAACTTGTCCTTTTTATCATTTTCATGAAAATGTTAGGTTTCTATTTGATCAGCAGGTGCTGTTGAGATGAAAGCCATGTGTAAATTTTCAGAAGGCCAAAAGTGTCAATTCAGAAAAAGGAAAGTGATAAGAGAAAATGCAATCAGTTTTCCTGTTTTCAATTTGTACAGGATTTGAAGAGCTGTTTTGTTTAACTGCTACATCTGCTCCAATATGAATATTGAATTAGTTCTTCTAAAAATAGCACCCTATAATTTGGAAGCTACTGCATCTTTTGTTAATGCAAGTGGGTTATTTAAAAAAAAAACACAGAAAAACACTTTTTTATTCTGAAAAATCTCTTGCCTAATGTGCACTTTTGTTTATTGGCACTTTTATCTTCAACAGATAAAATGGTATTATATAATTAGGACCTTATCTTGTTTGACTCTAAAAGAAGTATCTATAGGTGGAGATCAGGGAGTTATAAATGGATTTTCACAAAAACAGTATATGCATATGTAGATAGATAAATATATGCATACACATACATTATATACAATTCCTTGAATCTTCTTATATCCATGAATGCCAATCATTTTAGATCAATTATTACATATGTTACAATCATACACTTTGTAAATTACTGCCAACTAATTGCATACTAAGCTTTCTTTGACTTATTTCATATATTACACCTGCAAATGTAAATTGAAAGTAATCAAGGATATTTTACTTACCAGAGGTTGGAGAACTATTTTTTTCCATGTTTTAATAAAGTAATTAAATTATGCTTAAGTGCTGCATATAACAGCATTTACTTCTACAGTGCTGCTAATCAAATACATTTTATGGACATGGAAAGCACCATATTAGAGAGAAATTTGGATCATTTTACAGTGGCATTTCCAGGAAAAAGTAATGTTGATTTTCAACTACATATTAAAAGCCCCTCACTTTGCAGACAGTTACAATCAAAAGACTATTAAAGTTATTTTCTATAGCTTAAATGAAATTAAAGTAACAAATGAAAAACACTCTTCTCTATGTAAATGCATGAAATGTACATGACACACATCCTCAGAACTATATAGTGTGGAAGGTGACTGAAGGAATCTGAGTAAGGTTCTGTTTGTAACCATACCAGTTATACAATTGCGTTGATTTATGGCCAAAGTGATTTGCACCGGGTTATAGCTGATCATTTGCTTAACATTAATTCAAATCTAGGACCAAGGTAGTTCCAGGTCCCCCACTCAACTGCAAAACCATACTTCATTTACAGATAAACACAGCAATAATCTCATGATTGAATAAAACAACAAAAAATAAGACTGCACCAAATTAACATGTTTTATATTAGCATATTTAGTCTATCCTCTGAAAACACCAACTGTTTAAAGAATAGCCAGTTTAGGGGATAGATTTTCTGAGCAACGGACTGAAATAAAATATAACAAAGCCTTCCTAAAGGATGTATCATCATCATCGTCATCATCATCATCATCATCAATCGTATTTATTGAGCGCTTACTATGTGCAGAGCACTGTACTAAGCGCTTGGGAAGTACAAATTGGCAACATATAGAGACAGTCCCTACCCAACAGTGGGCTCACTATTATGGTATTTGTTAAACATTTACTATGTGGCAGACACTGTACTAAGCGCTGTGGTGGATTCAAGCAAATCGGTTTGGACACAGTACCTGTCACGCATAGTACAGTCTTATTCTCCCCATTTTACAGATGAGGTAAATGAAGCACAGAGAAGTGAAGTGACTTGCCTAAGGTCACACAGCAGACAAGTGTCAGAGCTAGGATTAGAACCCATGACCTTCTGATTCCCAGGACTGTGCTCTATCCACTATGCCATACTGCTTCAATATGCACATATGTATGCACACATATTTAATACTGCATCTTGTAGACTACCTAGTTCCTTACTAAGCGCTCAGTTGTACTTCTTAGGCATGTGCCACTGGAAGCAGAAAGAGCTATGGCAATATCCACTGAAAAAGAGTCTAACGGAATACATGATCCTTGTAATCTGTGGTTAGCGACCCTGTGGTTGTCACATTTATAGAACCAAACAGCATCAGCATGAGTAGCTGTGCAGTTTAGTAGAAACAGCCTGGGCCTGGGAATCAGAAGACTTGGATTGTAAACCTGGCTCCTCCACTTGCCTGCCGTTACTTTCATCATCATCAATCGTATTTATTGAGCGCTTACTGTGTGCAGAGCACTGTACTAAGCGCTTGGGAAGTACAAGTTGGTAACATATAGAGACAGTCCCTACCCAGCAGTGGGCTCACAGTCTAAAAGGGGGAGAGAGAGAACAAAACCAAACATACTAACAAAATAAAATAAATAGAATAGATATGTACAAGTAAAATAAATAGAGTAATAAATATGTACAAACATATATACATATATACAGGTGCTGTGGGGAAGGGAAGGAGGTAAGATGGGGGGGATGGAGAGGGGGACGAGGGGGAGAGGAAGGAAGGGGCTCAGTCAGGGAAGGTCTCCTGGAGGAGGTGAGCTCTCAGTAGGGCCTTGAAGGGAGGAAGAGAGCTAGCTTGGCGGATGGGCAGTGGGAGGGCATTCCAGGCCAGGGGGATGACGTGGGCCGGGGGTCGATGGTGGGACAGATGAGAACGAGGTACGGTGAGGAGATTAGCAGCAGAGGAGCGGAGGGTGCGGGGTGGGCTGTAGAAGGAGAGAAGGGAGGTGAGGTAGCAGGGGGCGAGGTGATGGACAGCCTTGAAGCCCAGGGTGAGGAGTTTCTGCCTGATGTGCAGATTGGTAGCCACTGGAGATTTTTGAGGAGGGGAGTAATATGCCCAGAGCGTTTCTGGACAAAGATAATCCGGGCAGCAGCATGAAGTATGGATTGAAGTGGGGAGAGACACGAGGATGGGAGATCAGAGAGAAGGCTGATGCAGTAGCCCAGACGGGATAGGATGAGAGCTTAAATGAACAGGGTAGCGGTATGGATGGAGAGGAAAGGGCGGATCTTGGCAATGTTGCGGAGCTGAGACCGGCAGGTTTTGGTGACGGCTTGGATGTGAGGGGTGAATGAGAGAGCGGAGTCGAGGATGACACCAAGGTTGAGGGCTTGTGAGACGGGAAGGATGGTAGTGCCGTCAACAGAGATGGGAAAGTCAGGGAGAGGGCCAGGTTTGGGAGGGAAGACAAGGAGTTCAGTACTTTGGGCAAATAACTTAATTTCTCCCTATCTTAGTTTCCTCATCTGTAAGATGAAGATTCCCCCTTAGACTGTCAGCTCCATATAGTACAAGAACACTCTAAACTGATTAATTTTTCATCTACTCCAGCACCTAGTACAGTGCTTGATGCTTAATCTGTATGTCTATGGGAGAACCTTTGTGATGTTGGTGATCACCATTTGAGGCAGTACCATTCATTCATTTAATCGTACTTATTGAGTGCTTACTGTGTACAGAGCACTGTACTAATCACTTGGGAAGTACAAGTTGGCAACATATAGAGATGGTCCCTACCCAACAGTGGGCTCACAGTCTAGAAGGGGGAGACAGAGAACAAAACAAAACATATTAACAAAATAAAATAAATAGAATATGTACAGGTAAAATAAATAAATAGAGTAATAAATGTGCACAAACATATATACATATATACAGGTGCTGTGGGGAAGGTAAGGAGGAAAGGTGGGGGGATGGAGAGGGGGAGGAGGGGGAGAGGAAGAAGGGGGCTCAGTCTGGGAAGGCCTCCTGGAGGAGGTGAGCTCTCAGTAGAGCCTTGAAGGGAGGAAGAGAGCTAGCTTGGCGGATGTGGGGAGGGGGGGCATTCCAGGCCAGGGGGATGATGGGGGCCGGGGGTCGATGGTGGGACAAGCAAGAATGAGGCATGGTGAGGAGATTAGCGGCAGAGGAGCGGAGGGTGCAGGTTGGACTGGAGAAAGAGAGAAGGGAGGTGAGGTAGGAGAGGGCGAGGTGATGGACAGCCTTGAAGCCATGGGTGAGGAGTTTCTGCCTAATGTCTGAAGAAGCAGGATTATTACAGCATCACAACATCTCTGTTTTGAATGCAGTCTGCCAAAAATCATAGGTAGGAAGAGGACTTTTGTGTTGGGGTTGAGATCTCAAGTCAATTCACTTTGTGCCACAGTAAAATTGGGATTAAGACTGTGAGCCCCTTGTGGGACAGGGACCGTGTCCAACCTAATTATCTTGTATCTACTCCAGCACTTAGAACAGTGCCTGGCACAGAGTAAGTGCTCAACAAATGCCATAATAATAATGATGATGATCATAATAATAATAATAAAGCCAACTAACTCTCTATGTATATTTTTCCTCTCCCCTGGAATACTCAGGGTGTTAAATATTTAATAAATGCCTCATTCACTTCAAGAGAGTAACCAAGTTCTTGAGTTTTCAAGTCTAGTTTGAACTGTAGTCCAAGAATCCAACTACCACTGTGTGGGAAAATACTTGGGGAACAATATTGTTCGTAAAGAACGGATTAGGGGAAGTAGCAAAGAGGAGAAATTGGGCCTACGGTTAACACTCTCCTATTATCTAACCTACAATCTACTTATCTCAAAGGGATGGTTGGAATGTGACTATCCAGGCTCATTCAATCTCTTCAAACCTGGGGCTACAAGCATTAAACCTTCTTCAGGCTATTTTAAATTTTCCTTTAAATCCTAGTACTGGACTACTATGAGCTGTTAAGTAGTTGATGATGTTCAAGAGTTAGTTATATTCCCATGATGGATGGAGTAATAAATCACAGTGGCTATCATGTTTTCAAAGCTGTATATTGTTTTATAAAACAAACCTATTTGTTGAATAATCTTTGCTAGAACTAGAAAATATTTAGTGATTTTTGTGGTCAATGTGGAATGTAAAGGAAATCTTAACACTGCTGTGTGTGTATGTTTTGACAGGGTTCATTTCAATATCTTCTCATTTTGAAATATTAAGCAGAGTTTCTGCTCTCCCGTTGTGATCTTCCCACTCTTTACTTTGCCTTGCATCATTCTGGGCTTGGGTGGAATTTCATTTGAGTGGTTTTTTGCAGAATCCCAGCTCTTCTGGGGGTTTTCGGGAGCATGGAATAAGACTTCAATAAGAATAAGAAAGTTTTCCCTTGACTGGCCTGATAGGAGAAGAGAGATTTTGATATCTTTACGGAAACAGGCGGCGGGGAAAAACACATCTCAGACTAGAAAAGCAGAACTACCAGACATGTCCTTTTTTTGTGAATAATTCTATCCCAGATACTAAATGAGTGAACTTAGAAAGACAATCCGGCAGACTAAATGGGTTCCTACAATTTCTCCAGCATTTCTAATGGACATTTTTCATCTCCTGCAGCTGAATCTTGAAAGTCCCCAATGCATTTCTTTCTAGAGTGATTGTAGGAATTCACTTTTATCCTATCAAGGTTTACAGTCATTTTAGCCATTTCCTTGAGATGGGTGGACCCAACCTCCCACTAAAACTTGTTAAATCATGAAAATCTGGTAGGTGAAATCTTAACATGAATTATATAGCGGTATCATTAGTTCAGCCAAAGTGGGAGGTGCTTGGGGGGCAGTTTGGACAAAATCACTCCTGTAATTACTGCACTCAAATGCAACATTACTGAATGCAAATGCAGCATGGTGTAGTGGATAGAGCACGGGTCTGGGAGTGAGAAGGTCATAGGTTCCAATCCTGGCTCTGCCACTTATCTGCTGTGTGACCCTGAGCAAGTGACTTCAGTTCTCTGTGCTTCAGTTACCTCATCTGTACAATGGGGTTTGAGACTGTGAGCCCCACATGGTACAGAGACTGTCCAACTTGATTTACTTGTACCCACCCCAACACTCAGTACAGTGCCTGGCACATAGTAAGCACTTAACAAAAACCACCAATATTATTAATCTCACTATGTTTAATGAGGAAATATAGCCAAATGGAAGAAGGTGTTTAGAATAAATTTTGGTAGGAAGTTTAGCTTTGGGGAAAAAACACAGGAGACCTTGGTTCTAGGCTCAGCTGAATCACTTGCCTGCCATTTGACTTTTCTTAAATTTATTTGTGCCTCAATTAGTTACTTTTTGGCACTCAGGCAAGTAAGACAGTAAGATTTCAATAAATACCATTAATTGACTGTAAAATTAGAAGAAAATGCCTGTCCTTATTCCCTCTTATATTGTAAGGCCCATATAGGGCAGGAATTATATCCAGTCCAATTTTCTTGTATTCATGAGTGCACAGAGCATTCTACTAAGTGCTTGGGAGAGTACAATACAACAATAAACAAACATCTATTGCATCATTTAATGCAGTGCTTGTCATGTGGTAAGCACTAAGTAAATATCAATGTGTTATTATTGTTCCAGGATTTTGACCATGAATTTTTTCAAAATTTTCACTTGTCTTGCACTTCAGATGTAGTTGGCTAAATAACTGCAGGAGGCTAAAATATATCTCCCTGGCTGGGAGGTAATAGCTCATTTGCATATAAGTACCCATCATTACCACAGGCTGAGGTTTATTTGTTGTTCAAGAGCTATTGGACTGTATTTCCTATCTGGGTGGGGGTGGTAGTCTCATTCAAGGTGCTAGGGTCTAGTGACTCTCTATAATGGACTTCCTTTCAATGCCCTGTTTGCATTGATTTTGTTATTGGCCCAGTAAATCACATAAATCTGATTGCTGTTTTATAATTGACAAGTTGCAGAAAATGTTTTGAAGTGCAGTGGAAATTCAAGTGGTTGCTTCAGGTAAAAGAGAATGTGTAGAATTAAGGCCTATCTGAGCTGCAAATAAGCTTAAATCAAACCCAGAGGAAATGGTAATACCTGACATGGGTACTAAAGCAATATCATAAAATGTCTAGAAGAAAATGTTATGAGATTTAAAACATTTCAGTTGGACAATTTCAAGAATAGGGCTGTATTGCCAAGGATTGAGAAACAGCATGGCTCAGTGGAAAGAGCACAGGCTTGGGAGCCAGAGGTCATGGGTTCTAATCCTGACACCGCCACTTGTCAGCTGTGTGACCTTGGGCAAGTCACTTAACTTCTTGGAGCCTCACTTACCTCATATGTAAAATGGGAATGAAGACTGTGAGCCCTATGTAGGACAACCTGATTACCTTGTATCTCCCCTAGTGCTTAGAACAGTGCTGGCCCATAGTAAGCGTTCAACAAATACCAACATTCTTACTATTATTAAGGGAGAAATTGCTACAAAATGGTTTAATTTTTCATGATGAAGACCATACCACAAATATATGTATGTATATATATATATATATATATACTGCTGTCACAGAGATTTAAAGATATAGATTCTCAGTGGCTTTCAGGTGGAATCAAAATGGCAGCAGAAACTTTTTTTTCTGGTATTTGTTAAGGACTTACTACAGTGCTCTGCACACAGTAAGTGCTCAATAAATACAATTGATTGATTGATTGCTAGGCACTTACCAAGTGCTGGGGTAGACATGAGTAAATCTGGTTGGACACAGTCCATGTCCGGCATGGGCTCACAGTCTTAACCCCCATTTTACAGGGGATGTAACTGAGGTACAGAGAAGTGAAGTGACTTATCCAAGGTCACACAGCAGATAAGTGGCAGAGCCAGGATTAGAACTGTGGAAACACAATGGTCAAGGTCCTGCATTTATCCCTCTGCACTCTTTCAGCTCTAGACCTTCTTCATCACCTCTGGCTGTACTTGATTACCAAGGCAAGCACTGCACAGCACATCTTCACTTTGTTCTCAGGTCTTCTAAAAGGAGTATCTGGAAATGATGAAGCTACTCCTTTGATATAATCAGGACTCCTGGCCCTGCTGTTCTGTGGCATCTAATCAGCTAGAGAACAAAGCAGTGACCTGATGGAAAAAAAAATCCCAGCCCTAGGAGTTATTGCTGCCTATCCTGATTATTATTATTATGGTATTTAAGTGCTTACTATGTTGCCACGTACAATACTAAGTGCTGGGGTGGATACAAGCAAATAGAAGGTCACAGTCCCTGTCCCACATGAGACTCACAGTCTCAATCCCGATTTTGCAGATGAGGGAACTGAGGCCCAGAGAAGTGAAGTGACTTGCCCAAGGTCACACAGCAGACAAGTGGTGGAGCTGGGATTAGAACCCATGACCTTCTGACTCCCAGGCCTGTGCTCTGTCCAAAACACCATGTATTTGCCCTGTATTGTACTCACTGGGCAAGTCACTTAACTTCTCTGTGCCTCAGTTACCTCATCTGTAAAATGGGGATTAAGACCGTGAGCCCCACATGGGACAATCTCATAACCTTGTATCTATTCCAGCATGTAGAACAGTGATCTGCATGTAGTAAGCACTTAACAAATACCATTATTATTATTATTATTATTAATTAAATGCTGTACCAGCTTTATATAAAGAAACTCTGGATTGCTTAGAGTTGAGATGGCCTTGACTAGCAGAGGAAACCCTGCCAGTCAACTACCACTCCCTACTAGTGCTAGAAGAAGGGCTCATAGTAATAAACTTGTCTCAAACATACCCACTAAAACACAACGCAGAATCCGTGAAGTTTTTCTTCCCCAGAACCCAGATCCTTCTAACTTCCAGGCCCACACGCTATCCACTAGGCCAAGCTACTTCTCAACTTGAGAGTAGTGCCAAAAAAGATTATAGGGAATGGCCCACAGTTCAGGAACATGGATGGCCATTATTGCTGGAAGAATTGAAGATGTTCCACTGACCAAATCCTTTACCTAATGCACAGCAGAGCTTTGTGGGGGCAGATCTTTAGTTTATGTTTTATGAGTTGTTGCTAGTTGGGTTACAAGTATAATAGCCAAAAAATCTGGTTACTGAAATCATTAAAGCTAGAAGCACATTCTTTATAGACAGCTGTTCTTCAGAATCAGGGATGATAATATTGGTGACAAGATCCTTTCCACTGATATAACATCTCTATTCCACACTATACACATAAACATTGTCCTATGCCATGGTGTTCTATTTACTACCTGCAGCACCTGCTTTTGAATCTGTCTCTTGCATTTGTTTTTTATTAGCTATAGTTTCCTCAAGGTTAAAGCCCACCCGTCTTTCCTGTGAGCCAGCTTTGAGTGAGGTGATCTTTTGAGCATCTTTTCTAATCCCTAGCACCCAGGCAACCTCAAGGTATAACCAACTTAAGCAATAAACTACAGATCATGGTTGACTTCATAGTTTGCATCCTGACCCTACGTGCATGTTATGTACACAGTGATGAGCAAACACAGCTGGAAAGAACAGCAGATGATATTGGTACTGTTTGCCTCATGTTGCTGGAGTGAGTGGGGCATCAGAGGAACTACTATTATCCACACCTGTCACATACATGCACACACACACACACACACACACACACACAAACACACTCTCTCTGTATCTATCTGTCTACCTCTCTCCTATATTCTGGATAGATTTATTTAGGAACTGAATCTGGATTTGACCTCTGATGGAAACAAATGTGGATTGCAAATTCTCTTCTCTCTTGCCATAGATGAGGGTAAATCAGTCACCTCCACTCTAAAAAGGAAATTAATGTGATTGTTTTTCCACTGGCTTGTTCAATTGGGGCTATGCTTGATTTGGAAAGGGGGCTGTAAAATAGGTGCTGAAGAACAAGGTATTTAGTAATAAGGTATTAATTGCTTTTCATTCATTCAATCATATTTGAGTGCTTACTGTGTGCAGAGCAGTGTATTGAGAAATTGGGGAAATACAATATATCAACAGACAGTAACATTCCCTAGTTTAAAATAAATTGAGTAGTTTCATGAGAAAGTCAGAAGTTCTGAAGAAATACCAATTCTCAGACTGACTCTGGGAGCCCATTGTTGTGTAGGGACTGTCTCTATATGTTGCTGACTTGTACTTCCCAAGCGCTTAGTACAGTGCTCGGCACAAAGTAAGGGCTTAGTAAGTACAATTGAATGAATGAATGAATATTGTACTCCCTTAAGCACTTAGTACAGTGCTCTGCACACAGTAAATGCTCAATAAATACTATTGATTGGATTAATCATACTAGGAGCAACATAAAGGAAAAAGTAATGGTTGAAGAAACTATAAAAATTTTTTTGAGTTAAATACATTTTTGTGCCAATTATAGGTTTAGCACATGGAAATTAAATTATTTAATTTGTGGGTGTAGAAACACCTTGTGCATTTACTCTTTGAACTTCAGGCAAATTTGGAGAAGCAATTGCTTCCTAATATTGGAACAAATATATGTGAAATAAAAACTGGGGAAATAGATTTAAGAGAAGTCCTAGCACTTAAAAAAGATGCAGGATGTGTTGATTTGTCATGTAAAGAATGGACCCCACACTGGTTTCTTAAAATGATATCACGTCACTTTGTAAATTAGAAGCATCTACAAAAATAGGCAATTTGTGAAGTTAGTGAAGTGCAACCCGTATGTGGTGACTCAGACAATATCAGCCTGAAACTAGTAAACTGGAACTTTGTTACAGCCATTATCACTTTAGCAATTTTACTTATTTAATGGAAGATAACTTTGAAGTTGTATTTTGCTAGAAAGCCTAGTGAATTAGAGGAACCTTGATAAAGCAACGAAGTGCCACAGTTTTACAAGCAACTCCCCTTAATGAGGACCAAAGCACGCTTCTTTTTTAGTGAGATCAGCTGACAGCAGCGACAGCAACAATAACCACCAGCTCGTGTTTGCAGCTGGGCAATTACAGTAGACTGTAAGATCTGTGACTGTCAACCATGAGCACAGATGCCTTCAAAGTTCTGTTTTTCTTCCATGTGGAAGTTGTTGGCATGGAACAGATGCCTTTATTTTGGAGAAACTAGCCTCTGGGTATAATTGGTTCTCTCTTCTTTTGGCCTCTAGGGATAGTCTCTCATAGATTGAATTAGTTAAGGAAAAAAGGACCACCTCTCCCCTACAAATGACTTAAAGCAAGAATCTTGATGATCTCTTCCTGCTTTGTAGTCCTACACTGTCTGCTAGGAGGTTTTCTATTCTTTTTAAAATGCTACACATATTCTTCGGAGCCTAAAATAGTGCATATTTTGATTATATGTATTGCTGAGGTCTTGGAAAAAAGTGTTTCTCACAGGAATAACAGCTTTCAGTAAGAAAAATATAATCATCCCTTTGACTTCATGAATTTCACTAGGACACTTTTGAATAACCATTCTTGTTACACAATGTCTAAATGGGTGATCCTGCCCCGTCTTTTACTCCCAAGTATTAAGTCCCGAGCAGGGTAGAATTCAGCCCATCAGAGACAAAATTATGTTTGAAAATATTTTCTTCAAGCCAAATCATTTTAAGGAGTCTCCTGGTGTGTTTTTTCTTAATGTATGGTTTGGGGGCATCTGACAGTTCTAACAAACCCTCAGATTAGATAGCAGCTGGAAGTACTTTGTTTGGGATCCATTCCTTCAGAAAGCAATTGGGAGATCTCTCTGATAATGTTTCCCTTCACCCGAATAAGATTAACAAGTTTTTCAACAGGACAACAGTCACATTTCCATTTTGGGGATTTACTTTTTATAGTCAAACTGGCTCATTGGAAAGAGCACGGGTTTAGGAGTCAGAGGTCATGGGTTCTAGTCCCAGCTCTGCCACATTCATTCATTCATTCAATCGTATTTATTTGAGCACTTACTGTGTGCAGAGTACTGTACTAAGCGCTTGGGAAGTACAAGTTGGCAACATGTCTGCTGTGTGACCTTGGGCAAGTCACTTAACTTCTCTGAGCCTCAGTTACCTCATCTGTAAAATGAGGATTAAGACTGTGAGCCCCACGTGGGACAACCTGACCACCTTGTATCCCCCCATTTCTTAGAACAGTGCTTCACACATGAGTGCTTAATCAATCAATCAATCGTATTTATTGAGCACTTACTGTGTGCAGAGCACTGTACTAAGCGCTTGGGAAGTACAAGCTGGCAACATATAGACACAGTCCCTACCCAACACTGGTCTCACAGTCTAGAAGCTTAACAAATGCCATCATTATTATTAAAGCCATTTTAAAATCAGTTACCATCAGTACTGCCACTTAGTTTGATGGTTTGCTTCTCTCTGGACCCAAGTCACTTCCTGGAGATAAATTAGGACAGCTGTATGCTAAATGTTCTTCCAAAGGGGCAAATAAACCTGTTTCAGCACCCAGTGTCTTAATAGGAATTACTTTCTGCTCTGGGTAGAATTTGGCTCATTTATCAAATATTCTCTTCTTCCTGCCTCCCACACTAGATATGTTTTAATGCGATGATCCAAGAGTTAAATAGCTTGGTTTTCCCTATCATTGGAAACAAAGCCCAGTTTTCAGTTGCCAAAAATAATACATCCAGTTCCCCATCTTACCTCCTTCCCTTCCCCACAGCACCTGTATATATGTGTATATGTTTGCACATATTTATTACTCTATTTATTTTACTTGTGCATATCTATTCTATTTATTTTATTTTGTTAGTATGTTTGGTTTTGTTCTCTGTCTCCCCCTTTTAGACTGTGAGCCCACTGTTGGGTAGGGACTGTCTCTATATGTTTCCAATTTGTACTTCCCAAGTGCTTAGTACAGTGCTCTGCACATAGTAAGCGCTCAATAAATTCAGTTGATGATGATGATGATGTTATAGGTGAGGGTTGTGTTTTGGTCATTCAATCGTTCTTTCAATCATATTAATTGAGTGCTTACTGTGTGCAGAGCACTGTACTAAGTGCTTGGGAGAGTACAATACAACAATAAGCAGATATATTCCTTGCCTACAAATGAGCTTACAGTCTAGAGGGGTTTTTAGGGAAGATGGTGCTGTAGTATCAACAGTTCCAATCCCATGTGCACAGATAATTTCTTTTAATACCATGACTCCCTCATGCCTTATTAACTCAAATGATCAGAATTCCCTAACTGTGGCCTCACAAGGCACATGTGAAAACAATCATTCTGGCAGGGCAGATTGCATCCTTTGGGCTAGGATCGTCTTTGGACTAAATAAGAGAGGGAAGCAAGCTTTGACTCACTACAAGCTGATAATAAGAGAAATGCTTAATGCTAACTTCCTGAATAACCCTATATTCTAGACTTAAGGAAAATTGACATGAATGGCGACATAAGTCTCTGGAGAAATATGTTTAGGTAGTGAAGGGATATTGGGGAATGATTGAGAAATACAGTAATGACTAACTGCACTTGATTTCTTTGGAGGCTGATTGTGATATATGTAGTTATTAACATTTTGAAAGATAAACTGATAAAAGAATGATTTTCCAAGGCTGTGATTTCTTCCTTTTAAAATCTTGGCTTAGCTTTACTGGAGGGATGGGGAAGTAAGATAAAAGCATTATAAATATGAGGTTAACTGAATTTGAATAGAAGGCTCTCACAAGTTATTGCATTCTTTAGAAAATAAATACATTGCCCATATGGTTAAGATTGATCAAAAAAGTATTATGTATGCCAGTGATTACATTCCCATCTGTGATTAAGGTTTTCTGTCTGCATCTGGTTTTCACATTATATTTTTGTAACAAGAATCCTTTATATGGCAGAGTTCACTTTCTGTATTTTCTATTAGCTGCAGCTTGAACTACTGCACGGATTGCAAATTTACACATGTGGTTTTCATTACTTCATACCGTTAAGAAAAAGTAATATTTGTTTGGAAATGTATGTTTTCCTCAATTTCCATGGTAATACAGAATTCTGAGCCTTTTTAATAACAGTCTTGTGAAACTACAAATTGTTTGAAGCATAATACTGGCGGAGTTCAGTTCCCAAGTCACTGCATGCATATCACAATAGGACTTTACAAACAGAGGGGAAAGAAGAGACAATACAAATATTATGGTCATTTCTAAGTGTTATGGTAGAGAAGTCTAGAGCATTGACCAGATTCTTTTCAATGTTGATCATTATAATTATCACGTATGTTTTCATATCAATCCAGTAAATAATGTGTGTGGGTTGCGTAAAACAGAAACTGCACATTTTCCCTGACCAGTAGCTTTGAAGTATGGACCATCATTTTTTTTTTTTTTTGTATTCTTAAATTTGCCCTGCTAATTCCTAAAATAGATTGTACCCATGGGAACAGATGGGAAATTTTTGAATACAATAAGTGTTGCCTTATTCAGAGTTGATATTTAGTGAGAAATACAGTCATGACTAACTGCACTTGGAGAGGCTAAATTAATTCACAAACTTTGATATTTAATTATTTTAGAATATATTAGCAGCTTAAAATGAATTCTAATAAATAAAAAGGCACGATAATCAAAAGACCATGTTTCAACTTTTATATCCAGGAATCAGTAGTTTTCTAATTGAATGAAGCCAGAAAATTGAGTAAAGGCAGACCTAGAATTTTTATCCTAATTTCTTGATTTTGGCTACACCATAACATATGAAACTTCACTCACATACATTAATATAATGCATTTTTCTAAATATCTAAATGAAATGCTGTACAATGGGAAATGTGCTTGAGGAGAAATTAATTTTCTCCCATCATTCAAAAATATGGGGCTTTGTTCAGTGAAACCAAAAAGAGCCTGAAATAGGGAGAAATATGTTTGCAATTGTATTTAAAAGCATTGATCTGTGGTATAAAAGACTTTTCAGGTGCAAAGTAGAGGAAGTTCAATATTAGAGTAAAGTATTTCCTAAATTGGAGAATTGGAACTTGTCCAATGGAAGTTTACAGTTTCCAAAGACATTTCATTACAGTAAACAGGATAATTAATATAGGTAGTGCTATGGGAAAACCATAACTTTTAAACATGTAATGGTCACACGTAAGAAAGTTTTTAGTTTGTTTCAAAATTCATTGTGGAATTTTATAAATTGATGGATTTTTATTTTATGAAAGGTGAATTTGTTAAACCAATCCAAAGCAATCCTATAAAGTAGAATTATATAGCTAAATTTTTAAAACGTTCAAATGTTTACTGAAAATAAGCCAACAGGTTTGCTCCATACCAGGAAAATATTTTTTCTGAAGTACATTTCCCACCGTTGCATAATTTTGGAAAAACAATAACAAAACAAACCTTCAGAATCTAGGATGTATTGTGAAATAAAGGGATAATTGATAATGATCATATCTGGGATGATAACATCACATATTTGAGTCAGAGTTTCATGAATTATACTGGGTGGGGGAAAGGGATGTACTCTATAACTTTAGATTGGAGCTGAAGAAAGTGGGCGCTTGGGAGGTTGGATTTACTTATTTTCACTTCCCCAACCATGCAGGGGGAATTATGAAACATCTGACAGGCTCCATAGGATCCTGGAAAGTTGAGTATCATTCTTTGAGATCCTTGAGATACGTTTTCAGGATACCCAAAATGATCGAACTTGAATCACAAATGTAATTATTTGGAACACTTTTGTCCTGCTGGTGCTTTTTACCATTGAAAATTCCAATAACTGGAAAAAATCCAATGATTTCCTTCTTAAGGAAAATAAAAATGTGTGTGTGAATCCTCCATTATTTATTTTGTTGAAACAGGTAAAGTATGACGTTCTCCTTAGGGCTTTTGAGCCCCCATTTTTGAAAATTCCTCAAATTAAGGCCACAGGAGTTTTAATGGAGGAGATCACTTCCTTCAATCTCCATTTAACTGTAGCCTCTAACTCAGACAATTGTAAATGGTTAACTAATGAAACGGTGCTTTGCTGAAAAGAATTAATACAGTTTTAAAGCACCTCCTTATATGAACTGAGAAATTGTGGGTAATAATTGTTTTAGAATGACAGCATTTATCTGCTTCTAAAAAAAACAACTGGCTGAGTATTATAATGCAAATCAAGGGGTGTGGTGCTTCAGACTGGATGTGATATATGCATTTTTTTTCCCTTTGTTGTTGTCAATAGAAAAGATTGATCTCTGGGCTGGTGAACATAATATCTGTCCCAGTCAGAAAAGGAGAGAGGAAATTAGCAGAGCGATTGGTGGAGAATGATATCTGTCAAAAGAAACACTTGGAGAGCACTGAGTTTAGTAATAGGTGACTGCCGGAAAAAGGGGAACTTTGAATTTTGTCAAGGTAAGGACCAGACAAATATTTGATTTTGTCATTTATGTACTTAAACAGAAAGTTGTGTTGTCACTTTCTCTGCCCTGTAAACTATACTTGTTAAGTTATCCCTTCCCTTTTCCCTCCCAGATCATCATGACTCAAAGTGTCAATTTCATATATTTTGCTTTTATAAAAGTTGGATGTGGGGGTGGGGAGAGGTGGGAAGGGCAAAGATGGGAGAGGGGAAATCTAACCAAAATGGGAATCAAATTGGAAGTTTTGCTCTCTGAGGCTGTGTGGTACTCTGAAAGATCCCATGATAGCTTGATCAAATGATCAAGTAGAAAATTTTCTCTCTCTTTCATGTTGGAGTGCTTTTTGCCATGTTTCATAATACATCTGCCATCAGCAAAACAACACTTGGAGTTAAAGAGTAAAAGCTATGCCACAATTTCTGTGTTTATTGTAACTAGTAGATGGTGTTTTCTGAAACAGTTTGCTGTCTAAACAGAAAAAAAAAGTGCTTTCATTATCTACTCAAATTGAACCGGGTAGTGTCTGAATCTTGTACATTAAAGTGATGCTGTGGGAGCACTTCTTGCTCTGTGGAGTTCAAGTTGTAGATGGTAAAAGGGAAGTGTGTACAACTTATTTAACTAGCTAAGGAAATAGCAAACCATTACCAAGTGGTATCTGTTAAAATACTAATTAAAAGGCCTGTGAGTTTCAAACCGGGGAGAAGATGAAGCTGAGAGCCAGTGTCCAAAGACTGTGCATCTGAGTCTTACTGTTCTGTGCTGTTTGGGAAAAATCATGGGCAAATAAGCATTGGTGAAGATCATTAGACTTGGGAAGCAACAGGGATATGTTGCAGACATCTGAAGATAGCCAACTTGAAACAAGGTGAAAAAAGACTTGCTTTGTGTGAGCAGGAATCGCTTGCGTATCCCATTTTTGAGTTGAGATAGAAATGGCAAAGGAGGGAATTGACCACTATCAGAGATCTGAGAGGCCCCTCCCCTACAAAGTCTGAAGCAGGTGGCTGTTTATCCATCAGTTATTTTTCAAGTCGTATGAATGTGTGTTTCTGTTCTCCCTAGAGATACCATTAAAAGAAACTGAGAGAAGACTCATATTTCTTTGCCCTCGGGCAGACATGACCATTATCAGGCCTCTTTATGAGGACTTTGGTTTAAATTTTGAATAACAGATAATTTGACTGAGATGAAGAAAAGGTCCCTGAATCAATCTATTTATCTTTCTTTTACTTTGCTTCGTTCCTTCCTTCTCTCTCTCTCTCTCTCCCTCCCCCTCTCTCTCTCATATTTGAATTGGTTTCCCTTGAGGGTCACCACAGGAAGAGCTCTGTCAATAATAGCATGCGTCTTTTACTTTTCTTTGCCTTTCTTCTCCAATGGTCTGTGGTGGCACATGGTAACCTGCCCAGACAAGAGCAAGGTTGTGATGAAAAAGTAAAAACAAAGAAAATGGTTGACAGATACATCAACACACTTTGGATGAACATAGTACATATATGGAGCTGTCATCACTCCTGGCCCAATTACACCATCATCTGTTCCTGGGGTGTACACACCTGTGGCGTGCTGGCAAACCGTTTGATAGCAACAAGGGAGATGCTTTAATGAAAGCCAAGGTGGATGACAAGGACACCCATCATAATACATGCTTTTGGGGGGAATTTTAGTAATATTCATTTCCCAGAATTTTTTTGAGACAGTGTGTTGATGGCACACAGTTGTTCCATAGTAGTTATCACAATTTGTTTAATATTCATATTTTATGAAATATCCAGCGACCGTCTCAGCCTGCTCCAACATAACATGAATCTAGTTTTCTCCCCTCACCAACCTCATTAAAGGCAGTCCTTTATAGCAAAGGTGAATGTGTAAAATTGTGCATATGTCTTTATGAGCTACTTATTTTAAAGCTCATAACCAAGCTGCCTTTGACATAATACAAATCCCTCTGTGGGCTCAGTTGACTTAAAACAGTTGAGTGGTCACTATTACATTGTTTCCTTTTTGAGCCAGCAGAAAAACAAATGGGCAGGAATCCAGGTTTTGAAGTATTGGGGAAAAGCGAAATAAAAAAACCTAGAATCTTCATAAAAGAGGAGAGAGGTTCATAGAAAATAAAGATTTTGAGCTGGTGTAAATATACTCATATAAAGATCATATGTGATTCATGATCTCTGCAGTACACGTGTGCAGACTATATGGTTCAGGGGGCATATTTCAAATTAGAAAGACATTCATTTTGTTTTTTGGCTACATCTTAGATGAACAATTCTCCCTCAAATATTAATATTTTTATTAAGACCAGAAGGCAAATTACTTTTTTAATTACTAATACTAAAGTTTGCTTTTTAAGAACTGAGTTTTCAGTTTTTCCTCTGCGTTATAAACTAGGGCTCTGATAGCATTAATGGCTTTTACCCCACATAGTGCTCTGACTGTATTGTACCACTGCACACTGATCTCAGGTCAGTGTGATGCGTGAAATTAATTTATTTGAATCTCTGCCTCTATAGGAATTTGGCAACATGCCAGTTGTTTTCATTTAATGTCCTTTGTGTTGAACACAGTCAAGCAGGCATGCTTTTGTATTCCTCTCTCTTTGGGTCTCTGTCTTCCTTTCAGCCAATATTTCACTCCCTGGATTTTCAGAGGAAGAAAGAATACATTATTCATGCTTCTAATCATTGCGTTCAAATATAATTTTCAAAACCTCTACCACTTACTCCTTTCACTAGGTGTTGTTCCTGTGTGTTAGGAGTGAATATTACTACAAAGGACATTTTGGAGTTTAGTTAATGAACAATCATCTGCTTTTTGAAGAGATCAAATAAAACAGTCAGAACCTATATAGCTTCTGTTGTCTGTTTTTAGTCTATTGTGCAATCTCAAAACCTCAGATGGGAAATACTAATTACCCAATATAAAATTTTATTGAAATAAATGGAACACTACAAAATGGATCATAGTGTTTTGTATTAGTGACAAAATTATACTTTTCAAAAGAAAAAAATTTATGGCATCCTTAAAATGACCTACAATCTGACCTAACAGTGTTTACGTGAATTAGCAGCTTATTTTCATTTCCTATAAATATTCCTTCTGGTTATGCTGTTAGAAGGCTAAGTCCTTTCCGTCCTGTCCAGATTTCAGATACTTAGAACAGGTTTGTGTTTTACATAGGTAATTCCAAAAAAGGGAAAGACAGTTTTACTGGGGCAATTCTTATAACCTGTTTTCTTCTTTTATGGGTTATCGAAATAATGACCCAAGGGTTTTTACGAAAGCGTCACACTGCCACATAGTCCCGTGAACTTGTAAACGTGGAATGGTCAGAAGGAGGTGTTTTGGGGGGTTGGAGTTGAGGAGAAAGAGAGAACGAAAAGGAGGACAACCAGGGGAGAGGAATGCAGTTGGGGATCCAGGCGGGCCTTGCGGATGTTGATAGGCAGAACCGTGGAGCTGCAGCACTGAGGTCAGTCATACCCAGCAGTCCTGCTTCCTTATTTAATTACCTGAAGAGCAAAACATCCAGTAGGAGAGTGTGTGAAAATGCAGTATCTCAGGCAGCCGTGTGCCGTTCTGACATCCTGAAGGCCAGCCCCGTCTGTCCACAAACGTCAGGCCTAGTTCCTGACGGGAGGCTATCTCTGTCTGGCCTCGGTTCCTTTCATTCAGGAGGCATTGTGTGGAAGAGGGTTTGGTCAGGAATTTGAGGTTCCTGCCAGTACTGTTCTCTCCATTTTCCAGACCAGACTACTCTGATAGATAGGCTTGGGGTCTAACATATATATGTGTATATGTATTTTTTTCTAACAGATTTTTTGTTCACAGATTTTTAAAAAAAATGTCCATTTCAGCTTGTCCCTTATAAATCTGACATTGGTATGTAATACTGTCTATAACAAAAACAGTGACTACCATTTTATTGGAAGTGAACTCTTAATAACCCTTAAAAAATGGAAACTATTTATAGTCTGTAATTCTAAGGCCCCCTGACCAAACCATAAGCATCCTTTGAACTTCATTTTTATTTAAATTATTTATTTTCCTCCCTTGGGTTTGGAACTTGGGGGTGCTGAAGAAAGATTTTGAATAAAAATAATAATGGCATTTGTTAAGTGCTTACTATGTGCAAGACACTGGATGAACCGTATAATCAATTTAAGGTATAAAATTTTGGAGAATAGTTTAAAAAATCCTTTTTATAGCCCTCCAGTAAGGGAAAATGCTGTTGCTTATAAGTGGAAATTTTGCAGGTGCCATGATGCTCTGTAAGTGGGTAAAGAAGACAAGAGAGGGAAAAATTATGATTATATTGGCAGTAATTTGTTTGAAACAAATATGGGACATTTGTTAGTCCTGGTACACACATGCAATTCCTTTAATAATAGCTGGCATAGATGGAATGAGGAGTTTGTTCATGAGAACATACTTGCTTAGTTCCAAGAAATTTGTAGGATAAAAAATAAAATCTCTTGAAGGATCTTAGAATTATTTTAAAAGTTTGATGAGAGTTATTTTAAGAAATTATTTGTAGATTGTTTTGGCAATGTGTTCAAATGCTTTTGGGACAATGTTAAATAATCTAAACTTCAAATATCCCTAGAAAAGAACTGAATAGTCAGATGACGGAATTGACATTACATCAATCCATTTTGCAGTAACAAATTGTATCTATTTTAAGATTATGCAGACATCTTATATCTATATATTTTATAAATGCTTGTGCTGTGTGTTTATTAAAGATCATTTTTCCACTTTACATGAGTCTACCTCCACTCAAGAGTCAGTGTTCCTGACCACTCCCCCGTCTTCACCTGCTAGATTGCCAACTCCTTGAAAACAAGATCATGGTCCACTAATTCTGTTGTACTCTGTCAAGTGCTTAGCTCAGTGCTCTGCACACAGACATTCAATAAATGCCACTGAATGACTGATCGACTTAACCTATCACCCCAGCTCACTTACACTGAAGATTTGGGTTTTGAGAACTTCATGAGAGCTCCTTGTTGGCAGGAATGTGTTTGTTGTCATAATGTACTCTCCCAAGTGCTTAGTATAGTGCTTTGCACACAGTAAGTGCTCAATAAACACAATTGAATGAGTGAATGAATCCCGATCACATCAGTGTTTCAGCTTGTGTGCCTTCCTCCAACACAAGCAGTAATAATAATAATAATGGTATTTGTTAAGCGCTTACTATGTTCAAAGCACTGTTCTAAGAACTGGGGGGATACAAGGTGATCAGGTTGTCCTATGTAGGGCTCACAGTCTAAATCCCATTTTACAGGTGAGAGAACTGAGGCACAGAGAAGTTAAGTGACTTGCCCAAAGTCACACAGCTGACAATTGGCAGAGCTGGGATTTGAACCCACGACCTCTGACTCCAAAGCCCGCGCTCTTTCCACTGAGCCACGCTGCTTAGCAGAACTTAAATCTATAAACCTATATCTATAAATATATAAATATCTATAAATCTGTATCTAGATCTATATCTAAATCTATATCTATATATCTATAAATCTATAAACCTAAATCTATAAGCACTTAGTACAGTGCTCTGCACATAGTAAGCGCTCAATTAATACGATTGATTGAAAACCCCGGTAACCCCCTGAAATACATACTTAGATACATGCCTGTCTGACATGAGAGAAGTGTTAATGTCTACCTCCCCTTCTAGACTGTAAACTTGTTATGGGCAGGGAGCATGTCTGCTTAATTCATTGTGTCATTCTCCCCCAAGTGCTTAGTACAGTGCTTTGCATACAGTAAGTGCTCAATAAGTACGATTGATTGATTAAGAGACTAGGAAAAGAGACCATAGAGTAAAAAGAGTAAGATATGGCACAAATATTGACTGAGGAATATTTGCCAGGAAGAGAAAAGGAAAGCAGAGGCAGAGGTTGAGTTGGGAGCTGAGGGAGCTTCAAAAATGTATCCCATTAGAAACAGGACTCTTGTCTTAGTTACAAACAGGAAATTAAACTTCCAGAAGAGCTAATTCAGGAACCAGGAAACAGTAGAAGTAATAGCCAGAGAGTTGTGTCACCTGACCAAAGTTATCAAATCAGAGAAGAATCAGGGTATATATATAGCACCTCAAATTTGGCTTGTAGGGCTTTGCGATGAAAGGAATTAGTCTTAAAGCACCCTTGCCAAACAAACCATGGTTAAATAGAATCTGATCACAGGTGTCAGAAAATTGAGCTCAAGGTTTTTAACCCCATTCCCTGGCATTTCATTATAGGTGGTATATATCACCAGCTATTATGACTGAAGTGATGTGATAAAATAGGGAGTTTACATTTAAATTGACTTTTGTCATATTTAAAAATAATATCACAGCAACGGTTCGGGGTGGTATTTTAAAGGAATGTTACGGGCCAATAAAAAGAGAAGTATGTGTAAATATGGTATTTGATATTTGCAAATATTTACAGAATTGGTCATCAGCAGAAGTACCCATGGAGAACGTGAATTGGTTGATATATGGGACAAAAATAATTGAATGTAGATTTTTGAAAAAAAAAAAACTACAAAGGGAGGATAGAAAAAAAAAAAGAAATCAATCCTTTTGAAATTGTGGTAATAGGATGTTTGAAACACTGTAGGATTTATACTGCTGTGTATTTGCTCCACCTGGTGGATTTCGTTGAAAGTGTCTTAATCCACGTTAAGGAAACGCTAGAGCAAATGAACTTAAAACTGTAGCCAGATGAAATTTTCCTTTCATTTGCATTTATAGTTATACAGCATCTTGTTGACTTTGCTCAATTCTTGGCCTTTGTGTAGATTTATAAAGCAGGGTAAGACAGCCAACAAATCAATGATCCGCTTCCAATCATTTTAAGATGCATGGAATATTCAACAGTTCACTACCACTCCCCGGGAATTCTCCAAACAAACCACCATTAGTGAGAATTTGTGATAAGGAGCAGCAAGTCCATTGAAATGCGTAGTTCAGATCAGAAAGCACAGTTTTTAAGTGTGCATTTACATTGTTGTATATTGGGACAAAATCTGCCTCTTGTTAACTGAGCACTCCAAGATGGCCTGTTTTCTCTGGAAATCTTAAGGACTCAGATATGCTTTGATCATCTCATTGTATTCCTTAGGTTATTTTTTTTTCCTCTTTGGATTGTAACAGCTCTGTAACAGAAGGTGAAGTTTTGAAAATAGTGTCTCCATATGCAAGGGATTTGGAGACCTTTTTATTGCCTTTAAAATTGTCATTCATAGTCCTCATTAGCATTTATTGTTGCAAGCATACAAGCAGAAAATGTGAAATTGGTATGTCATGAATAGTCCCACAGAGCTCTAGAGCCCTGAAATTTTGCCTGCAGTGTGGTGTGGGGCAGGCTTTGAGAGAAAGCTGTCCAGATGGCTGCCAGCACAGAGCAGAGCTGCAGGTTTTTGTCTCTGATGCTGAGAGGAGGGAAAGTTCACTGGAGCATACTCTATCACCCTTGCGTTTTAACAAAACTAACTTGCCATCAGTCAAAATGGGGAGGTGGTGACACCGAAACAAAGGTTTTCAGTATAATGTTACAGTCCTTGTCAAATGAATAAAATCTGTTTAGTTAGTCACTGTTTAGTCACTGATATTTACTTCTGGCAAGAAAAGCATAAGGAAACTAGATGCATGGATGATACATTTACACGGCCATATACTTAGATATAGGCTCAAAAGTTTCCTTTGTAACATGAAAAGTATATGTCCTGAAAAATCACTGATTAGCTTTTGAGTGAGCTATGGTAATTAATTCACTAAAGACATTTCAACAGCTTAGATAATTATGCAAATATCTACAATATTAAATCCAAAAGTACCCTGAAGCTCTTTGGTTATTGGAGTAAGGTCTTGTTTCAACCCTCTCAATGGAATTGTCAAATGCAGGGACTGTAACCTATCCTATAGCTGTGACTAACACCTCACCTTTAACCTCTTAAGTATGGCAGCAGATCACTGTTTTAAAAATCCGAATTGTCTGCTGAACGGAATTTTACCATGAACTTTAAAGAATTTGCCCCAAAGACAAATTGGTGTGTGAGAATATGTATTGTTGTCCACCTCTTTTAAAGCAGATGTTATTTCTTCATCTCTGTAGAGTCCTCAGTTTCCCAAATGAATGTTAAACCAGACATGCATTTGCAGCAGTCTATTTTGGCAGTAGTTAAATGAAATATGGTGTTTAAACAGTATGATTAACATTTTTTACATCAGTTGTAGAGATGAAAGATGGAAAAAAAAATTAGGCTGTCTTGCCTGTCAAGTTAGAATTTAAAATATCACCCTCTTCATCTCTGATAGGGGAAAAGTGGGAAGCAGTGTGGCCAAGAGTGGAAAGAGTATGGACCTAGGAATCAGAGAACCTGGGTTGTAATCCTAGCTCTGCCACTTGTCTGCTGTGTGACTGTGGGCAATTCTCCTTACTTCTCTGTGCCTCAATTACTTCATCTGTCAAAAGGGGGATTCAGACTGTGAAACCCATGTGAGACATGGACTGTGTCCAGCCTGATTAGCTTATATCTTTCTGACTGTTAGAATAGTGACCGGCATATATTAAGTACTTAGCAAATACCATTAAAAATAATCCATTTTCTGTCCTAAATAGAGTGTCGCTAGCATGTATAAGAAACTAACAAATTAGCATGTCTACACTACTAAGTGGCATTCTTTCCAACTTAATTTCCAGTAGAAATGTCCACTTTAGCCATGGCTTCAACAGGACAATCCTGTAATCCTAATGCCCAGCACCAAAATTGTACTCATGGTATCTGAGCTCTAGATAGGAGAGGCAAGAAAAGATCCTACTAGTCTATCACTTCTGAGCCTCCCTCAGATGATCTGACTGACAGACATTTCCTAGTTTTTCCCTGTCCCCCTCCATTACTGCTCTCTGACACTCTGGATACAAAAGGGTCATCAGTAGCTCTGGTCACACCTTTTGGGAGGAAGCAGCACAAACATTGACTATTCTGGAACTCTACCTTGTCTATGAGATCTTGCCTAGTATTTGTCCAGGTTACCCAGATTTAAACTGGGCCAGGATTACTAGATTCCAATCCCCTTTTGGTGGGGATGGCAAGGAGGCTGGAATCACAAGGCTTTAAATAGCTAGTAGTATTAGTTTAGATGTGCCCTCCCTCCCTCCCCTCCCCCCGACTCCCCTCTCTCCCTCCCCACCCTCTGCTTCCCTCCCTCATTCTCTCCTTCTCTCCTCCATGCTTTTCTTTTTCTCTCCCACTAACTGGGTAGGAATTTTCTATGTGAGATGCTTTATAATTCTTCTTTTAAGGAAAACATCTGAAGTCTAGTTTTCTCTTGCTTGGTTTCATCCCATTATTCCTAGTTAGATCCTCTTAGCCCTAAATACTCCTTTTCCTCACTGGTGCTTGTACCCATTTGAAATGCATGTAGATAGTTATTAGGTCTTCTGTTCCTTTTGTCATTTAGCTTAGGTTCCAGAGAACTGTTATAATGGGAAATTTGGGGAAATGACACATATTTGCTAATCTGTTAAGATAATATTTGGGGAAATGCCTTTGCATGATTTGGCTTGGCAATTGTACACACTTTTGTTAAGAATTAAGATACTCTCATAGCATTTTGGTATCATCCAGTCTTTCTGAGTTAAATGACTTATCTTTTCCCTCACTTTTTTATGGTGGGAAGGAAAACTTTTTTTCTCCTACTGAAATTTTGCCTCATTTTCTGGTATACAATGCACAACTGGATTTGTCTTTGCCAGAAGATAATCTATTATGTGGTTTATTGTTTGATGCACTTTTAGCTGTCCTTTAGAAGCAGAAACAAATTAATGTACATTTTTATTAGGTGTTGTATCTATTTAATTGACTGTCAAACTGATGTGAAGTTAGGACAGCGTCCAAAACAGAGATCTGGTCTCCCCTAGTGCAACAGCTCACACATTGGGTGGGTTTGCCCTGTCAGTGGGATGCCTTAAGAAAACACTAATAGCTTCCAGCTGGGTGGAAAATCAAAACCTTTGGGGTCTGACAAAGCTCACAGATTTGAATTTGAAAGCTGAGCTAATGCCTCCATTTTATTTTTTACCACTCGTCCATAAAAGATTATTTTCCAATATGTCAGCCTCATTTGGTGGCCAGTGGTCTGAAAGTGCAAGTGGGACAAGGACGCTGGGCAATCTGGACATTAGTGAGTCAACCCTTTCAAGTTGGTGTGCCACTTTGTGGACGGGCCTTCCCCAAGATCGGGGGGGGGGGGGGGTCCTAATGACCATTCATCAATGCTCATTGAGTGATCATTGAGTGGCTTCTCATTCAGTTTATCGTCTTGCACAGAGAAAGTCAGAATAAGCCTTATTCAGCTTTGTTAAAGCCAACTAGGAGTAAAATGCTCTATTTGAACCCATTTTGCCCTCGGTTTTCACTTTGTTAATGCAGTCCTGCTTAAATGAGTGCCTTTATTGGGTCGGTTAGAATATCTGAAACTATTAATTCTCTTGTATTGAATAGCTGGTGGCAGGCTAGAGCAGATGGGGTAGAAAAGTGTTTGGTTGGGTGTATTGCTTTCAATTAGGATCAATGAGGTTTCAGATCCTTTGAATTAACTCACTTAATACCCACTGTGTGAAGATACAATGTATCACCCTGGTCTGCTATAAGTAAAGAGAAAAGTTGAGAAGACTAGTAGAAAACCTTTGAATCAGATTTTTATTTCACTGTTTTAGAGACCTTTCATTAACTGGCATTTCAGTAGGCTTCTAGTGCCTGTTGATAAATCAGGTTCATTCATTCAGTAGTATTTATTGAGTGCTTACTGTGTGCAGAGTACTGTACTAAGTGCTTAGAAAGTACAAGTTCGATTTGAACAAAAGATAATTTGTACTTTAAAGCCATATTTTGGAAATAAATAAAAACTCCATGAGCAATTCAATAATGCCTTTCTAATGGATGCATCAACTGTGGTAAGCCAATTTGTGTATATTTTTGGAAAGACCCAAAACACAAATGACTACCAATAGAACGGTGCTTGGCACGTAGTAAGCGCTTAACAAATACCACGGTAATAATTAATAATTAATTTACCAAAAGGAGTTCAATTTTTAAATAAATAAATAAATGTTGGTAATGCCTGGTTATTAGGAACCAGTATTATTTTCAGTTTGGTAGAATTCTAACATGAGGTTTGCATCGTTGCTTCTAAATTGTAAAGAAAGCTGGTGGCTTTCTTTAAACCCACTAGCATGAATGTCCCAAAAGGTACTGCAACATTTGTCCCATAAAACAGATAACTTGTAACAAGCCTCCAGGAGGACTCTGTTCATCTTCACAGGTAACAAATATGTATCCCACCATTTGTATTGATTGACCATCTTTGTTTCAAGTTTTGGACTTTCTACACCTTTTTTTTTAGTATAAAAGTGATTGCATTAAAAGAATACCCATCTAGGAAGTCTTATTCAAGGAGGACTGCCAAGTGGGATGCAGTCTGCCTTAGAGTATTAAATAATGAGAGGGGAAAACGATTCATGCAGCTGGTTGCTTGAGAAAAATGCTGAACTAGTCTCAGATGCACAGGCATTCTGTTAGCCCCTTCTACAGGCAGACTTCTAGGTGAGAATCTCCAGGGATCCAGGTTTTGTTGACGTGGATCAATTTAAAGTGGCAATTACCGTAGTCAGATAACAGCTTAAAAAGCCTTTTTACACATAGAAAAGATACATAATCACACAGCATATGGAAGTTCAATTTTCTGAGCTATGGTTTAGGAGACTTGCAATGTACTGATATTAAGACCTGGTTTTAAAACCAGATATCATCCAGTTTTATTAAAATGTGTTGTGCATTTTGACATGATTTTCTATTTTAAAAGAAATTCTGTGTGCGTATTGATGCAAGGTTGGATTTCCAACTGTGAAAATGTTTTCTTTTTCAGATAGGTAGAGTGTTGTTTTTTTTTTTTTAAAAAAAAAAAACCCAGCATTCAGCAACATTGAAGGGTTTTTTTTCCTCTGTTTAAAAATAAAAATCTACAGGCCCAAGGATGCCAGCTTTCATAAAGCCCCTCCAGCACAGACTTTAATTGATTATCACACTCACCCCTACTATAAAGCTTTCTGTCATAAGTATGTTTCGGCTTGGCTCTTAACTGTACTGAAATCCATTACACAGAACCTCATTACAAGTGACATCTAACTAAGATGAGTGAAAAGATTGGCCTCATAAATAGGGTGCAGTATACTATTAGTGACAGAATAGAGTAATCATTATGAATTGTAGTCTTTTTACAAGTTACATCTGACAATGATGGATTTTTTGAGGGCTTCCCCAGATGAAGTGAAGCCTTTTGGGTGCAGCCTTTAGGTGCTCATGGAGTTCTTATTAACTGACACTGTTTATCAGAGATGATTTATATTTTGTTTGTGTAAAGTGTATGGGTGCTTGTCTTGAAATAGGTTATGTTCTTGGGGAGAGGTATAAGATGAGTTAGAGCATAGAAGTCAGTGCATTCTTTCCTAGGTTCCCAAATGGGTTTCATCAATTCTTTTGTGGCAGCTCCCAGAGCTTTGAGTCTGGAGGGGCCTGAGAAGATTGTGATAGTGGTATAGGCAAGGGCCATTTTGAGCCCCGCCAAGGGATGGCAAGAGTTAAAGATAAGGTTTCTGTTCGACACATAAAGGAGCATTCATTCTCGAGCTCCCCTGAATTAAATCATTTCTGTGTCTGTAGTGGATTGAAAAATACCAGAAAGGCAAATGATAAAGAGTGAGCTGGAAAGATGTTCAGGGGTAAAAACCTGTGCAGATTTGCAAGTGTTAAATTGAAGAGGAGTTTTAGAAGACAAAAAGCAGTTATTTTCCTTGAGCCTTGGATTTGGTGTGAACCCTAGAGTGTTTAGAAAAGGCATGCGACTCAGGCGTATGTTTCTCCTATGAGGCAAGGATGTTTTACAAAGGACTAAAGGGAGACTGCTGAGAGGAAAATAGCCAGCTTTAGATAAAGCACTGTAACAAAGACTTGTAGTTTTATATATCATGGTGTCCATTAAAGCTTAATAGGGAAGAGTGCATTGAACCTAGCTAGGCATATGTTATTCAAGTGAAGGATGAACATTTAAAGGTGTGCAAAAATCAGAAATCGGGAGGACATGATTGTTTAGCCTTTGAAAAGGCTTTACAGGGAAGATTTTGTTTTCATCTCCCATGGATCACAATGCAAGGTAGAGGAGTGAAAGCTGCAAATGTTTGGAGCATATCAATGCAGGAATCCCAGGGGGTTAAAAGCACTGTAGTAAAATAAAAGTGGTCTGCTTCTAAATGTGTTCTATTTTATACACACACACACACACACACACACACACACACACAAATGAGAGGCTGACAAAGGGAGTGATTCTGATACTTTCTCCAATATGATCGATTGGCAAGTCCAAAAATTCTTTAAGATGTGTTTGGCTACAGATTTTGAATTTCAAGCAGAATAAGCAAGCCTGGTTTTTCAAGCTCAAAATCATGGCTGTTGAAAATGAAAAGGGGGAAGGAAATCTCTTCACTTTTTATGAGAGCTAGAGCCAAGCTGGTAAACAGTTTCCCTTTCCATTCTTTTGGCAGTAGAAGGGTTAATGTTTAAAGGGGAAAAATGAATTATTCAGTGTTTAGCTTATCGCTCCCGCATTTTACTTTCAGTTCTTTGGTGTTCTGGAACTTGCAGGGAAAGGGAGAATAAGAGGAGTCAGCTGAGGGGAGTGAGGGGTTGTGATAATTTGCACACACATCCCTGTCATTGTTCTGCCTGAAGAGACAGGGCTGGGTTCAAGGCCACATGTGCTCCTGTCATCATTCACGTTTCTGCTCCAAGTGCAATACGGAGTGTCAGCTCTCCATCTGTCTTTGCCTGGCAAACGCACACGCCTAGTATCCTGCCTCCAGCTACGCTGCCACAGCCAGTTCTGATGGCTCTCCCCGCTTCCCTATGTTCGTTCATTCCAGGACAGGAGGAGCTGAGCCCTAAGTAAGCTTGCTTTTTAGGGGAGAGAGCCATTTACTGTGTGGTAGACTTGATTCGAGGATGCCTGGTGAGTTTACACTATTCCGATCTTCTGCTTGCTTCTTTGGTTTCTTAAATAGGGAGAGCACTTTTTGTTGTTTTTGTGCATAAGAATGCATTCTGCATTATGTGGGCAAGGCTTTTTTGCTCCTTTCCTGGTTGGGGGAAGAAACGAGGTGGAGGTTGGGATAGGGTTGGAGCGGACAGGGGAACTTACTTTAAAAGATCTGAAAGTGGTATCGGGTGCAGAAACTGGAGGGAGGAAAAAAAACAGGGATAGTGGTGGGCCATCCTGTTTGTGGGTGCAGTTTTCTCGAGGGGTATAATTTAAACCAGGAGAATTATTGCTTCTGTTCCGGCTTTCATGACTGTCAGCTGTACCTTTGTATCTGCAAACATTTCATCTGGAGAGACAATTTAAGATTATGGCAGAGCCCAGGGAATGATTTCTTTGGGAAGCTGTTTGTGCCCTGGAAAGTGAAGCGAGCTTGGTACAACAACAGATTCAGCCTTCCCCTAAAACGCAGTTCTTAGATACCATTGGCCCAATCACTGAAATAAGTTTTTTCTTTTTTTTTTAAACCCTGTAAATACTGCTGAATATGTGAAACTGTTGTGGAACTGGAAATTTAGTATATGTCAATTTCCTGGGGAAAATATTATCTTTGGATCCAAGACCATTACCCTAATTGCTGCCAGTGAAAACACCACTTCTCCACAAGGCTGGATTGCTTGAGGTTTTAGTGAGAAGTCTGACCAGGGAATGGTTTGTGTCTGCTGTTTTTGTAAGGACTTGAAAAGAGCCAGATTAAAACGGCCTATCTCCAGATAGGAACAGACAGGGACAGATAGAGATCCTACACCTGGCTGATTCTTGTGGATTATTGGGGTAGGACAGGCAGGAGAGGCCACGCTTGGTCACCGGGTCTGGACACCTCACAGATGGTGTTTTGAAACATAATCTACCGGCTTTCTGCAACCAAAGTTGTGTATAGGTATTGCCAGTTGTTTGAGGAATGTTTTCCCTCTTGGGTGTGTGTTAATAATGCCGTCCTGTTTGTCACCGGTGGAACTGAAAGGTTGCAATTGCTTCTCTTCAGACTTTTGTTTCCTAGCTTTGTATTTATTTCAGAATTTTTATGAGTAGGCTGTGGCCAATTTAATTGGCATGGAAAATGACTAGTCTTTGAAAGGTCATTTTAACCCTGTAAGCTCTAAACTTGATTTGAATGTGTTATACTGAGAGATGTGATCTGTTTTAGGTGCATGATCTTTGATCAGGGGTGAAAAAGAGCATATGTCTTAGATCAAATTCAACAGCTGTTTTGCTTCATCAGTTTACGATTTAGCTGGGTTCTGATTTTTAACGTTCTCATACTTGAGTTATTTTTGAGGGTTCTCTATTGTTCTCAAGGAATGCGTATTGTTTTAAATCGGTCATATTAAAGGAAGTTGGTTAGGACCTGTTACTCTAAAATAAGATTGTGGCTTTGAATTTAATCCACTTAGAGTTGCATGAAACTGTAAATGATGTAAATAAGGGGTGACGACATATTTAAGGACCTCATAGTATCTTTAAGCACATACCTAGTTCACTGGTAAATTCTGAATATCTGATTGCTCTTCAAGTGGTGCCTTGGAGTGAGGTTCCACAGTGTATTTTTCTCCTCAGAGAAAAAAGTGAACTATGAGTGCTAAGAAACCTTGCTCTTGGATTCAGAGAATACACTAACAGCTGTGACTGGGAGCATGTGCCAGCATGGAGATACTTGAGCAGAACTGACACTCGGCTATTTTTGACACCCATCTGCAATTTTTTAACTGTCCTGTAGGATAGAACTAACTCCCAATCTGTTCACAGCATATTTCAGCCCTTTAATATTTTTTAAAATGGGCAATATTAGCCATCTGGGGCAGATTTTGTATTTTAAAGTAAGCACATTATGTGCCAAAGATTAAAAGGCTGTGTTTTTTATGTAATCTGATATTATGTCATAGCATCTTTTTGTTTGATTAAGGATTTCTATTTCAAAGAATCTTTTTCGTAGTTCAGGTGTCACAACTAATTTCAGTTTGCTAAAACCTGATGCAAGAAATATTAGATTGAGGCACTTTTGAACAGAAATGAGAATCCATAGAAACAGATGTCCGCAAACTAAATTATTCAAAGAGCAGTCAGTGTTACAATAAATGTGACTGACTTTTAATCCTTTCATGTTGGCAGGTCAAAGCTAGAGTGAAAGGTTTGCTTGTTAAACTTCATTTAGGAAATGCAGATCTTTCCTCTCCTAGATAAAGCAAATCAACCAGAAAAGGCAAATATGGAGAGACATGTTTTCTGAGCGATGAAGTTAGCTCATTTTCTAAAGATAACTGGACTGAGTTAGTTTGATCTTCAGGCATTTTGGGCTGGCCCCATCTTTTGGTCCTGAATAGGAAAATGTGTAACTTCTAGCTTTGGGGATGTTGTTGATTTTTGGAATAGGAATTTACTCCAAACTTTATTTACGAGACATTTACACATCTATCAGTCTTTGAATAGAATTATCAAAGAACAGATGTTGGCGTACAAAATACTTCATTATAGCCCATGGCGGTATTCAGGACTGTTTCCTTAAAAGGACAATAAGTGATCACAGTCACTGTAGCCCAGATATAATGCTGTTCTTTCAGAAGATGGCCTAGTATTAGGTCAGACCACCCTTCTTTACTCCTGCTCTCCAGATGTGCCTGGAACTTTTTTTTTTAAGTTCAAGTTTCAAAAAAATGGGTTTGTTTTCAAAATCTGGTTTTACTTAAGACATCTCCATCCTGGAGTGCATTTCATAAATTGCCCACATATTTTTCTGAGCAGAGAACTTAACTGGCTGTAATTTTTAACACATGGCCACATCATGTGATATTTTCAAAACACTTGCACATAGCTTTACGAAGGTCCCAGCAGAAATGATCCATCATCTTACAGCCAACCCATTTTTTAACAGCATATCTGCATTTTCCATTTAGTAGAGCTATATATTATTAGCTTACATTTTTGGGTAGTAAAACAGTGCATTGCTGATTGTAAAACATGGACTTTATTATCTGCTGAAAATTGATTTGGCATTTATAGCCACTGTGTACTAGCCTGTTTTTCTGTTTTTAACATTAGTGTTCACAAGTGATGATTTGTTTAAAGAGGAGAAATGAAATTTCCATGGACAGGCAACTGCTAGTGTCCTTGGTAACCGAACATTTGGTTAATCCACCTGTTTTTTTATTTTTTTAATAGATGTTACCAAGTACTGTTGTACAGCAAACATATTCACAACTGTTCATTAGAGAACTTGTTTTGTTCTGACAGACAGTTGCATTACCTTTCTATTAATCTAACTCTGCACTTGGCAAAAAAAAATAAAGCCTTCTGCCAACTGTGTAGGTACAATACTGTGGAAACTGGTACCATTTGATTCAGGGGTCAATGTCTAAGACCCCGTTTGTCACAAACAATGCCATTCTCTTCTATTGGTGGGGAGGTCGAAAGTATACAAAAGCATACCTTCTTTCTCCTTTATATTCACCAGGAAACCAGCTGAACTTTCAGGTCTGCAACATATAGGAAATTCCAGAAGAATGTCATGGATTATTATTAACATGTGAATAATCAAAGAAGTTTTTCTGTATTTTCAGGAGCAGTTGTAGCTTAGGTGACTATTGCATTGTGGCAATGATTTATCTTTATCATATTTAAGAATCTCACAAAATGGCCCATTCTACATTTTAAACATCTTCATTAATAAAACCAGGTAATAGAATATGCTGTATCTTTCCCAAACATAGTTATACTTGAATCATTGAGGCCAGCAAATTGTAGCTACCTATCTTCCCAGTCATTCAGATTTCTCCTAGTTCTTCTGACTTAGCTAGAAAATTATTACATTGAAGTTGGTTACATTTTGTTGGTTTTTGTACTTTTTTGCTCCATTTCTGGATATCCATTGTCATTAACTTTGCTATTCTTTCATAGTATGGGTAAGGTAAGTGATGAGCCCATCACTTTATCATTTGCAATATTGTAGTCGCTAAAAGAGTGAGTCATTAGCTTAAATAACTCATATGACTCAGACGTTTAGAACAATAGACTTTCACACCTGACCATGGGATGGGTTCGTCTGTCTGAATTTTTCAAGCAGCTGCTTGCATTAATTAATATTAATGCAAATGTACATGCTAAGAACGTCTAACAATTATCTTTTTAAACACACAAAGATCCAATTACTAGGTGCTAGAAATTTCCTTTGAAATCTTAAAGGAAAAGCATATAGTAAATATATCGGGGCCCAGAATAATTTTCTGAAGAAAGAGTTCATTTGAGGGGAAAAAAATAAAATAAAATGAAGGCCACAGCTAAATTTGAACTGTGGCATTTAATATAGTATAATATAAGGGGAAAAAATTGCATTCGTTGTATTAATGAATAGGGAAGGAAAGGGACGGTGGAATTCATCTTCTCTAAGAAGGAGAATAAGTAGGGAAATACAGACTCTTCTTCTTTAGGGCAAGCTTTTATAATATTGGGAATTCTTTAAAAAACACAATACCGTATCAAGTAAAAGACACTGGAGCAGAGAACCAGCAGCCTGAGCTACAGAGTATCTAGGGAGAAATGTTCCTCCTGGATTGTGTGTTTTAAATGGTGTTAGATACTTTTCCTAGTTGATCTCCATTTCACATTTTCACGATACCCTGTTTAAATAGTGCATATGATACGGAAATAATTCTCACTGATGTTTGTGATATTTTTTCATGCTACAATATAATATCCTCCAGCAAACTGATAATGTTTTGAAAGACCCATTGAAATCATTTCTTGTTGACACTGCCTTGGTGGTTCTTCGAAAAAGTGAATTCTCATTAGGTATGGTGAACTGGAAGGAAACTAATTTCTATAAAAGGATCAGACAGCTGAGGAAGCAAAATAGGTACATAATTTGTGGTTGGGTAGGCCAATCCACTTCATATGGTTTGGTACTAAAGGGAGAGTCTAAAGTCTGGATGACTTAGATGCATTGTGATTTACATCTCAGTGAAGACTTTTGGGTATCTTTTGCTAAGGCTAGATATTCCTGTAACTTTCATTATTCGAACTCTTATCCCATTCCTGGGAAATCGGACAACTTAGTGGAAAGAGCAAAGGACTGTGAGTCAGCAGACCTGTTTTTTAATCACCCCTGCCACTTGTCTGCTCTATAACTTTGGACAGGCCATTTGACTTTTCTGTGCCTCAGTTTCCTCCACTGTAAAAGTAGGGATCAAATACTGATTATCCCTCCCCATTAGACTGGGAGCTCCATGAGAGATAGGAACTGTGCCCAGTCTTCTTAAGATGAATCCATCCCAACATTTAATACAGTGCTTGGCACATAGTAAGTGCTTAACGAATACCTCTATTATTCTTATGCATTACAATATTCATTCATTCATTCATTTATTCAATCGTATTTATTGAGTGATTACTGTGTGTAGAGGACTGTACTAAGCTCTTAGGAGAGTACAGTACAGCAATAGAGATGATCCCTGCCCACAACAAGCTCACAGTCTGGCGGTGGAGCGGGGAATGATAATGATTATTATTTTTTACCTTCAATAATATTTCATGTCAGATAAAAGACATCTGGAAAAATGTATCTTCTAAAGGCACCAAGGCATAAATTTTGGAGGAGGACATAAGTCCAAGTAATTAGTCAGTCAGTCAATCATTTATTGAGCATTTACTGTGGGTAGAGCACTGTAATAAGTGCTTGAGAGAACATAATATAACATTCCCTGCCCACAGTGAGCTTGCAGTCTGGGAGGAGGCAGACATTAATATAAGTAAATAAATGAATTACACATATGTACATAAGTGCCGTAGGGCTGGGAGCAGGGATGAATAATGGCAGCAAGTCAGGGTGACACAAAAGGGAGTTGAAGAACAGGAAAAGAGGGCCGAGTCAGTAAAGGCACCTTGAAGGAGATGTGCCTTCAGTAAAGCTTTGAAGGCCAGGAGAGTAATTGCCTGTTGGACTGAAGGCATTGTAGGCCAGAGGCAGGACATGGACAAGAGGTCAGGGTTGAGATAGACGAGCTTGAGGTATAGTGAAAAGGTGGATGTAACCACTGGTGGTTCTTAAGGAGTGGGGAAACATGGCCTGTACATTTTTGTAGAAAAATGTTCCTTTCAAATAATGATCTTTTCAAATAGTCCTTCCAAGTTTGGTGGACTCTGGCTGCACTTGAATCCAGGACATTAAGATGCATGTGGCAATACAGGAGTCACACAGTACATTCAGCCCAGCACAGTAATGTCATAAGCACAATTTTGCAGAAGTTTGCTGAGTACACCTGAACCTACAACATATCACTGGGGAGGGGTGGGAAACTCTAAAGCCATCATGATCCCTTCCAAGAGCACCCATCTGCTGTGTGACCTTGGGCAAGTCACTTCACTTTTCCGTGGCTCAGATGCCTAATCTGTAAAATGGGGATTGCGATTGTGAGCCCCAAATGGGACAAATCAATTTGCTGGTGTCCACCTCAGCTCTTAGTATAGTGTCTGCCACATAGCAAGCGCTTAACAAATACCATCATTATTTGTGTGAACATGGATGCTGCTAATGAGTCTCTGAACTCTGCAGCAGGAGCCAAGGCAGAGGAAAGCTGGGCACTGAAAGTAAAAACACTGGACATAAAGTCAGCTGGTGCCATAACTGTAATGGCCAGGAAGTATACCAGCTGAAACCACGCTGTCTGATATAAAACCAAATCAGTGTCCACCCTTGCTTCCAAGCCTAACACACTGGAGAATCTTCACAGGAAGGAAAAAAGTGATCTAACCTCTCAGACTCTGAAAGATCTGAGTGCCTTGGCCTCTAAAATGATTTGTTTGAAGAGATTGAACCATCTCAGTTCTCTTGGCCAGTAGTGAAGATGCTTATTTAAAAATTTAATTTGAGGTAACTTGTGTAATTTTTTTCCTTCAGCCCTTCCTGTATCCTTAGCCTTCTTTGTTCAAGCTACCCTAACAGTGAAATATAAAAGGGCTGATAGAAGGAGGGTACCAATGTCCAGCTCTGAAACAGAAAGAGATGCACTAAGCCTTCATTTTGGTCTATCGTATATTTATTCTCACTGCCTTCATAGTTAAGACATTTAATTTTAAAAAGAGACTGTCAGAAATACTTAAGAGGGGGAATGCCAACTTCTCAGTTACCTAAAGTTTCATCTGGATTTTTAAATTATTGAATGATTGCTTTGATATGGTTGGAAAAATAAAATTCAGAGAGCAGTATCCTCATCAACTTCAATAGTATTTATAGTCTGTTGGTCTAGAGCACTGTTAACGAACACTTGGGAGAATGCAAAATAAATAGAAGTTATAATCCTTGTCCTCAAGAATCTTGCAGTCTAGCAGAGCAAGCACTCAAACCCCTTTGTTGATTTGTACGAGGGTGGTATGGTGTTTTTCCATTTCCAGAAACTTTGGCTGAAGTCATAGTCAGGAAGTAAAAACTCTTAAGGAATGAAAGACACAGAGAGGTGAAACTGTATTTACTGCTATTTGAATTTAATTTTTTAGTTAGCATGTTCAATTGTATTTTGAAATATATTTGGTAAGTCACAGGATTTGAGGACTCTTCCGGCCTTTTATTTCTTCCTAGGGTTAAAAACATCAGGACATGCATTGGCTTTTACAGAATTAATGAATAGACATCACAAACTGGTTTTTCTCCTCACTGAATGCTCTACTGGCCAAGTCTACTTAATTTGTACCTGAACCCCTTCTGAGATATTTTGACATCTTTGCTGGGGGAAGAGGTAGAGACGTGAGATGAGGGGAGAAATATTGGCCTGTATACAGTTTAAAGAAAAAAAGCCAAACCTCAAAATGTTAACACCTTGAGTTTAATACACTTGTTTTAAAAAGAGAAGGGAAGAAACAATTTTTAATGACCTGCTCCTTCCTGTTGAGAGTCAAGGAAAGCACTTAGTAAAATGTTACCTTTCATTTAATTCAATAAATATCCTGAAAACAGGCTCCTCTTTGGACAGTGGGCCACCCTGAGTTGGAGAAAACTTGGCTACTGCCTCCACCTTAACCCCTGGCTGTTCTGGTGGTTACTCCTATCAGCAAATTGATCAATGGCATTTTTTGAGCACTTACTGTGTGCAGAGCACTGTAAGGAGCACTTGTGAGGGTACAATACAAGGAAGTTGACAGATACAATCCCTGCCCTCAAGGAGCTTTCAATCTAGTAGGGGAGAACGACTTTAAAATAAATTTCATTCGTTCATTCAATCATATTTATTGAGTGCTTACTGTGTGCAGAACACTGTACTAAGCACTTGGTTAGAACTAGGGGAATACAAATTACAGATAGGGGAAGAAGCAGAGTATGAGGATATGAATGTAGTTGCTGTGAGACTGGGGGTGGATGAGTATAACAGTCCTTAAGGAGTACAGATCCAAGTGCACAGGTGATGCAGAAGGGATGGGGTATAGGGTGAAGAAAAGAGCCCTGATTAAGGCATCACTTCAGTCCCGTAGTGGCAACCATATTTGGGAGGTCTAGAAGCGGCAGTGCCATATTTCTCCGAACATTTCATTCAATCATATTTATTGAGCACTTACTGTATGCATAGCACTGTCCTAAGCGCTTGGGAGTGCACAGTGTAACAATAAACAGACATATTCCCTGTCTACAACAAGTTTACACTCCATCCAATTCACCACTCTTCAAAAGACCTTCAATGATTAGTAATAATATTTGTGGTATTTAAGTGCTTATTACGTACCAGGCACCATGTGAAGCGCTGGGGTGGATAGAAGCAAAGCAGGTTGGATACCGTCCCTGTCCCACATGGGGTTCACAGTCTTAACCCTCATTTTACAGATGAAGTAACTGAGGCATAGAGAAGTGAAGCGACTTGCCTGGTCACACCGCCGACAGGTGATGCATCCAGGATTTGAACCCAGGTCTTTTTCACTCCGAGGCCTGTGCTGTATCCACTAGGCCATGTTACTTCTCATTCCTAGCTGTCAAGCAGACACTCTTCTCCATTGGCTTAGAACACTCCATCAGATCTGCCTCTTCGACTTCTGCACTCCTCAGTTCGCCCATTTTCCTCCTCTCAAGCTCATTTTCTCCCTTTGACTCATTATCGACTCTCCCACCTCTGACCCCTCACTGCACAGTCTGAAACTACCTCCTGCTTCGATTCTGTCAGACCACATCACTTCTCATTTTTAAAGCCCTTCTGAAATCCCCACCTCATCAAGGAAGGCTTCCCTGGTTAATTCCTCTTCTCCCCAGGTCATATCGCTGAATTAACAGTGCAGTACTCTTGTCCCACCTTCACACCCATGTCCTCACAAGTACCCCATTCACCTTTTGCTCCTCAATACAATTATTCTGCATCTGTCTCCCTTGCTACACTGTAAGCTCCTTGAGGACAGGGAGAGAACACAATAATAATAATAATAATCACAGTATTAAGCACTTACTCTGTGCCAAGCGCGGTACTAAGCGCTGGGGTAGATATAAGCAAAGTGAGTTGGAGACAGTCCCTGTCCCACGTGGGGCTCACAATTTCAATCCCCATTTTACAGATGAGGTAACTGGCACAGAGAAGTGAAGCGACTTGCCCAAAGTCACACAGCTCACAAATGGCGGAGCTGGGGTTTGAACCCATGACCTCTGACTCCAAAGCCCGTGCTCTTTCCACTGAGCCACGCTGCTTCGTGACACCCCCTTCTCTATACATACTGCTTCTCTGTTGTATTCTACCAAACACTTAATGCAGTGTTCTGCACATTGTAGGTGCTCAATAAATTCTGTTTGACGGTTTCGAGGACTGGAATGGGAATAGTGGTGGCTATATTTAGGGGGCTTCAATGTGACTTCCCCCTCTATATGGCATCCTGAGGTGCTATTGCACTCTGAAACTATTCCTGCCTGAGAGTGGCTGTTTGAAAGCCTTGTACAGTGCATCATGAATATCCTAAGTTGTATAACTTCTCTAACCCAGACAGTACAGATTTTATATAAAATAACATCACTGATTTATTGATCTGTTTGAAATTATTTGCATAGTTGCTTCCACTACTGATCTTGGCTTGCCTCACTCTGACGGCTGCAAGAAATTTCTTAATTCTTCAAGATGACCATGCCATCGTAAATTTTCTCCTTATTTTTTTTATGGTATATAAGTGCTAACTATGTGCCAAGAACTGAACTAAGCACTGTGGTGGATACAAGATATTCAGGTTGGACACAGACAGTGTCCCGCATGGGGCTCACAATCCCCATTGTACAGATAAGGTAACTGAGGCACAGAAAAGTGAAGTGACTTCCCCAAGGTCACAGAGCAGACAAGTGACTCAGCCAGAATTAGAACCCAGGTCCTTTGACTTCCAGCCCCATGCTCTTTCTACTTGGCAACACTGCTTCTTATGTAAACATTATCTAACCGTACTCAGTTTGCCTACTTGATAATGATAAAATTTTGATGCTTTTCAGGATGTTTTCTCTAGTTAGCTTTCCAGAGGTATGTAGTTCTTTCCTGTTTACAGTATCTTTGGTATTGTCATCAGATTTTTCTCCTGTATCCTGTATTGCTTTGAATACCTTATTTGACTTTTAGTTCAATTTACCCAAAACCTTATCATTCAAGCCAGTTTTATTTTTCATGGCTGGTAGTAAATGTGAATGTTTTCTATTCTTTGGTTTGTCTTCAGTCTCAATCAAAAATGTTGTCTTCTCTCACAAAGCAAAAGCAGTATCCTCAACTGTTTTTGACTGACTACACCATACCACCCAAAGGCTAATAATAAAGGCTATGAGAGTGCCTGTCGTACCACATTTTTTCTTTACTTTTTCTCCTCCTGTCTCCAATGAATTTGGTGGAATTCTGATTCTTCTAATGTGGATAGTTGCCAGACCGGGACTTCATGAGTTCTACGTCAACCTCCAGTCTGAGCTGATATCCACCCCATTTTTAGATAAAAGCTTAGTGGTGAGTAGCCTGTGTTTTTGATTTCCTTCCCAGTACCACCTTCTTTCTAAGAAACAACTCTGCAGGTGATCACCCAGTATCTTAGTGTATGGTTTGACCCAAAACCTTCTGAAATACAGTGGAAGCATATTTTCATCCAATGCTTAGCACCTACAGATTTCTTATTACACACTAGGTGCCCTTATTTTTGTATATAAGTACTTTTCTCTTCTTATTGAAGCTTTTCAGAATTTTTTTCCTCAGTTCCACTCCCATATACTCCACTGGGAGAAACCAGCTGGCTGTTTTGGCTCTTGAGAACAGCAGATTGGGTCTCTTGGTGTGGAAAGGAAATATTCCTGTGTGACCAAAATTGTGAATGCATCCCTCTTTATGGAGCCCATATAGTTGCGGTGCCTTTCATGTTTAATTTGAGTCAATTTCTTTCAGGTTTTTCGACTTTTTGCAAAGTTGAACTTTGAGGAGCTGGTTGTTAGTAAAAGGAAGGGTGGCAGTGTTCTGAACAAAATCAGGGGAATTTGTTCAGGGTGGAGTGAAAGTGGTCCAAGATTTTATATAATTTGATTGTGAAGTTTTGGGGTTGCCTTTATCTTTCCATCCTTCATTTGTCTTGTTGTATTGAAGGTAGAAAATGTGTTGTGATGAATAATCCAGTGAGGATGTTTGCTAAGTGGAAATCAAAATAACTTCACTGTCATTATCCTAAATAACTGCATCATAAATAAATCCTTTGCTTTAGAAGTCATCTACATTAAACCACAATTATGTACAGTGAGTCTTAGATATATTCCAACTACATAATGCAGTTACAGAAGTAAGAGGCATACATACTGAAGTTAAATAGATGACAGTGGACCTTTAAGAAGAATGTTAGCCAGTTTACATGATTTATCAAATTGTATTGAGCCAGAGTTTCTATTTCAGTGCACTGACATTAAACACTATTGAAGTGGCAGAAAATGGTATATTATGGACTGGCCAAAATGTGTTTGTTTTTTTCCTGTCAGCACATAACCATGTACAGCGATTTGAGATTTCTTTAATGCAGTGATCTACTTTTCCATTATGTTTTGTGTGTGAGAGTGCTTGGGAAATAGCAATCATTGCCACTGAATATATCTCACTCCATTCTAATCACTCCCACCCAGTGCCATATCCCTAGATTTCAGGAAATCCAACTCTCCTTTTACTCATGTATGCAGTCAGCAAATTATTTGTCATCCAGCATTTCCTTTTGCTATAGAAAAGTAATTCAAATGACCTGGCTTTATTTTAACAGTGAAGAGTCCTCTGGATGTAAATCCTTTTTAGGGAAAAAAAAATGTTATCCACAGAGACACTAAGAGAAAAAGATCTTATTGGGCATGAATATAGAAATTGGGTATGGAAATAAGTTCAAGAGAAATAAAAAGCACTTTATTGTCAGTTACTGATCTACAAAGCAGAGGACTTGGGTAGTGAAATGCTTTTGACACATTCAAATATCAAGCACTTAGCACAGACCATTGCACCCAGTAGGTGCTTAGCAAATACTATTACTGCATCTAATTTTCTGAACAGCAGAATATTTTTGAAATAGCAATTTTATTTAGGCTGGATAAAACCTGTAAGCAGGGCCAGAAAACAGGAAAAGGAATTAATGCTCTGAGAAGCACCTGGCCAATTGGAAAAGCATGGGCCTGGGAATCAGAGGATCTGTGTTCTAATCCTGGCTCTGCCACCTGCCTCTTTTTTCTTTTAAATTTTGGTGTGTGTTAAGTGCTTACTACATGTTAGACACTTATATGCACTGTGGAAGATACAAATTAGTTAGGTTGGACATTGTCCCTGTCCCACCTGAGGCTCACAGTCTGCTGTGAGATCTTGGCCAGTCACTGAACTTCTTGCTGCCTCAGTTCTTTCATCTGCAAAATGGGGATTCAAAACCTATTCTCCCTCCTACTTAGGTTGTGAGCCTCATGTGGGATCTGATAACTGTGTATCTACCTCAGAGCTTAGAACAGTGTCTGGCACATAGTAAGCATTTAATACCACACTTGCTATTATTATTCTCCCAAGTTCTTAGTACAGTGTTCTGCACACAATAAGCACTGATTGACTGGGCTCCAGAGGCTTAGCAGACTGTAGTGGCACAGAAGCACAATCCAGTCCCAGAGGTTCGATGCCATCAGCTCTGTGTTGTCACAGGCCATGGTAAATCCCACCACTGAGTCCCAGAGAGGCAGGGGAATGGTCTTCCTAGACTCTTCTGATCCTGGGACAGTGCTGCTGGAGTATCAGTATCAGCAGCTTTGATTGGGTAAGGGATGTAGAGGACAAAGGAGGAGAGATGATGCCTTCAATTGACTAACTTCTAGTCTAAAATGGTGGGGAAGAAGAGTAGACATTAACAGACACGTAATAGTTAAAAGAGCATAAGAATGGATGTAAATTGTAAATAAGTCAACTACTAAACAGATAAATACAGGAGAACTGATGGGGTTGGTGGTGTCAATTAATGATATTTATTGTGCACTTAAGTGTGTTTGGAGCCCTGTACTAAGTACTTGGAAGAGTATAATGTAACAGATTTGGTAGACACATTCCATGCCCACAGTGATGGGGGAGAGAAGGAGTCTAGAGGGGAAGCAGACAGTACAAAGAAATAAATTACTCATGTCTGGGTGGAATAAATATCAAGTGCTTAAGGGGTACAGATCCCCTTGAAGTAGATGTGACCTTAAAAAGGCTTTGAAGGTGGGGAGAGTAGTGGTCTGGAGTATATGAAGGGGAAGGGCATTCCAGGCTAGAGGGAGGATTTGGGAAAAGGGTCACTGGCGAGATAGATGAGCTTGAGGTACAGTGAGTAAGCTGGCACTAGAGGAACAAAGTGTGTGGGCCAGGCTGTAGTGGGAGATTAGTGAAGTAAAGTGGTGGTGGGGGCAGGGGTGGGGGGGCAAGGTGATTCAGTGGTAAGGAGTTTCTGTTTGATGTAGAGGTGTATGGGCAACAAATGGAGTTTCTTGAGTAGTGGGAGACATGGACTGAGCAATTTATTTAGAAAAGACTGGTCAGGTGCCACCTCCAGAGACTGTTTCCATATAGAGGAAGTACTGCCAGCCCCTCTCTGCCCCAGAATATATCTGTTTCCCAGAAAGAAACACACCCACACATATCTTACCTTGCGGCTTTCCTACTACAACCCAGCATGCTCACTTTACTCCTGTAACACAAGCTTACTGTACTGCATCTCATCTATCTCATCACCAATGTCTTGCCTGTGTCTTGCCTCTAACCTGGAACTCCCTCCCTCTTCGTATCCAACAGGCAATCATTTTTCCCAACTTCAAAGCCCAATTTAAAACACCTCTCCTCCAAGAAGCCTTCCCTGACTAAGCCCTCATTTACTCTTCTCCCACTCCAGTTTGCATTGCCCTTGCACTGAAATTTGCACTTTATTCACAACCCACATCAACCCCACAGCACTTGTGTACATCTCCAAAATTAACTTTAATGTCTGTATCCTCCCTAGACTGTAAGGTCACTGAGAACAAGGAAGATTGATTGAAAGCCTGGAAGTAGTGAGAATATGCTTAGCCCCATGTTTGTGGAACATTCGTTCATTCATTTAATCATATTTATTGAGTGCTTACTGTGTGTAGAGCACTGTACTAAATGCTTGGAAAGTACAGTAAAGCAATAAAGAAGGACAACCCCTGCAACAGGCATGGTCCTGCATTGGTTTCCAACCTGTCTGAAAACCAGCCCGTTGGTTTTGGAAAGTCACAGTGCCTGTTTTTATTTTTGAATTCTGAGGAGTTTATTCTATGCTTATTTCCTCTTTTGCATACTACAGAGGGAAGAAAAAAAGGCACTGAGACAGTGTTTGTGTAAAGCATATTTGTTATGAGATATATCACATTTTCTCCTTTGTAAAGACATCTTAATTTATAATAATAATAATAATTGCGGTATTTGTTAAGCACTTATTGTGTGCCAGGCACTGCTTGAAGCGGTGGGGTGGTTACAAGCAAATCAGGTTGTACATGGTCTCTGTCCCATATGGGGCTGAGAGTCTCAATCCTCATTTTACAGATGAAGTAACAGAGGCACAGTGAAGTGACTTTCCCAAGGTCTCTCGACAGACAAGTGGTGGAGTCAGGATTAGAACTCTTGACCTTCAGACTCCTAAGCCCATGCTCTATCCACTACACCATGCTGCTTCTCTAATAAACCCCTCCATTTTCCTTCCACCTTTACTATCCCTCTACCTAAACAACCTTCTCCCAAATCTGTTTATCTGCTTGTTAATGGTGTCTAGTCCAACGACCCGGGCAAATCAGAGGGACATGCCTTTGGAAAAGAGAGGGACGAGTCATCATCATAAGTGTTGGGGAGGTGGCCTAGGAGAACTTGTGGGAGAAGATACTGGTAAACAGGAAAAAAATCCAGACTGGGAATACCTGATTGGGCTGGGCCCTTCCAGAGCCAGGATTTGTGGACTCTCCTGTTGCTCCTTCCTGAAGAAACCTCAGAAAGTAACCTCCCCAGTCAGGTTGCTACTCCTCAGCAGGAGTAGTAGAATGGATATTGATTGGTCAGAAATTTCTGATGCATGTGAAGAATTTTCTAGTAATAATAATACTAGTTGTTAAGCACTTACTCTGTGCCAAGCACTGTACTAAGCACTATGGTAAAGAGTAGATAATTAGGTTAGACACAGTCCCCGACCCACATGGGACTCACAGACTAAAAAGAAGAGAGTATGATTTAATCCCCATTTTATAGATGTAGAAACTGAGACTTGGAAATTAAGTGACTTGCCCAGCATTACACAGCAGGTGAATTGCAGAGAGGGGATCAGAACCCAGGTTCTCTGATTCCCAGGCTCATGCTCTATCTACTAGACCATGTTGCTTCCCCAAGTAGGAGGAGAACAGTATGATTTAAAAAAGAACTCAGCATCCTTACTGGTTTAATGCAATGAATGTTGTAGAATATTTTTTAATGAACTCTATTCCTCATTCTCTCTAGAGACTGTATAGTCAGACCTGAATTCCTTTATAGTCTCAGCTTTACTTAAAAGTTCGGTCACCTGAGCCTTAGAAAAATAACCATCTCTTTTCCCTCCCATTCATCACCAGAAGTATGAATCCAAAGAAGTGTTCTTTTGATTCTTTCAGCATAATTAAGAAGACTTTCTAATAGCTCCTTAGAAACATTGTTTCCTGATGTTTCATGTATCTTATATTATCTTTCCTTGGTAACCCTTGAGTAAGCACAGCTTGCCATGTTTTGTGGCCTTTGACTCGTGTGATAAAATAGATTGAAAGGATTCTTGGCACCACCTGGTGAAGATGAGCAACCCCGGAGGACTGAATGTGCTTTGAGAACAAGCGATTGAATGCTAAGAAATGTGGAAGTCTAGAGACATAGGCAGAGGGTTAAAAAAAAAAAGAGCATGAACATTAATACATCTTCTTGAGGTTTGATGGGACATGTACTGCCTACTGTTCCATCTGGTGCTTATGATAGCATGGCATATTAGCATGCTGCAAGTTCATAATGTATTCAGAAGAAGAAAGCCTTCCTTGCATACCAATTGAAGCGTCCCTTCTCTCTGTGCCGTCTTTGAATTTCAATGATGTTTATGCCTTCTAAGCCATGACTGAACTGAGCATTTCCGCTCTGAGGGATAACATTGGTGGCTTGTGTGGGAGATTTTTCTCTCTTCTTCCTCACTCCTCCTCTTTTCTTTCAGAATTCAAAAGTATTTTGGAGGACGGTTTAAAATTATTAATAAAGAGCTTTACTACCTTTATTGTTCCATTTAGAGTACTATAGTGTTTAGAGAAAATTACAAAAAGGCTTTCCTCTGTTCTCCATCCACCCCACCTCTGCCCGTTCATTCATTCATTCATTTGTATTTATTCATTCATTCAATCGTATTTATTGAGTGCTTACTGTGTGCAGAGCACTGTAGTAAGAGCTTGGCAACATATAGAGACGGTCCCTACCCAACAATGGGCTCACAGTTTAGAAGGGGCAGACAGGCAACAAAACAAAAATGAACACACACACTTACACACACACACACTCACTGATTCTTTCTCTCCCTCTCATTCTTTTGGTGTATTCTGACAACTGATCTTTGGGTAGATTAACCTACAGCATTAATATATGACCTTTATAGAACAATTAGAAAGGGAATTACTCAGATCTGCTTGACTCTTTCTTATAATAAATTAAGTTCCTAATTAGTCTGTTGAAACTTTACCATGCAAAATAATGTTATACATTTGCAGTCCTATTCCTTTAAATAATGCTTTCTTTCTATGTCAGAGTCTAGAGATAAATTTAAGGAAAGTGAGGACCAGATTCACATTTTAGGTAATTCCACTATCTATAATGCTCAAAATACCCCAGCTCTTAGGCTTGTTCTGATTCACAAGGGAAGTTGTCTTCAGTAATTTTTTAGAGCTATTTTAAAAACAAACCTCATATCCCTTTTCACTTTTATGCTGTGAGGTTTTGCATTAGACAACCTAATGGTACATGTTGGAGGAAGCCAAAACTGTGGTATAATAAGGGAAATTTGCCAGGAATAAATGAAATCTTTGAAGAAGCAGTTATGATACGTAAATCAATGTCTTGACCCTGTTAATTGACTACATTTGGTGCTATTAAAACATTTCTAAGAGTAAGGTTTTAATTTTTATGTTAATGAATTTTAAGCAGCAGCTACCAGAAGTAGTTTGTAGGAACGTCCTCTCTAGTTTTATTCGGATAACACTTCTTTTTTTCCCCCCTTCTTAAAGTATTAGAATTAGATGCTTGGAACTCTGGAGTATATTCAGGCTTTCCTAGCCCATGGTAGGTCGGGGGGCAAGGGAGTGTATGTGTGTGTTTTAAGAAAACAATTCCACAACTACTTTCACTTAGCTATGTAAAGTGATTAACCTATTAATCAAAGTGGAGAAGAGATGTGGGCAAGGTTTTCAGTTGGGACTCATCCTTCAGTAGAAATTCACATTACCATGGTCTCTGACACTATTTTAATTACCAATTCCTGTTTACAAAATGCAAAATTAGATTTTGAGATTAAGTAACAACCCCTGGCCGAGTTTGGTGTGAGTATTCATTATATTTCTCTTCCTAGTCAGTTCGCTAGGTTTTATGTCTTTCACCCAGGGAAACATTTAGGAAGGCAAGGAGCACTGACTAGAAATGTGGAGGAGGTGGTGTGGGTAATTCATGCAAGTTTAGTCAGCACTTACAAGATTCTTGAAATGTTTCTTGATGTCCTACAGAACTGTTAACATCTGCACATCTTGTGAGAGGAGTTGCATTTATTACAGCTGTATGCCAGCTAGAATATAGGGAGGAGGAGGAGGAGCTGGAGGGATGTTAGTGGGGGAAGGGAAGAGGGGATCTTTGTTAAGAATGAAGCAGCTGGCTTTTAGTAACCAACATTTATCATTTTCTTTAGTTACATACCCAGACTAAGCTCCAGTTGGGCTCTTTACAGCAGCATCCCTTAGCTGTGACAGGTTTGCAAGGATCCCAAATAATTCAGCCAAGAGTTGTCTCCCTGTAAAACAGTCTCTGCGAATTAAAAAGAAGAAAAACAGGGACATCAGATGAGATAACGTGCCTCATTAATATGAGTCGGGTCAAGCATGACACCTGCATCATGCATCAAAACTTGTCAGCGGTGCTGTCACATCTGAGATAGAGAGGGAACTGTAGACAGTGGAAAAAAAAAACAAAACAAAAACAAGAAACCAAATAGGAACTGAAGCGCATTATTGCCAACATTTCCTCGGGACTACGAGGCAAATCTTGCCACAGTTATCTGATTTTTGTTGTTATTACTAGTTAGTTCCAAAAATGCTCCCTAATCCCCTTATTTTGCAGAGAGAATTAAAGGTGGTATCACTGGCCGTGGCTGTATTAAAATCGGGGGGCTGCAGTTTAGGTGTTCTCTATGAATTGATTTTAGGGGGTTTCTTAAATCACTGGGCATGCGGCTACTGGAGAAGCAGCGTGGTTCAGAGGAAAGAGCATGGGCTTGGGAGACAGAGGTCATGGGTTCGAATCCTGGCTCTGCCACTTAGCTGTGTGATTTTGGGCAAGTCACTTAACTTCTCTGTGCCTTAGTCCCCTCAACTGAAAAATGGGGATTAAGACTGTGAGCCTCATGTGGGATAACCTGATTACCTTGCATCCTCCCCTGCATTTAGAACAGTGCTTGGCACATACTAAGCACCTAACAAATGCCATTATTATTATTATTATTATTATTTATTGTTGTATTTTACTTTACAAGCTCTTAGTACAGTGCTCTGCACACAGTAAGTGCTCAATATATACAATTAAATGAATGTTTAAAGAACACTGAATTCCCCTTACTGGGGAGGCAGCAGGTCTAGAGGATAGAACACAGAGGATAGAGCACCAGCCTGGGAGTCAAAAGGACTTGGGTTCTAATCCTGGCTCTGGCACGTATCTGCTGTGTGACCTTGGGCAAGTCATTTATCTTCTCTGTGCCTCTGTTGCCTCATCTGTAAAACATTAGACTGTGAGCTCCATGTGGAACAGGGACCATGTCCAACCTGATTAGCTTGTATCTTCCCCACAATGCTTGGGATAGTGCTTGACAGAATAGTAAGCACTTAACAAATACCATTATCTGAAGAAACATTTCCCAGGCCTCTTTCCTTGTAATCTTGAAACGTGTCATATGTGAGGCACTATCCAATCGAAACCAGATTGCAGTCTGCTGTTCTTTATGTCTGATATCAGTAGGCATTAATGTGTGACCTATATTTTGATCTCACCAAAATCTGGGCTCAGTGACTGTAACAAAAGGGACACACATATAATGTTCTGTCTCATTGTTATCCTAAATGAAGTTTGAAAGCTTACCTGGAGCATGTTTGAAGACATCCCTCTTTGATTATAGGTGCTTAAATGTATTAGATGGTCACTATAACTTCGAAAAGACTGAGCAATACCAGATCTCAGGAATTTCCCTGGCAAGCAGCATTACTGAAGCATGCAGTTTAGGGGATGAAATCTGACTTCCATTCAAACAGACCCTAATCACTCTCAAATCACATTACAGTATTAAATGGGATTTATGTAGAAGCCCTTTTCCTGTTCAATTTAGAGAAAACTTGCTTATTCCTAGAAACCTTAGTGTGACACTTAAGGAATTTAGTCTGAATTAGGACTCCTTAAGGGACAGAAGATTTAATGAGGTTTTATCGTTTGTTCCCTCAGATTATTCATTGTAGAATAGCCTTTTATTGAAAAGAGTCGTCTCCCTCTGGTGGCCAAAATAACCATTTTGTTCCCATGGATGGTATGTCTCATTATTTTCCTCAGAGAAAAGGTTGCCATTGCCATTCTCAATTAGCTTGTGTTGAATACCGCAGTGTGAAGAGTACAAATAATGAGAGTATATTCCCTAGATATAGTCTTTGATCTTTTCTCTTCAAGGTTTTGACTTTCTAGTCATTGCATTTAACCTTCTATAATATTGAAGGTTTCACTCTGCCATCAGCAAACAAGGTAGCCAGTTTCCGTAGCCACTCACTCCATGTCCTCCTTTGCCATCAAGCCCTTCCAAGTTCCTCCAGGTCAATGTGTGGGACTGATGGAATAGTTCTAGTTTAAGCATGCAGTACTCAGCACGCAGTAAGCATTAATAAATGCCATTGATTGATTCACTCTAAGATGTTTTTGTCATTGAGCCCATCCAGCATGTTCTTGGTCCGATTCCGGGATGGGGTAAGGGGGAGTACGAATGTATTAGGTGTAGTGCTTATCTGTCTCATTTCATTTGAGACTTTGCTCACGCTTCACCTCTTCCCTTTTAGGGTTTCACTTGTCTTTTGGTGTGTTTTGGATCCTTTATGGCAAATAGCAGAGACAAGTTCTTTCCTTCTTCATGGTCAGCTCATCTTCCAGAAGGTTCTGAAAATGATCCGCACTGTTTTCCTTCATCTGCATTCACCCTCATCTGTGGTAGCTTTACTTATTTTGTACATTAGTTGGATGTAGTTTTTTCTCTTCCTGATTTCTTCCCTTTCTTCAGAAACAGATCCTTCAGGGAGTACCAATTGTAGAACACCATTTGATCTTTTCCATCACTGGCCCAACTACTTGCAATTGCATCTGGAATAGTCACATTTTCCTCTCTGATTCTACTGACTCATTTCCAGATGTAAGGTGGTTTCCAATTACATTTGTTGGATAATGATTCTAGGACGACCAAGGTGGTCAGCAACAGCGCTACGAAAAAACTGGGCCCCAAAGGCATGTGAAATCACCTTCTTTTGCAGGTAAAATGTGTCATTAGGATGGCAGTTTTGCAGAAGTCCACCTAGTTCCTCCCAAATCTGCTCAACCCTCAAGGGTTTCTCTGAAGTATCTTGTTCCTCCTCACTCTCCTAATTGCTCCATAGCACTGTTCTACCCTCCCAAGTCCCCTTGAACACCACCTCCACTTCTGGACCTCAGAACCAGGAAGGCTAGCACTGAAAATATAAATACTCAAAATAAATTCATCTAGTGTCGCATCTGTACCAGGCAGGAAGTAGACTAGCTGAAGACCAGACTGTCCAGGATAAAACTGGACACCTGACCACCATTAAGCATTGCTGTAAATAGTCTCAGCAGTTTTACTTCTTCCTGAGTAGATTTATACAGAGTGGGTATTCAGCATCATTTTTCCTGCCTGGGCATTTTCTGTATCTTTCATCAAATATGGCCCAATCAACCTCTTCCTCGCCCACTCCTAGACGACCCACCATTGTGATTTGGAGAATAGCTGAAGGAGAGCAACTCACCCATCCATCCATCAGGACTGGATTTCTTAGTTGGGGGTTCTAGATCCTTGCTCTTCCTAACTCCCCCTCCTATCCTTTTAACAGTGTAACTCATGGTTGTGTTTTAAAACCAACCCCTCTACAGAAAATAAGGCAAATGAAGGAGGACTTGACTTTACAATGCTTAGAATCTTGAGCTAGTGATGCCCTTGAGTGACGTGGGGTGGAGTGCATTGGCTGTTGATTTTTTCAATTGTTTTTTTCTGAATGTATCCATCCACCTTCTCTGGATCTATCTTCTAGATCAAGAGCAACTGTTATTTGGTACTCTTCCAAGCACTTAGTACAGTGCTCTACACACAGCAAGTGCTCAATAAATATGGTTGGAGAGCACTGGGAGCACCTTTCATTTTCTCTGAGGACTTTTTAGGTGGGATTTGTGACTTTGTAAGCATTGTTGGTATGACTTCTCCTATGATGTGTTCTGGGTTTACTCCTGGCTCAGTGATTTACCATTAATTTTTTTTTTAAGAGTGAAGGAGCTGTTGTAGAATTCTGTATTTGCTTTGTCCAGTTGTTCCTGTACTTTTTTTTCCATTTTGAAATCACAGATGGCTTTTTAAAAAATGATATTTGTTATGCACTTACTATGTAACAATAATAATAGTAATAATGGAATTTAAGTGCTTATTATGTGCCAGACACTGCACTAAGTGATAGAGTGGGTCCAAGCAATTCAGGTTGGACACAGTCACTGACCCATATGGAGCTCACAGTTTCAATCCCCATTTTACATATGAGGTAGCTGAGGCAAAGAGAAGTTATGTGACTTGCCCAAGGTCACACAACAGACAAGTGGCGGAGCCAGGATTAGAACCCATGATCTTCTGACTCTCAGATCCATGGTCTATCCACTACACCATGCTGCCAAGCACCATTCTAAGCACTGGAATAGACACAAGCTAATCAGGTTGGACACAGTCCATGTCTCACATTTGACTCACAGTTTTAATCCTCATTTTACAGATGAGGTAACTGAGGCACAGAGAAATTATGTGACTTGCCCAAGGTCACACAGCGGACAAGTGGTGGAGCCGAGATTAGAACACAGGCCCTTCTGACTCGCGGCCCATGCTTTATCCATTGGACCTTGTTTTATCTTTTATCTGACTTTTCAAGCTCTCCTTCCTTTCTGTTACTATTTTCAACTTCTCTTTGGACTCGGTAATCTTTTCTTATCTATTTTCTAAATGTCCTTTCATTCCTCATCAATTTCTCCTTAAGCTTTCATGAGTAGACACTGTGCAAGGCCATCACTTGCACAGCCTCTCCTTGACATTTGTTTCTTTCTTGGTGCTACTTGAACTTTGGCTTTATTTGCTGAGGAGTTTTTTCTTTTCTTTTTTGTGAAAGAAATATATCATGATCACAACACATCAAAATAGTACAAATTGAGTCTCAGAATTATGAAATGTGATGCTGTGAGGAAGCAGAATTCCTTGGCAAACACTCTTTTGCTAAGCTGGTGATTCTAGGTTGTCTTCTAAGTGCTATCAGTCATATCACTTTAGGCCCTGGTGGTTTTTGGTGGCTTAAAGTGGTGCATTTCAGGGAGACAACTTAAGACTTGGAGTCAGGAGACCCTGATTCTAACTCAGATTCTGTCACAGGATTTCTTTGTGACTTTGAGCAAGTCACTTACCCACCTGGGCCTCAGTTTTCTCTAAGCCTCATTAACCTTATCTGTAAAATGGGGATAAATATCAGCTCTGTCTCTTTCTTAAACTGTGAGCACCATGTGGCAGAGAGACTGTGTGGAATTTGACCATCCTGTAGATATATCAGTGCATGCACATTGTAGTGCTTCATAAAACTGATTACCATTATTAAATGATACGTTAGTATCTTGGTGGAACATTAAGCAGTACGGTTGACAGAGATTCTTCTCATTTACAGCAGCATAAAGGTTGACTGGCTTTGAGTGGCTCCTTCTGCACATTTCCAGATTGACTGTTGCCATTGTTCTTTTTGGAATAGTATATTTCCAGTGAATGACAGCTTGCCTCTGCCAAAGTAACCAGTTGGACTTATTGCACACTTTGGTGTCCTTTTCCAAATATGCCAGTGAAGCACTCTTGTTCCTGCTTTTTGTCTTTTATTAACATTAAATTCCCTTTTATGTGGTTTATGTTGACCTTGTTTGAAAAACATCTTTGTCTTCCTCATATTTTTCAGCCTCCTTATCCTCTGCCTTTTCTACTGGGTTGTATTGTTTTTAAGGTACTGTGGTGTTAATTGTACAAGAGAAACTTTTCTACACTAAATGAGTAAGGCAAGTGGGGTGCTCTACCAGCAAGCTCACATCCTTCCTCAATTTTAGTACCATTGTTCTCTGCTTTACTCAGGAACAGGTAATCACTGTTGTCCCACTACTCAGCACAGTGGATCTGTAGTTGTATTTTTAATTTTTGCATCTCACTACACAAGTCAGGATTTTTTGCTTTAATTTAGTTTTTTTTAAATACATATATAATTCATTGAAGAAAGAGATTGAAGGCTGTGATTTGCTATATTTACACAATTTATTGATCCCTGTGGCCTTTTCCTTTTTGCTCTCTGGTGCTTAGGTGATAAGTATTGCTTGGGTGAATGCAGAAGCTTCTGGTTTTACACTATTCTGCGGTAGTTCCTCTCAAACCAATAATCTCAGAACAACCAGCTTGCCAGTCCTTGTGTCGTACATTATCCACTTGAGCAGCATGAGAAGCAGCATGGCATAGTAGATAGACCACAGACCTGGGAGTCAGAAGGTCATGGGTTCTAATCCCGGCTCTGCCACTTCTCTGCTGTGTGACATTGGGCAATTCACTTCACTTCTCTGTGCCTCAGTTCCCTCTCTGTAAAATAGGGATTGAGGCTGTGAACCCCTCATGGGACAGGGACTATGTCCAACACAATTTGCTTGTATTCACCCCAGTGCTTTACAGAGTGCCTGGTACATCGTAAGCACTTAACACCATTATTATTATTGTTAAGCCAAGAAATCTTAGTTATTCAAGGATCGAATTCCCCTCTTGGTTCCTGGACAGAAAAGAAAAGAAAGCTGGGATGAAAGAAGACAAATTTGTAAAGATCGTTAAGGAGTCTTCTTGGCCACAACTAGTTGCAATGCAGAGGCATCTCTGCTGGTGACTTCTGGTTGTAGAGAGGAAATGGACAAAGGGATCTTCTGCTTCTGGGAAGGGTTTTTTTCTTTATGGTATTTGTTAAGTGCCTACTATGAGCCATCACTGTACTACGCTGTGGAGTAGATACGAGTTAATCAGGTTGGACACAGTCCCTGTCCCACATGAGCCCCCCAGTCTTAATCCCCATTTTTCAAGCTGAGGCACAGAACAGTGGCTTTCCCAAGGTCACACAGCAGACAAGTAGCAGAGCCAGGATTAGAACCCAGATCCCTCTAACTCTCAGGCCCATACTCTATCTACTAGGCAGTGCAGCTTCTCCAGAGTTGGTATCTGCAGGATCTTGTCTTACCTGCTTTCAAGCCATCTCTGACCCATAGTGATTACATGGACACTTCTCTCCCAGAACGCCCTACTCTTCATCTGCAGTCGTTCTGATAGTGTATCCATAGAATTTTCTTGAGAAAATTACGGAAGTGGTTTACCATTACCTTCTTTCACACAATCAACTTGAGTCTCCACTCTTGACTCTCTCCTATGCCGCTGCTGTCCAGCACAGGTGAATTTCGACATGTAGCAGGTTGCCCTCACACTATCCACTGCCCAAGCTAGGAATGGAATGAGTAGGCCTCTGCTTGACTCTCCCTCCCATAGCCAAGACTGGTAGAGTACTGGAAACTCTCCAGGTGCGATCTTGAGAGGGGAATTCCAGGATAGACTTGGTTATTACCAGTTGCCAGCATCAGTAGCTACGTATATTGTGCAGAGCACTGTAGTAGTTGCTGAGAGAGTTCACAGAAGTAGAAGCAGCATGGCTCAGTGGAAAGAGCACAGGCTTTGGAGTTAGAGGTCATGGGCTCAAATCCCGGCTCCGCCACTTGTCAACTGTGTGACTTTGGGTAAGTCACTTAACTTCTCTGTGCCTCAGTTACCCCATATGTAAAATGGGGATTAAGACTGTGAGCCCCACGTGGGACAACCTGATCAACTTGTAACCTCCCCAGCACTTAGAACAGTGCTTTGCACATAGTAAGCGCTTAATAAATGGCATTATTATTATTATTATTATTATTATTATGATTGACATGGTCCCTGTCCTTAAAGAGTAATGGAAGGAGGGAGGGAAGAGATTGGGAGAGGAGCACTCTGCTCCCACAGGAGCAGGAAAGGGTAGTTTTGGATTTATCTTCCATTACCCCACACCCTTAACAACCTGCATCTTTGTTTCATAAGACAAAATACTTTGCCTGCAAACAAGTGCGCAATACCCACTTTTATGTAATTTTTCTTCTTTTTTCCCACTTCTAAAATTCTCCAGAAAGTCCATATCTGAGCGCATCAGGTTCCATGGCACACCCACCTCATTTGACTAAATACTCCACTCTATTGGTATTTGCAAGAAGCCAAAATATCCCAGTTTTATGGCTTATGGTTGCAGTGTCTTGCTCAGGAAGTCTCTCAAATTTCTGTTCAGCAGCTACAAACTTCATCCACTAATAATAATAACAGTGATTATAATGATGATATTTGAGCTCTTAGTATGCACCAGACCCTGTCCCTAATGGTGTAATAATGTAAGTAGGACAGAAAACAGGTATTGAATCCCCACTCTGCAGCTGAAGCTAAGGAAAGTGAACTTATATGACTTGTCCAAGGTCACACCACAGACAAATTGTCGAACCAGGATTAGAACCCAGGACCTCTGATTCCCAGGCCCGTGCTCCTTCTGTTAGGCCATGGACTGTCAGCTCATCATCATCATCATCATCAGTGGGTTTTATTGAGCAGAGCACTGTACTAAGTACTTTGGACTGTACAATACAACAGAGTTGGTAGACAGGTTTCCTGCCCACAATGAGCTTACAGTCTCGAGGGGGAGACAGACATTAATGTAAGTAAATGATTTATGATACATTTATGATATATACGCACATACAATAAGCTTTCTCATAGTGTATGTTGTTAATCACATGGGGACAGGGTGAGAGAGATGACTCTAGTGGAACCTATCACTGTTTATTCAAGATGAATCTGTGCTATGCCCTCCTGATGTGAGGTAGCCCATCTACACCTTCTCTCTTCTACTAGCCCCTAAACCAAAGTCCCATTTAAGCACCCACTCATTTTATTAGTATTGGCTACCAATCAATCCGTGCATCAGGCAGAAACTCCTCACCCTGGGCTTCAAGGCTGTCCATCACCTCGCCCCCTCCTATCTCACCTCCCTTCTCTCCTTCTACAGCCCAGCCCGCACCCTCCGCTCCTCCACCACTAATCTCCTCACTGTACCTCGCTCTCGCCTGTCCCGCCATCGACCCCCAGCCCACGTCATCCCCCGGGCCTGGAATGCCCTCCCTCTGCCCATCCGCCAAGCTAGCTCTCTTCCTCCCTTCAAGGCCCTGCTGAGAGCTCACCTCCTCCAGGAGGCCTTCCCAGACTGAGCCCCTTCTTTCCTCTCCCCCCTCATCCCCCTCTCCACCCCCCCGTCTTACCTCCTTCCCTTCCCCACAGCACCTGTATATATGTATATATGGTTGTACATATTTATTACTCTATTTATTTATTTATTTATTTATTTTACTTGTACATTTCTATCCTACTTATTTTATTTTGTTGGTATGTTTGGTTCTGTTCTCTGTCTCCCCGTTTCAGACTGTGAGCCCACTGTTGGGTAGGGACTGTCTCTATGTGATGCCAATTTGTACTTCCCAAGCGCTTAGTACAGTGCTCTGCACATAGTAAGCGCTCAATAAATACGATTGATTGATTGATTGACAGGGACTGTATCCAACCCGATTTGTGTTTATTCACCTCAGCGCTTAGTACAGTTCCTGGCACATAGTAAGCGTTTAACAAATACCGCAATTATTATTATTGCAAGAGACTCCTTTCTGTATGACTGCCTTCAAGAGATCAGAGAGAAAAAAAATAATCTTCTGGCATTAATTGGGTTTGGTTATACACTTTTCAGAAACCTTTAGTGAGCACTGGTTGCTGCTAATCTCTAGTTGAAATTTGTGGTGGTGAGTGTCCATCACCCTACCAACTGGCTTTCCCTACTGACCTAATCTTCTCTCACTCTTGGCTTTGTTCCTAAGCCAAGAAAAGTTGCTTATCATCCCCCTCAGGGGAATCCCTGTGCAATGTATGTGCTAACCCCCTTGCTAGTGAGATTTTCTTCCTCTTTAATTACCATCAGCATGCTACCAAATGCTACTTTCACCATAAAGCCTCTCCTGCTTAAACTTATTTAACTCCCATCACACCAGTCATTTAGGTGACCCTAAGACTTAAGTATTTCTCTATAAATGATTTCTACATGTTTCTTTTCCATTGTGTGTCTAAAATCCTATGAGGCAGTAGTGTGGGATAGCATCTCTCCTCTAGACTGTAAGCTCCTTGTGGGCAGGGAGCACATCTACCAACTCTGTTATATTGCACTCTCCCAAGCACTTAGTACAGTTCTCTGCATAGAGTAATCCCTCAATGAATTATAATAATAATAATGATGGTATTTGTTAAGCACTTACTATGTGCCAAGCACTGTTCTAAGCACTGGAGTAGATACAAGGTAATCAGGTTGTCCCACATGGGCTCACAGTCTTAATCCCCATTTTACAGTTGAGGTAACTGAGGCACAGAGAAGTTAAGTGATTTGCCTAAAGTCACACAGCTGACAAGCGGCAGAGCCAGAATTAGAACCCAGAACCTCTGACTCCCAAGCCCGAGCTCTTTCCACTAAGCCACGCTGAATATGTTTGATTGATATAGTATCTAAGGAAGGGAACTAGATGAATTTTCCAAATTCTCCAACCAGAAAGGGTGTTGTAGATCTTAACAGCAAGTACAGGAGGAGAGAGGTTACCTAATAATTATGGAATTTGTAAAGTTGCTTACTGTGTCCCATGCACTGAACTAAGCACTGCTATAAATTCAACATAATCAGATTGGACACAGTCCCTGACTCATACAGGGCTTACATGTTAGGTGGGAGTTTACAGTTTAAAGTTGAGAAAACAGAGGCTCGGAGAAGTTATGTGACTTGCCCAGGGTCACAGAGGATTCATGTGGTGAAGCCACAATTAGAACCCAGATCTCCTGAATCCCAAACTAGTGCTCATTCCACTATGTCATACTGCTTCTGTGTACTCTTTCGCAGAGCAGTAAGAGTGCTGATGTTGACTTGTTGCTGGAGCGCTGATGCTACATTTTTCCAAATTTCAGGAGTAGCAGGACTGCAGGGACTGAAACCCACTATCACTCTTCTTTGTTCTCGGGCCACTGTCAATATCAGGGTCCCAAAATGAGTCTTGGTGGGTTCCACTCTCTATGCTCTCTATCTCTGTCATAGTTTTATCTGTCCCTCCAGGTAAGGGACCAGGAGTAACTTCTGTTTGTGGTGTAACATCTCTCTATCATTTGGTATTGTTCAAGTCTCTGAACGGAGTGTGCCTAATGGTGATGGACAGATGAAATTCTGCAGTGGCTATATTTTAATGGTATGGGTCTTTTGAGATGAAAGACTGGAAAAATCAATTACCCTCTAGAAGGTAAGCTCGTTATGGACAGGGAACGTGTCTGCTAATTCTGTTGTATTCTCCCAAGGAGTTAGAATAGTGCTCTGCACATGGTAAGAGCTCAATCAGTATCACTGATTGATATAATAATCTCACACAGGGCATCGGAGCTTAAATTTGAAAGCTATGGCAATTTTTCTTTTTATTTGATCAACATCATTGAAATTGCGTTACTGCTCTGGGCTACAGGTCTTAATGCAGAGATTTGGCTGTCCACTGGTGATCTCGTTTTTGGATTTTCCATGCCCCTTACTTATTCTCCTCTGTCCTGTTGCTTATTAGTCACTCCAGGAAAGAGCCAAGTGCAGAAGAAGGGTACACAACCTTAATCAGCCCATTTGTTTTCCTTGTTATCTGCTCTAGAAATTCTTTATGGGGAGAAGCTAAAAAAGATTTGGATAATCTGAGTTGTTTGAGCTGCATTATCTTGTGCTTCTTTATGATAAATAATTGATAATTGGCTGAAAAACTGTCAGTTGGATTATCCAGTTAAATTTTTCCAATGCCTCACCTTCCCACCCTTACCTGCACAAAGCCCTATAAGACACTTTGGGCTCATCCGTTAGCCCGGAACTAACCACATGATATCAAACTACTTTCCCGTTGCTCAGCAATAGAAAGGAAAACCAAAATAATTTACCTTATTATACCAGTCTTCTTTATGCCTTTTGCTCATAAATAAGTACACATGACAATTATGTTAAAAAAGCATTAACTTTGTGATAGTGTGACTAGAAGCAGTAGTATCTGTCATTCATATGTCACTCTGGTGTGATGACCCCAAAACAGTTTGCTGATGTTAAAGATTAATAATAATAGTAATGATGGTATTTGTTAAGCACTTACTATGTGCCAGGCACTGTTCTAAGAGCTAGGGTGGATTCAAGCAAATTGGGTTGGACACAGTCCCAGTCCCGTATGGGGCTCACATCTCAATTCCCCATTTTACAGATGAAGTAACTGAGGCCCAGAGAAGTAAAGTGACTTGCCCAGGGTCATCCAGCAGATAACTGTCTCTATATGTTGTCAACTTGTACTTCCCAATCGCTTCCTACAGTGCTCTGCACACAGTAAGTGCTCAATAAATATGGTTGAATGAATGAATGAATGAAAAGTGGCAGAGCAGAGATTAGAACCCACGACCTTTTGAATTCCAGGCCCATGATCTATCTGTTACACCATGATACTACTCGAAGGTTCTCACGATAACTTGGAGTTTTGTAGGAGTGGGGTTGTTAATGCTTCTCTTCAGGGCTGGAACTACTGAGAAGATGTCCCAATTCCCGGGCAGGAGATTTTGAGATTCACTTGGGTAAACATCCTTTCTGAATTGGCTGCTCTTTGTCTGGCTGATCAGTTGACAGCTTTACAGTTCCATGAATATCCAGCTCACCCTTAGCTTCTCTTTCTTTTCCATCCTGATATGGGAACCATATAGAGTACCCTAGGAGAGATCTGCTTTCAGCAGAAGGATCTCTCTCCCCCTCTTTTGCGTGTATTTCTGGTGTTTTTCTTCACTCGTTCTTATGGATTTTAGTTGATCCCCGTGTCCTCTTGGATTTAATGCCATGTTTTGGGATGTTAAAATGTTTCGAATTTGAGAACAAATTATTGAAGTTTCAGTTTTTCTATGTTGGTGACAGCCCCACTTAAAGCAGGGATGCTTCATTGAGACTGAGAGCAGAAGTAAGGAAAATTTCGATCTCTGTGAGGCATACCCATGGAGAGAGACTATTCGATTGGAAATATCAACACAGAATTTCAAGTAAAAATAATTGAATATGACGCCCAGTAATTGTTTCCTAAATTGTCATCCCTTTAGGTTACAGGCTTTGGATAATGTTGATAATTATTGCTCTGGGGTGATCTTGGCCCACTTTCTTGTTGACTTGGGGCCACGCTGGGGGCAAAATTTAATTGATCATATCTTTTACCTTTTAGGCAGGAATCATGTCTACTAACTCTGTTGTACTTTTTCAAGTAGTGTAGTGCTCTGTACACATAAGAGCTCAGTAAATATGACTGATTGTTTGATTGACTTTGAACAACCAGGATGATTAGCCTATTGCCCTCAAATACCCAGCTCACCCTTAGCCTTTCTTTTTTTTTCCATCCTTATTTGGGAACCACATAGAGTACCCTAGGAGAGATCTGCTTGCAGAAACCAGAAGGATCTCTCTCCCCATCTTTTGCATGTATTTTTGGTGTTTTTCTTCACTTATTCTTTTGGATTTTAAGTGACTGAAATATACAATGCTTAGTATATTTTATTTTCCCTGGACTTGGTAGCAACTTCCCCTAGCATACCCTGGGTATTTACAGAAGGATGTCAGATACTGCGATCCTCCAAAAAGAAGTTGACATTTCTCTCATTTTCAATTTTATTTTATTGACCCTTTTCTCAAGCATTTGGATTCCTGCTCAGGTTTTTCTGTAATTTCAGCAAATTAATCAATAGTTTTGCATCCAACTAAAATTACTACAAGAGTTCCTTTCCCAATATTAGCCACACACTCCTTGCAACTGTCTTCATACAAGACATAAGCAATGCCATTACCGGTGCAATGCAATGGTCCATGCAGCCTGATAAATATGTATTAAGTGAGTTGGGAGTGGGTCAGAAATGGATGAGTTCAGAAGTGGAGGTGGGAGAAAAGGAAAGGGGTGAAGGGCATTAGATCTAGGAGAAACATTCACTTATTCCACCCCTGCCACCTGTTTTTACCTGGAAACTCCAGAAAAGACCCAATCAATCAATTAATTGTATTTATTGAGCACTTACTATGTCCAGAGCATTGTACTAAGTGCATGGGAGAGTACAATATAACACTGTAACTGAGTTGGTACATTCCCTGCCCACAATGAGCTTACAGTCTAGAGGAGGAGGTAGACATTAATGTATATATATATAAATTACGGATGTGTTCATAAGTACTGAGGGAGGGGTGAATAAAGGGAGTAAACCAGGGCAACACAGAAGGGATTGGGAGAAGAGAAAATGAGGTCTTAGGGAAGCCCTGACAGATAGCTACAGACATCCTCAATCTGGGAGCCCAGAGCTTGTACAAGCCTGGATCATGGACACAGGGTTAAAACAACTCCATCCCCAGGACTTGCTGGTTTTGTTGGGACAGAGATTTGTAAGCAGTGGATATTGCCCTCACCAGTTTCCTCTCTATCTGACACCCTCTCATTGCCTGAACGATATGCCCATCTCAGCCTGAATATTTTATATTTAATTCTATTTTTTTGAGGACACAAATATGTCCCTGGAATGACCCGGCTAAATCAGAGCATCTAGCCACTTTAATCCAGCCCAGGGTTCTGTCTCCATCAGTGACATTAGAGTGGTTGAAGGAGCAGTGTGATGATTGCCCTCCTTGACATTCAAAAGATGAATAAACCCTCTTTCCTGTTCTTTATAATCCCCTCAAATTTTCCCTCCTTGATCTTGTGGATGGCCACTCTCCTTTACTATCCTGAAGAAAGTTTTTCAATTGAGTTTTCCTGCTGCCTTATTTGCAGCTGCTCCCCGGCCCCCACCCAGCCATCTCAGCAATGCTGTCATTGCTTAGAGAGAGTGGATGGATGATTGCTAAGAATGTGCATTTTGATATAATTCTGAGGAAAGTGCCTCCCCTTCAACATCAATGCTTTCCTGCTTCAAGTTTCAGCAGTCTAGATAAGTGCTTGTCTAGATAAGTCTCGTTCAAGCTCTCATCCTATCCCGTCTGGACTACTGCATCAGCCTTCTCTCTGATCTCCCATCCTCGTGTCTCTCCCCACTTCAATCCATACTTCATGCTGCTGCTCAGATTGTCTTTGTCCAGAAACGCTCTGAGCATGTTACTCCCCTCCTCAAAAATCTCCAATGGCTACCAATCAATCTGCGCATCAGGCAGAAACTCCTCACCCTGGGTTTCAAGGCTCTCCATCCCCTCGCCCCCTCCTACCTCACCTCCCTTCTCTCCTTCTGCAGCCCACCCCACACCCTCCGCTCCTCTGCCGCTAATCTCCTCACCGGGCCTCGTTCTCGCCTGTCCCGCCATCGACCCCCGGCCCACGTCATCCCCCGGGCCTGGAATGCCCTCCCTCTGCTCATCTGCCAAGCTAGCTCTCTTCCTCCCTTCAAGGCCCTACTGAGAGCTCACCTCCTCCAGGAGGCCTTCCCAGACTGAGCCCCTTCCTTCCTCTCCCCCTCATCCCCCTCTCCATCCCCCCCATTTTACCTCCTTCCCTTCCCCACAGCACCTGTATATATGTTTGTACATATTTGTTACTCTATTTATTTATTTATTTATTTTACTTGTACATATCTATTCTATTTATTTTATTTTGTTAGTATGTTTGGTTTTGTTCTCTGTCTCCCCCTTTTAGACTGTGAGCCCACTGTTGGGTAGGGACTGTCTCTATATGTTGCCAACTTGTACTTCCCAAGCTCTGAGTACAGTGCTCTGCACACAGTAAGCGCTCAATAAATACGATTGATGATGATGATGATGATGATGCTTAGTACAGTGCTCTGCACACAGTAAGCGCTCAATAAATACAATTGAATGAGCAAGACTTTTGAGAAGTAAGTTCAAGGGAATTGAATAATCAAGAAGACTTAACTATTGCTTGTACCTCTTTTTTTTCAAATAGGTCTCAAAGCAGAGCTATATCTGTATGAGAGCACTGATGTTTTTAAAAATACCTGGGTATATTTTTGTGGTAGCTATAATTCTATTTGTTCTGATGATTTTGACACCTGTCTACGTGTTTTGTTTTGTTGTCTGTCTCCCTCTTTTAGACTGTGAGCCCGTTGTTGGGTAGGGACCATCACTATATGTTGCTGACTTGTACTTCCCAAATGCTCAGCACAGTGCACTATACACAGTAAGCGCTCAATAAATATGAATAAATGAATGAATGAAGAGCAGAGGAGCTTAGTGGGAAGAGCAGGGGATTTAAAGCCAAGGGATTTGGGTTCTAGTCACAGCTTGGTCACTCTCTTGCTGAGTGACCTTGGGCAAGTCACACATCTTCTCTCTGCCTGTTTCCTCATCTGAAAAATGGGAATAACATAATGATAATAATGATGGTATTAAGTGCTTAATATGTGGTGAGCACTGTTCTAAGTGCTGGGGTGGATATAAGGTCATCAGGTTGTCCCTCGTGGGGTCATAGTCTTAATCCCCATTTTACAGATGAGGTACTAATAATAATTATAATAACGGCATTTATTAAGTGCTTACTATGTGCAAAGCACTGTTCTAAGTGCTAGGGAGGTTAAAAGGTGATCAGGTTGTCCCATGGAGGGCTCACAGTCTTAATCCCCATTTTACAGATGAGGTAACTGAGGCCCAGAGAAGTTAAGTGACTTGCCCAAAGTCACACAGCTGACAGCTGGAGGGGCTGGGATTTGAACCCATGACTTCTGACTCCAAAGCCCGTGCTTTTTCCACTGAGCCACACTGCTTTGCTTGCTCTCCCTTTCCTTTAGGCACTGAGCCCCATTTTCTTGGGACAGGGACTGTGTCTGATCTGATTCTTGTATCTCAATTTTCAGCCCAACACCTGGTACTAAATAAATGCCACTTAAAGAGTCCCACATAAGAGCCATCCTTTTCAGTTTCCCCCACTTTCTGTATTTCTTATTATATTCAGATGACATTTGCAAACCTTTTGAGGATAACAATAATATCTTCTAGTTCGAATTTATTCTCCCACTGGTTTAGGACAGTGTTCTGCACACATATGCTTAATAAATATTATTGGTAGTGCTTTGTAAAATGATTATGGTTAAATGACCATGCTAAATGGGGAATATGCACTAAATTTAATTTATCTCCTTTAAAAACAGGGAACATAGCTACCAATTCTGTTGTGTTGTACTCTCCCAAGCATTTAGTACAGTGGTCTGCACACTGTAAGAACTAAAATACCATTGATTTTAAAATAGAAATGCAATCTAGAGAATGCGTGCCCTGCACACAGTAAGTGCTCAATAAATACGATTGAGTGAATGAATTAGATTTGTTAATTGGAAATTCATGACTATATTGGTAACTGATGATCCTGTTTCCATAGTATAGTGTAGCCATTAGAGTTATGCCATTCCAAGCCCAGAATCTTGTGGTTCACTGTGGTCTAGGGACAAGAAAAATAATTCAAAAATAATAACGTGATTCCAAAGGCCTGATCCCTAGTGGGGAGAGGCAACAGTGGTGAGGATTCAAGGACATTAGTAACAATAAAATAGCTTTAATATATGGTAGAAATGCCCAAATACTGACAAGCACTGCAGCGTGACCTAATGGATAGAGCATGGGCCTAGGAGTTGGAAGAACCTGTGTTCTAATCCTGGCTCCATCATTTGTCTGCTGTGTGACCATGGGCAAATCACTTAGCTGCTCTGTGCCTCAGCTGCCTCATCTGTAAAGTGGGGATAAGACTCAGAAGCCTCATATGGGGTAGGACCTGTGTCCAATCTGGTTAGCTTACTATCTATCCCAGCGCTTAGTACAGTGCCTGGTACTTAGAAAGCCCTTAGTATTATTACTTTTCCTCCTAGCAGGTAGAAAAGATTGAGCTTGTAGAAGGGTATATGATGTGAGGCTTTGGGATATGAAGGAAAATGGAAAGCTTGAAAGGGAAATATCCTCCATGTCAGTGGGATCCCATTTTTGGGCTCCATGCATGGGAGTCTATTAGGTTCATCTCCTTTGGGCTGTCTTGGACATCTTTACTTATCTCTCTGGTAAATTCTTCCTCATTAAGCCTTCTGACAGATTCTTCTGTTCCTACAGTTAGGTCTTCTGGAGTATTTATGATTGCTTTACATAGGAAATTCCTATTTTTGATTCTAAACTAGTTGGAGGAAGGGACCATTTCTCCATGTTATATAAAATCTTAAAAGTTTCTATTTGATATAAATATCTGCTGTTCAGATTCAAAGATGTTGCTTCTGGCAGTGATAAGTATCCATCTGGTTGACAAGAGTGGTGTGACTGGTTCCTTCTTTATTGTCCAGGTCTAAAGATGGTTGCGTGCAAATCGGTATTTCTAGCATGCTATTCTACATGTTGGTGTCATGATCTCTTGATTGTCCAGGTCTAAAGATGGTCGCTTGCAAATCGGTATTTCTAGCATGCTATTCTACTTGTTGGTGTCATGATCTCTTGAAACCCTGGAACTAAAATATGATTCCATTCTTGACTCTTGTTTTTTTTTTTTTTTTGTGGTTGTCTCTAGCAACTAGTCACATGTGAAGTTGTGCTTCACTGAGCCTTTGAGGTGTTTTTTCTCATCTCCTATTTCAAATTATACAGTACATGCTGGATGCCATTATGGAAAATCACCTCTCTTTGACAACCTGAACCTTTCATTTCTCTGTTTCTTGCATGTTTTGGGCAGGAACCAAGTCTGCTAATTCTGTTGTATGCACTCTCCCAAGCACTTAGTATAGTGTTCTGTACATGGAAAAAGTTCAATAAATACCATTGTTTGATGGATTAATTGCAGCTGGTAACCAGCTTCTTCTGTAGCACCGATATGACCAGTGAAGAGTGAGAGAGCAGGACTATGTTGTGGATCCTATATTTTTTTTTGCTCATCTTAGTAACACACATCTCTCTTTTTTATAACTAACATGAGCCAATACTGAATCTTGTTTATCCTGAGATAACTTTGGAATCATATTGGTTAGAGCACAGACCCGGAAGTCAGAAGGTCATGGGTTCTAATTTTGGCCCCTCCACTTGTCTGCTGGGTGACCTTAGGCAAGTCACTTTACTTTTCTGGGCCTTAGTTAACTCATCTGTAAAATGGGGATGAAAACTGTGAGCCCCACATGGGGCAGGGACTGTGTCCAAACCAATTTGCTTGAATCCACACTTAGTACAATTCCTGACACATAATAAGTGCTTTACAAATACCATTATTATTGTTATTATTATTCATTTCACCAACTCAGCCAGTTATCATGTATCTTCTACTGTTTTTAATATATGTGTCTATGTGTGTGTGTATAAACTAACACCCTCCCATGTTTATATACACATTTTATGTATACACATTACACATATATCAACCTAGAAGGATGTTAGGTTTTGTTTACATAGAATAAAAGAAAATAGAAAATGGACCTTTAAAAGCCTCAAATGTTTCTGGCCAATCAGTAGTTTTCCTTCTGTTCCCCATGAAGAGCAGCAAGGGCAAGATTTGGCCCAGGGCAGCTTCAGAGAGGAAGCTGAGGGGAACCACCTCAGAAAAGGTGGTGGAGAACAGGCAGATTAAACCAAAGACCCATCTCTTATTGAGGCAGCTTCCTTATTACTGCCTCCACACAAGAATCCTTCAGCCTTTATATCTTCAACCAATTCTTCCGTGTTAGAAAGGGCCAAATGAGGAAGGCCATCTGCTTTAGTTATTTCCTTTCCTTTCTACTTTCTAGCATTGTTCCCCTCAACTTCGACAGGGCCAATTGTAGACTAGAAGGAACACTCTTGCTGTGTTTGTGAAATTGGTGTTCACACTCAGAGTTGATGGTGAAGTTACTGCCCAAGGCTATAAAAATAAGCTCAAGAAACTGTGGAATAATGACATGTCCTTTCACCTGAGGAATGCCTTTTGATGTGAATCTATAACCCCTAAAGCCCTTGCGTGGCAGATGGAAGTAAAGTGATTATAACCACTCCAAAGATTTGATAAAACACATTGGTTGGTAGTGGAGGGTTAATATGGGCAGTAGAGAGCCCAGAGCACAGAGAACCACTTTGGCATGAAACCAGGATTCCCTCTTAATAATAATAGTGGTATTTGTTAGGTACTTACTATATGCCAAGCAGTGAATGAATGAATGAACTAAGCCATAGGATAAATACAATATAGGCAGTCTGAACAGCTCCTGTTACATGTGGGGCTCAAATCTAAAGGGGAGCTTTATCTTATCCCCCATTTCTACAGATGAGGAAACTGAGACTCAGAGAAATTAAGTGACTTGCCCAAAGTCCAAACAGCAGGCAAGTGGCAGAGCCAGAATTAGAACCCAGGACTCCTGGCTCTCTTTCCTCTAGACCTCATTACTCTTCTTGAGTATAGGTTCTGTGCATCAATTGGTAGTATCTATTAAGCACATACTGCGTGCAGAGCACTGTACTAAGTGCTTGGGAAAATCCAGTGCAACAGAGATGGTAAATGTAATCCCTGCCTACAAGGGCCTTAGAAAAAAAGTTAAAAAAAAACAGAACCTGCCATGGTAAACCAAAAACTGCTGTTTGCCTGATATACAACATGGGAGGGCAGGGAATGTGTCTGTTTATTTCTACATTATACTCTTCCAAGCACTTAGTACAGTGCTCTGCACACAGTAGTTGCTCAATAAATGCAATTGAATGAAACAGGCTGTGGATCACATATCAATCAATCATATTTCTTGAGTGCTTACTGTGTACAGAGCACTATATAACACGCTTGATAGAGTACAATACAACAGAGTTGGCAGACAAGTTCCTTACCCACAAAGAGCTTACAGTCTAGAGTCCTGGCCATGCTTGTGTCCATGGATAGCAAGTCGCTTTCACAAATCTTGCCTTTGAACCTGAAGGGTGCCTATATTCCCCTTATTTGATAGATAAATTAAGTTGTGGCCTCATGTGTTAACATCTTTCAACCTTGTACATAAAGAGCCATACCTACTCCATTCAGCAGATGATTTTATTTTCCATCATTTCACCCCGTGACTGCAATGGTGAAACATGTGGCATTGTTTCTGTGAACTACCATGTGCTTTTCCCTCATGGGGTGTCATTCTGTTTGTTTCTCACTTTGTCTCTTTATCCAAGTCATTTTGAATTTTAAGTCTGCTTTGGAATGTGTTGGGCAGCTTGGTGCCATCTGCAGATTTAATGAGCCTGGTTTCTGTTCCACCATGCAGGCCATTGATGAAAATGTTAAATAGGAGCGAATCCAGGATTGACCCCGACTCAGAACACCACGTGTAATCCCTGAGATTTTACAATGAAATTTGCTAGTAATCATTATGGAAACATAAAATAATAACACTAGAAAAATCCATGAAGTCCATCTGATTTAATTTCCTGTGTCCAGGAAGAAGCATGACAAAGCCTTGTGGGACAGTTGGATGTTTTTTTTCTCTATCCTATTTATTTTATTTTGTTAGTATGGTTGGTTTTGTTCTCTGTCTCCCCCTTTTAGACTGTGAGCCCACTGTTGGGTAGGGACTGTCTCTATATGTTGCCAATTTGTACTTCCCAAGCGCTTAGTACAGTGCTCTGCACATAGTAAGCGCTCAATAAATACGATTGATTGATTGATAGTACATTCCAGTGTTTGATCACCTTTATAGTCAAGAAGATCTTCCTTATGTTCTGTACATCATTCAGCACTTAGAACAGTGCTTTGCACATAGTAAGCGCTTAACAAATACCATTAGTATTATTACTGTTATTATTACTGATTTTAAGGTGAACCAATTTCCTCTTGTTTGTGCTCACTGGACATGGAAAACCACAGGTTGGCATCCTCCACATTAAAGACCTTTTATAGACCTGAAGGCAGCTACTAAGTAATCTGTTAGCCTTCAATAAGTTAATCAGTGGCATTTATCGAGCACTTGTGCAGAGCACTGTACTAAGTCCTTGGGAAGGTACAATACAATAGAGTAGGTAGATATGGTCCCTGCCGACAAGGAGTATATTGTAAGATAAATAATCCCAATTGCTTTAACCTTTTCTCATGGGAACTATCCTCTCAGAGTCACACCTGGAGAGTTTTCAGTATCCTACCAGTCTCAGCTATGGGAGGAAGAGTCAAGCAGAGTCCTATCCATTACATTCCTAACTTGGGCAGTGGCTAGTGAGTGGAAGGCAATCTGCTACGAGTCAAAACTCACTTGTGCTGGGCAGTAGCGGCAAGGGAGAATGTTGAGGGTGGAGACCCAAGTTGTGTGGAAGGAGGCAATGGTAAACCACTTCTGGATTTTTACCAAGAAAACTCTGTGGAAACACTACCAGAACAATTGCAGATAGAGGTGGGGCGTTCTGAGGGAGATGTATCCATGGTGTCGCTATGGGTCGGCAACTACCCGACGGCACAGGACAAGACAGGGAAACTACATTTTTGCCCCTTGGACCTTTTTCTTTATAGGACTGTATGGGCCCTCTTTTGTCTAATACTAAGTGTCATACTAAGCACTTGGAAAGTACAATAGGATTAATAGAAATGATTATTGCTCTTTGTGACAAAATGCTCAATGTCTGAACAATTCAGGGTTTAGTTAATAGATGACTTCCTAATCCTTGCATGTTACTCTAGCTACTACATTCCTGTATTGTGTTAGCTTAACTTCTAGTTCACTATGGCCCTAATTTCTCTTCCTACAGAATATTCCCCATTCTATCTTTTGTGAAGATTTCTTTTGATTAGCAAGTGTGCCATCCTGCTTTTGTCTCTGTTGGCTCTATTTAGGTTTTGCAGAACTGACTTTCCAATTTCTGTTAGTTTTGATTTTTTTCCCCTTATTTTCAAAATACTGCCAACTCCTCCCAATTTAGCATCATCACCATACGGTCCCTTTTTTCATCCAGGTTAACAATAGAGATATTGAATCAATAACTCATATTGAGTGCTTTCTATGTGCAGAGCACTGTATTAAATGCTCGGGAGAGTAGAATGTAATAGAGTTGGTAAACACATTTCCCTAATCACAAAGAGCTTATGGTCTAGAGAGGGATGCAGATATTGATATAGATCAATAATATTGATAATATCCATAGTAATATAGATAATATAGAAAAAGAAGCAGCTTGGCCTAGGGTGAAGCAATGTGGCCTAATGGACAGAGCTTGGGTTTGGGAATCAGAAGGACCTGGTTTCTAATCCCAACTCTGCCACTTGTCTGCTGGGTGACCTTGGGCAAGTCACTTAACTTCTCTGTGCCTCAGTTCCCTCACCTACAAAGTGGGGATTAAGACTGTGAGCCACGTGACTGTCAGGGGCTGTGTACAGTCTGATTATTTTGTATCTTACCCCATTGCTTAGTACTGTGCCTGGCACATAGTAAGCCCTTAACCGGTACCATAAAAAAAATTAGGGATGTGTATGTGGGGCCGAGCAAGGGAAAATAATTTGTCATAGGACATATCCTTGTAGATATGTCAGCTAAGGTGGATATGGAACCATTTCTGGACTACCATTTGGAAGCAAATGTCCCGGAGACCAGGGATGCAACCTACTCACACTATTTTCCTAGCTTCTTAACGAGAGTGTTTTGAGAAAAGCATCTCTTTTGCTTTCATTGTCTCCAAAGCCTGTCATTCTATTGTAGAGGAAGATTAAATTGTGACATAATTTGCTTAATCAGTCAGTGGTGTTTATTGAGTACTTACTATGTGCAAAGCACTCTATTAAGCATTTGGGAGAGTACAATACAACCGTATTAGCAGATACTTTCCCTGCCTATAACCAGCTTGCAATCTAGAGTCAACATAAAGTCATATCAGTTGCTGTCTAGATATCTGCAAACTAATTGTTGGATAATTTGTTTTGGAATCTTTCCAGATCTAGATGCTAACATAACTGGTCTAGTCTGTAATCCCAGACTAACTTCCCCCCTCCTGCCCCTTTTTCTTTCATTTCTTAGGCCTCTATAGCTGAATTCTCAAAAATAATAGTTACTGGCTAAGCAATACATCTGCCAATCGTGTACCAATCTATGGCACAACACCAGTCAGTACTGAGTTGAAAATATCCAGTTTTAAAAATATACCTCTAATTGTTTCCAACTGCTAATTAAATACGGGATTTGCCCTGGCCAACCTTACACATTTGACCTTTTTTTGTAAAGAATGAAGTGGAAAAAACAATTTAAAATCTCTGTTCAATTAGAATCATCTTTGCAGCTTTCCCTTCTTGTGAATAGAAGGGAGCAACATTTTCCCTGTCCTTCCTCTTTTGATTAATATAATTAAAGCAGTTTTTGTTTCCTTTTGTCTTGGACTAATTGCATTTCCTTTTCACTTCTCACTTCTCTAATCTTGTCCCTATGTCATTGGGTTATCTGGCATTTATTCCACTTTTTGTAGCTTTCTCATTTTTTCCTTCAGGTAACTTAAAAGGTCTTGGTTTAGCAACTTGGCATCTTACTATTGCCCTTCATGTGCCAACTAAAATATTTCTTTAAATTTAAATAACACTTGCATTCATCCACAGGTCAGTTCTATCATTTTTCTCATTTTATCTGCACACTGCGGTGGGAGGGGTGGGCAGGAACAGAGTGGGAAAGTGTCTTTATGAGGCACTACAGCAGGCCAGTAGCAGAGCTGGGACTAGAATCTAGTGCTCCTGACTTCACAAATCACGCCTTGACCTCTTCATTATGCTGTCTGTGTAAACATCGCTATAACATATGTATTCTTGATCCTTTAGATCATTTTTTTGAAGACCAATGAGTTTATTGGATACCTTTGTTTTCTAGACTTTCTTTTTGACCTGTCTTTAAAATTTGCTTTCCCCAAAGTCCTTTTTCTCTTTCTTCCTGACTTCTCTCTTTCCTTAAGATCTGAAGTGTGATCACACTATGACTACTATTTCTCCTAGTCCATTCTATTTTTATGTCAGTCTCCCCCTGTAGACTGTAAACTGTTAGAGGGCAGAGATCATCTCTACCAGCTTCAAGTCTGTCCATCACCTCGCCCCCTCCTACCTCACCTCCCTTCACTCCTTCTGCAGCCCAGCCCGCTCACTTCTCTCCTCTACTGCTACTTTCCTCACTGTGCCTCATTCTCGCCTGTCCTGCCGTCGACCCCTGGCCCACATCCTACCTCTGGCCTGGGATGCCCTCCCTCCACACATCCACTGAACTATCTCTCTTCCTCCCTTCAAAGGCCTTCCCAGACAGAGACCCCCCCTTTTTCCTCTCCTCCCCCCATTATCCCTCCTCCATCTGCCCTACCCTCTTCCCCTCTCAACTGCACTTGTATATATTTGTACATATCTATTACTCAATTTATTTTATTTGTACATATTTATTACTCTATTTTATTTGTACATATTTACTACTCAATTTATGTTAACAGTGATGTGTATATAGCTATACTTCTTTTTATTATGATGATATTGACACCTGTCTACTTGTTTTGTTGTCTGTCTCCCCCTTCTAGACTGTGAGCCCGTTGTTCAGTAGGGATGTCTCTATATGTTGCCTATTTGTACTTCCCAAGTGCTTAGTACAGTGCTCTGCACACTGTAAGCACTCAATACAATTGAATGAATGAATGAACTCGAACAACTAATGGTATTTATTGAGCATTGGGAGAGTGCAATATTACATAGTTGGTAGAATGTTTCCCAAGCACTTAGTAGAGTGTTATGGACATAGGTTATTATCAAGTGCTGTGGACTCGTTTCCAAATCGTAGCAACTCTATGGATATATTTTCTCCAGAACGTCCTGTAGCACTCAATAAATGCTATTGATTGATTATTACTGCTTCCACACAAGAATCCTTCCGCCTGTATATCTTCAACCAATTCTTCCGTGTTAGAAAGGACCAAATGGGGAAGTCCATCTGCTTTAGTTATTTCCTTTCCTTTCTACTTTCTAGCATTGGTTTCTCCAGTGGCTAGTGCACACTACTCTGGGAACCAGAAGACCTGAACTCTATATCTGGCTTTGCCTGTAGCTGGCTAATGGGGCTAACGTGGACAAAGACCTATAAAGATAACAATGTGCTTGCACCCCTTTCTTCCTACTTTATCATTGTACTCCTGTAACATGACTGGCAAGACTGGGAGTGTGTGTGGGACACTACACAAACGACTAGCACTACAATCAATTCTTCTTTGCACGTTCTCTGTCCTGAAGCTTCAGGACCAAGTCTCCTCCATCCTTTTTTATCGGAAACTAAATTTCACTAGAATACTGCCTTCAGTGGAGTTTTCAAAACCTGGGTGACTATCCAACTGTTTGAAAATCCAGCTACTTGTTGTATTGTTGTACTGTTGTTGTATTGAAAATCCAGCTACTTGTTGGACTGGTGTAAGAACAGGAAGGTAATCCTCTTCAACCTGCCATTTTACTTACATTTTTTTTTTTTTTGCCATCCGTGATCGAACAAACCTATCATTTTGTCCAAGAAGGGGATTGTTTTTATGGAACCCATTCTTCATAAAGTGAAGATATTTATCATGCTTTTATCCCATTTTGTTGTAGGTTGGCTTTTTCCACAGTTAGCACTCAGTAAAATCCATTGGTTGAATTCTATTTAAAATTCTATTTATTTTGATGGTATTGACACCTCTGTACTTGTTTTGTTTTATTGTCTGTCTCCCCCTTCTAGACTGTGAGCCTGTTGTTGGGTAGGGACCATCTCTATATGTTGCCGATTTGTACTTCTCAAGCCCTTAGTACAGTGCTCTGTACACAGTAAGCGCTTAATAAATACGATTGAATGAATGAATGAAATTGAAATATTAATTCAGCTTTTTTTTGAGGTATCATTAGTAAATTTAGTGGTCTTTTGCAGGGGTGGAAAACTGCCTGACTCTGGAAGCTGCATATGGTCATCTTCAGAAGTTGAAGAGAACCAATGCAAGCGCAAGATTTGGGAATGAGGAGAGGGAGATGGAGGTCAGGTGAGAAATTGGTGTGTTGAGGTGTGGGTAACTATCTTTTTGTGTGTATGTGAAGATGAGGAAGTGTGAATTTGGAGCTATGTTTTGGTGAGCTTTGGAGTAGTGGTCTGTAGGATTCAAGAAATGAGTGTGGTTGGTATCTGGGGGTACCCCGTGACCAGGAACTATCAACTGGTGGAAGAGAAATGTCAAACAGATACTTCCTAGGAGTCTCCCTGACAGGGATGAGAGTAAAAGTTGCTTCAAGTCAGAAGTGGATTAGTACAGTGCTCTGCACACATTAAGCACTCAATAAATATGATTGAATGAATGAACTGGATTGGGGTCCACGATATTTGAAGGAACAGACATGTGTGTGCGTGTGCATGTGCGTGTGTGTGTAACGGGGGGGGCGGTGAACCATTTTTCACTGAGGTGACAGCAAGACTGTGGCTGATTCTGCAGCCTGGTATGGATGAGTGAAATACCAATGGTCCTGGTGGTGGCAAGCTGCATGCCCCATCTAGGTGACTTAAATAGCAGGCGGGATAGGAACACAGGCTAACTGTTCTCCGCCTTGACCCAGGAGTTGTCTACTTCCCGCCTGGAGCCACGCTAGCTCTCTGAGGGAGATGACAGCATTACTGATGCCCCCCGGCCCCCTGGCTTCCTTGCACACTACAGCGTGATATCTGTACCATGGCCTCAGAGGATGCTGGTGGCTAAGTTGTTTCTGTGGTACACATGCCAGCTAGGGCAGCCCAGCCCCCATGCCATCGTGGAAATATAAGGAGAAAAAAATATCTGCTCTGAAATCATTCAGGTCAGATTGGGAACACCTGTCATCTCCTGGTTCTCCTCTTATCTCTCTGGCTGTTCATTCTCAGTCTTCTTCATGGACTCCTCCTCTGCCTTCCACCCCCCAACTGTGGGGGTCCCTCAAGGTTCAGTTCTGGATCCCCTTCTATTCTCCATCTACACTCACTCCCTCGAAGAACTCATTCACTCCTGTGGCTTCAACTACACTCTCTCTGCAGACAATACCCAAATCTACATCTCCTCCCCTGATCTCTCTCCTTCTCTCCAGGCTCACATCTCCTCCTGTCTTCAAGATGTCTCTACTTGGATGTCCTCCCATCATTTCAAACTTAACATGTCCAAAACAGAGCTCTTTATCTTCCCACCCGAACCCTGTCCTCTCTCTGCCTTTCCCATCACTGTAGACAGCACCACCATCCTTCCTGTCTCACAACCCATAACGTTGCTCTCGACTCCTCTCTCTAATTCAATTCTTATAGTCATTCTGTCATCAAATCCTGTCAGTCCCACCTTCACAACATTGCTAAATCCACCCTTTCCTCTCCATCCAAACTGTTACCACATTATTACAATCACCCATCCTGTCCCACTAGTACTGCATCAACCTCCTTGCTGACCTCCCAACCTTCTGCCTCTCCCCACTCCAGTCTATACTTCACTCCACTGCCCGGATCATCTTTCTACAAAATCATTCAGGATATGTCACCTGCCTCCTCAGAAATTCCCAGCGGTTGCCTGTCCACCTTCATATCAAACAAAAACTCCTCATCATTGGGTTTAAAGCACGCCATCACCTTTCCCCTTACTACGGCACTTTGCTCCTCTAGTGCTAACTCATTCATTCATTCACTCAATTGCTTTTATTGAGTGTTTGTGGTGTGCAGAGCACTGTACTAAGTGCTTGGAAAGTGCAATACAGCAATAAAGAGAGACAATCCTGCCCACAACAGATTTACCATCTAGAGAGAGAGAGACAGACTTCAAAACAAGTAATGAGGCATCAATATAAATAAATAGAATTACAGCTATATACATATATACATAGTGCTGTGGGGTGGGAAGGTGGGGAAGAGCAAAGGGAGTGAGTCGAGGTGACGTGGAAGGGAGGCAGAGCCGAGGAAAGGGGGCATAGCCTGGGAAGGCTTCTTGGAGGAGGTGCACCTTCAGTAAGGCTTTGAAGAGTTGAAGTGTGATTGTTTGGTGAATTGGTGGAGGGAGGGTGTTCCAGGCCTGAGGTAGGATGGGGTCAGGGGTCGGCAGTGAGAAAGGTGAGAATGAGGCACAGTGAGAAAGTTAGCACCAGAGGAGCAGAGTGTGAAGACTGGGATGTAGAAAGAGAGAAGGGAGGTGAGGTAAGAAGGGGCAAGGTGTTGGAGAGCTTTGAAACCAATAATGAGGAGTTTTTGATTGACAGGGAGATTGATAGGCAACCAGAGGAGATTTTTTCAGGAGAGGGGTGACATGCCCTGAACGTTTCTGTAGAAAGATAATCTGGGAAGCGGAGTGAAGTGTGGATTTAAGTGGGGAGAGGCAGGACGTTGGGAGGTCAGGAAGGAGCCTGATGCAGTAATCTAGTCGGTATAGGATGAGTGATTCCTTATCTTCTCACTATGCCTAAATCTTGCCCGTCTCACCACCAACCCCTGGCCCACATCCTGTCTCTGGTCTGGAATACCTTCCCTCCACAAATCCGACAGACAGTTACTCTCCCCCCCTTCAAAACCTTATTGAAGGCACATCTCTTCCCAGAGGCCTTCTCAGACTAAGCCCCACTTTTCCTAATTCATTCATTCATTCATTCATTCAATCATATTTACTGAGCGCCTACTAAGTGCAGAGCACTGTACTAAGTGCTTGGAAAATACAATTCAGCAACAAATAGAGACAACCGCTGCCCACAGCGGGTTCACATCTCCCACTCCCTTCTGCGTCACCCTGACTTGCTCCCTTTGCTCTTCCTCTGCCTCCCAGCCCCACAGCATTTATGTACATATCTATAATTTTATTTACATTATTGCCGTCTGTCTCCCTGCCTTTAGACTGTGAGCTCATTTTGGTCAGGGAATGTGTCTATTTATTGTTATACTTTCCCAAGTGTTGGATATAGTGCTCTGCGCACAGTAAGGGCTTAATAAATACAATTGAATAAATGAATTAATGAATGATTGGAAATCTTTTACCTGGGCCATGCGCCACAACATTCCATTTTATTTCCCTCTGAATAAAAAAAAAACCCCAAAACACCATCATCAGATTGTCACTCCACCAACTCTCCCCATCTTACATATCATTCCTCTTCATCTGATAATCGTCAGCTTGATCTCTTCATTCCTCCCAGGCCAATCTTCTAGATGTGCCTCACACTTGTCCCTCCAGCTACCATCTCCTTAGGCTGTGAGTCCATTGATGGGTAGGGACCGTCTCCATATGTTGCCAACTTGTACTTCCCAAGCACTTAGTACAGTGCTCTGCACATAGTAAGTGCTTAATAAATACGATTGAATGAATGAAAGTTGTCCCACCAGCCAAGAACCACTCATCCCCAATCTAGACCACAGCCATCCTCACCTTCAAAACTCTCTTAAAATCCCACGATCTCCAATAAGCCTTTTCTGATTAACTCCCAATTCCCTAATACATCAACCACCTCCATATCTTACATATTTATTGATTTGTTCCCTCCATCAGCACTTATGTACATGTGTATGATCTACTGTGTGGTATATTTATTCTGATTACCTCTTTGTAAATAGGTTTGTATCTCTCTATCATTAGGATGCAGGCTCCCTTGGGCAGGGAACGTTTGTTGAAATTCTGCTGTTCCTTCCCAAGTAGCTGGAGTGCACTAGTATAGTACAGTGCACTAGTGCTAGAGAAGCACTAGCTCACTGGCTTAGAGAAGCAGCGTGGCTCAGTGGAAAGAGCATGGGCTTGAGAGTCAGAGGTCATGGGTTCTAATCCTGCTCTGTCACTTGTCAACTGTGTGACTTTGGGCAAGTCACATAACTTCTCTGTGCCTCATTTACCTCATCTGTAAAATTTGGATTAAGAATGTGAGCCCCACGTGGGACAACCTGATCACCTTGTATCCCTCCAGTGCTTAGAACCGTGCTTTGCACATAGTAAATGCTTAACAAATACCATTATTATTATTATTATTATTACTACATTTATATTTAGACTGTTAGCTCATTGTGGGCAGGGAATGTATCTGTTATATTGTGCTCTTCCAAGTGCTTAGTACAGTGCTCTGAACACAGTAAACACTCAAACACAACTGAGTGACTAGTATGTACATTGCACCTAGTAATAATACCCTAACTACTACTTTTACTACCAGTGACATTACCAGCACTTAGAACAGTGCTTTGCACATAGTAAGCGCTTAATAAATGCCATTATTATTATTATTATTACCTACAAGAGGGCAAAGAGATTTAACGATTTGAGGAACACAGGGAAGCCACGGTTATGTCATTTCTTTTTCGATCTGTGATTTTCCTTTATTCATGTTTTTCTCAACCGTTTAGTTAGCTGGTTATCTCTCTATGAGGATTACCTGTTCGATAACTAAGGAGTGAGGTGCTAAGTGCTGAACAGAAAATTTTTACCATTAGATTTAAAGCACTCAATTGGCTCTCCCTCTCCTACCTTACCTCTCAGATCTCTTACCATAACCCCGCTCACAAAATCCGCTCCTCTAACACCGCCTTCTCACTGTACTTTGGTCTCGTGTTTCTCTCCACTGACCCCTTGCCCACATCCTCTCTCTGGCCTGTAATTCCCCCACCCTTCATATGCGACATCTCACCACACATCATCCAAACCCTACTAAAATCACACCTACAAAACCCTCACTACCTTGTCTAAGCCCTCCCTGCTGCATTGCTTGTGCACTTTGGTCGGTTCCCCATGAGCACTTTGATAATAATAATAATAATTATGGCATTTATTAAGCAAAGCACTGTTCTAAGTGCTGGGGAGGTTACAAGGTGATCACGTTGTCCCATGGGGGGGCTCACAGTCTTAATCCCCGTTTTACAGATGAGGTAACTGAGGCACAGAGAAGTTAAGTGACTTGCCCAAAGTCACACAGCTGACAATTGGAGGAGCTGGGACTTGAACCCATGACCTCTGACTCCAAAGCCTGTGCACTTTCCACTGAGCCATGCTGTTTCCCCTATGTTCACCCATTCCCCAGCCCCACAGCACTTATGTACATATCTATCTGTTATTATTATTTTTTCAATGAATGTTTTCCCTCTACTCTGTAAGCACCTTGTGAGTGGGGATTGTCTATACCTACTCTCTTATTTTGTATGCTTCCAAGAGCTTAATATAGTGCTCTGAACACAATAAGCACTCAAGAAGTACCATTGATTTAAGTGTAACCTTTTGGGAAACTGCAGGAAAAATTTCTAATAACAAAACAGGGAAGTTCACGGTTAATATCATCGGATTTTAAGTAATAATAATTGCGGTATTTATTAAGCGCTTACTATGTGCAAAGCACTGTTCTAAGCGCTGGGGGCATACAAGGTGATCAGGTTGTCCCACGTGGGGCTCACAGTCAATCCCCATTTTACAGATGAGGTAACTGAGGCCCAGAGAAGTTAAGTGACTTGCCCAAAGTTACACAGCTGACAATTGGCGGAGCCAGAATTTGAACCCATGACCTCTGACTCCAAAGCCCGTGCTCTTTCCACTGAGCCACGCTGCTTCTCTTCAAACAAAATGCCAAGCAAGACTGTCCTGCCTCACAGTGAGCAGAAGCACATTCCCACGTCTGCTCACAAATAGCACCCAGAACGGTGGAAATTAATAATTACAATAATAATTATGGTATTTAAGTGCTTACTAAGTGCCAGGCACTGTACTAAGCGTTGGGGTCTATACAAGCAAATTGGGTTGGACACAGTCCCTGACCCATGTGGGGCTCACAGCCTCAATCCCCATTTTACAGATGAGGTAACTGAGGCACGAAAAAGTGAAGCGGCTTGCCCAAGCTTATGCAGCAGACAAGGGGCAGAGGTAGGATTAGAATCAGTGACCTTCTGACTCCCAGGTATGTCTCGAATTAAAGCTGTTCTCCCTGCCTTTGAGTATGGTTATCATGGTTTCCTTTCTTTGACTCTTCCCCTCCGACCATGTCACCCTCGAGACCAGGTAGGGGGGTTTATTGGCTGGAATGCCTTGCTTTCCCACACCCCAATACCAGTTTCCAAGTGGTTGCCATAGCAGCAGGAAATACTCTCCAGTTGCTCTTTTGAAGTAAACGAAATATCATTCCTCCCCGTTTTTCCCCCCCTTCTTCCTTCTTTTCTCAACATTCCTTTAATGGACACAGTCTCTAATATTGTTGCCTTGACCCTTGTCTATGCCTTTTGGCTTCCTAATTAAAACTTCAGTGACAATTTATGATAGATACTTGCTTAATGACAGCCCAAGAAGTTCCTTTCCTGACTCCGATATGCACAAGGTTTCTAAATTCCCGTTCGTCTAAGTTGATATGTGGAATTCTTCATCACAGAAAAGAAATGTAGTCTAAACAGTTTATTTGTAGTTCACACAATCTTTCTAATACTGATCTTTCTTCAACATAAGCATAGTAATATTAGGTAAAATGCTGAGCATCTTTTAAGTATCCATCAAACTTAAATGAACATCTGGAACTATTTGGACTAACTAAAAGTAAAATAAATGCCATTGCATATTATGCCATACTTTTTTTTATTTTAAAAAGGAAATTGAAAACACACCACTTTAAGAAAGGCTTGACATTGAACTGGATATTGAAATGGTATCAGTAAAGTATTTATATTTTCCATACTTTGTTCCATACATCAGTCGGCCTTGATGCATTAGATTTGGATGTTTGCCATGTAAATTGAAATGTTACCATATATGAAAGACTATCTTGTTTAAAAATGGCCTAAATCATTTAGGATAAAGGAAGTGAAGTCAATCCATTTGAAAACACATTTTTTTTTCCCTGCTTCTTTCATATAGTTTTTTTTATAACTTTTAACTCCTCTTATACACCAGTGCTTTCCTAAGCCGATGAATTATTTTGCCACCTAGGTTTATCCTAAAAATTGAACATAGCACAGGACATAGCCTCATCAACAAAAACAACAAAAATCATATTAGAAATGACATAATTTCAAGTTGATTTTACTGTAATCTCTAATTTTAAAACTTAAGTGCTTCTGTGTTAAATCACAGCTCTTACTCTTTGCTATAAAGGTTCCAAGAATATATATATATTTCAAAATTTTTTAAAATAATCCAAAACAAATGCAATACATCTTTGCATACTTGAAGCACATTTTCTGAATTTATCTTAAATCTCTTTCTGTACCAGAGGGTTGGTTTTTTTTTGTGAGTATGGATTAGGGCTGGCCCATTATTTCACCATCTATTTCCATCTTGGATTGATTGCATTGAACAGCACGGAATGAGGTACAGATGGCCCCACTTTGGTGAAGTTGTAGGACTCTTGGTAGACGCCCCATTTGATCTGAACTAAGCTAACCATCCCAAAATCTTGGCTAATATCAACATTCCAAACTATTAGGCATGTGTACCTGATTTAAAAAAAAACAAAAACCTGTGCTTGCTAGCCACTGGAGCTGCATTATTTACAAGAAAAAATTAAAAACACTTGAGAAGAGGTGGCGCTAATATTTTTGTGTAAATGTTAAGAATTTCTGGATGACAGTCATGTTAATACGCTAGCCAGAAACAGCAAAGTTTAAATTATGTTCATCCTGAAGTTACTTAAAAGGATCCTGGATTCATAAAATACATGGCTGGAAACCATGACCCAGGAGAGGGCTATATATAGCACAACTATAACGTCTGGTATTGTAAACAACAGGATGCGCACAAGTTTGGTTTGTTCAAGTCTTATTGGATCTATTTTTTAAAATCAAACAATTTAGAAAAAGGGTATTTCATTTGGGGAAATGATCACAAGGGTTTTTTTTTTTTGTCGGCTACTGCCAAATTGGAGGATAGAGACTATGCTTTCTCTCTGTAAAAGGTGCTTTCAACTGCAATAAAGAAAAAGCTGAAAGTTTGTGTTTCCCCTCGACCTCCTCTCGTGCCTCTCTCCTATTTATTTCCCTTTCTTTTTTCCTCCTTTCTGTATCTCTCTCTTAGTCCCTTCTTCCCCTCAGACCTTTTTCAATTTTCTGGCTTCTATTCCTGTCTCCTTTCTCTCCATCTGGCTTTCCTCCTTTTCTCACTGTCCCTTCTGTACCTCCTCTCTTCCTTACCCTTCTTAGTTTGCATCTCATCTCCCCACCCCCCATTTCCTTCCATCACTACCCTCTGTTTTCCCTTCCTCCCTTCGTTTCATTCCTCCTTCTGCTCCTCTTGCAGACTCTCTTCCATCCTTCTCCCCTCCGCCTTCTCCCCCACCCCCTTCCTTTTCCCTGTCTCCGTCTGTGCTCCCACGTGCTTCAAATCTGTGGATCTGGACTGCCTTCTCTAACAGTTCAATGTGAGTGTTAGCAGAATGAAAACCAGATGGACTAGCAGCTCCCACTGTTATCTCCCAACCAGCTCTGGCAAGCCTCCCCTTCTCCCTCCTTTCTTGGCTTGACAAAAATATTTGCCTTTATTTAGGAGGGTCTGTATTTGCTGCTGTACCTCTTCCCTCAGTTGCAACATAAGCTGAAAGCTATTTATTCCCTAGTTGCTGAGGTTGGTTGAGGTGAGTAGAGTGTGAGATGAATTTTACTGTTGAAGAAGCAATTAGCATTCTGAGCAGAGCTTCTATGGTTATTTATTTCGAATAAATGATTTGTTGTCATTGGTCGTTAAATGCTCAAGCCCAGAAATATGGAGACAAGTTTGCACAAATAGATAACAGAAGGAAAACATTTTTTTTTTTTTGCAATCAAGTCTTTACCACTACTTTCAAACACTTTCACCTGTCTATAGAGGCCTACAGTGTCTCTCAGGAAGCCTTTTGGGCTCTATTATAGGGTTATAGCAAGCATTAACTCTAGATCAGTAATCAACACTGAAAATCCTTTGTTCAGTGAGTATTTGCTGCTTTAAGCCTTTCATTACTCCTTCACCAATATTGTCTTCATTTCGGTTTCTCTTTTTTGTAAGACTTATTGAAAGTATTTAAAAGAAAAACAAATCTGTCAGGCAGCAAAAGGCTTAGAAATGGTAGCAATTTTGACTTTTTCTTATTTAGTAATCACAACTAAATCATCTTCATCATTTTCTTGTACATGAGAGTTCTACATAAGATCTAAAACAGCAGTATTAAAAGATATACATATATATAATTAGCATTCTTGGTTAGATTTTGTAAGCTCCTTGTGGGCAGAACATGTCTACTAACTGTTGTTTGGTCTTACTTGCTTAGTAAGGGCTCACTGAAAACCAGTGATGGATTGGTTTCCGAGGACAACAGATTGTTTCACATTTTTTGCCATCTTTTCTTTAGAAAGTATCTTAGTTTTTGATATTTTACCACTGAAAGGGCTTTCAAACTAATACCTATTTAAAGATGTCCAATTTAGAAAAGAGTTGTTTACATTGCATTGGCAAGAGCAAAATCGGACCAAAGGAAATAGTCATAAGTGTACTTTGAGGAAAAAAATATTTGAAATCTTAAGGGAAAAGTGATGCTATTTGGCAGAATGTAGTGAAAGACTTAAACGCTTGCTGAGCAGTATTTAGGGCATTAGGAATCAGGGAAGTACCTTTAACTCTGTTGATGATAACCACACCGGCATTTTCAAATTTTCCTCTCAGGAGGGGCTAAAAATAGATAAAAATGAGCTAAATACTAATAGCAAATTCCAGGTGTTTCAAGTTCTATTTCATTCACTTTCTTAATTAGAACTATCCAAAAGGTTTCTTTTGTACTTTTATTTTCCAAGCAATAAGGGCCTCCACATTCTTCTCTGCCTCAGTATATGAGATTCTGAATTGAAACAGTACTGCCAGACTCTCATAATAAACCATGCAAATGCATGATTACTGAATAAACAAAAGCTAGCCTTCATTATGCGGCATATGGTATTGATGATTCTAGAATCAAACAAGAAAAAAAGACTGGAATAATATGTCCAGGAGATGGGTAGTGTTTAACTTGTTCTATCGAGTGGTTCTAAAAACAAAAGATGGAAACAGCGAGCAGGTGGCCTCAGGAATAGTCAGAAAGCCGACTGTCTCCTGCCAATCTCTCACCTATACAACCACACATCAGATTTTCCTTCTTTCTGAGTTGTCATAAGGGGATTCATTACCAACCTTCTTCTTCTATTCATTCTTCTCTTGCTAATGTGGAAGTTTTCAAGTGAAGTTGTGTTCATGCATGCAATGCTGCTACTAAGGCAGCATCTGCCCCATGCCAACAGTAAATAAAAACAGAAGACGGTACAACCCGATTACAAATGAAGGCCTCCCATCCGTGATGCACCTTAATTGAAGGTTTGGTGATGCAATCCTGAACTTGCAAGCTGAAGTCAGTGCATATAATTTAACTATGTAAAGTGCTGAGACCATTCTGTTCATGGTGGATCTTTGTGCTGCTATTGTTGTTGTTGTTTTTATCCTACTTGAAGGAACTGTAAACCTTGGAGAAATCAAACATGTTCCTTGTGGTGTTTTACAGATCGTACTGAGAAGCACTCCACAATGCCAGACTCACCTGTGGATGTGAAGACACAATCCAGGCTGACGCCTCCAACGATGCCACCTCCTCCCACATCCCAGGGAGCCCCCAGAACCAGTTCATTCACACCCACAACGTGTAATTAGATTCATGTCTCCTTTCATTCTGGGTGTATTTCTGTGTGTGCTTTTTCCCAGGGTGAAAATTTCTGTCAGCTCAATATGTGGAGAGAAAGTTAGTGCATATTTGTTTGGTTATGGTCCAGTTTTAATAGGTGCTCCTTTTGGAATACTTTTCCATTGGTCTAGGGTGATAAAATTGAGGAAATATACCTGTGAGTGGTTACTCACTTCCTGTTGACAAGGGCATAACTGATTCTTTTGAACAAATTATGCAGTACGCAAATGTTCCTTTATTGGTTTAAGTTTTTTTCACTGGACTAAGGTGCAGTTCTTTAAAGGTGACTTCTGATCTCCTATTCCCTCCCTATCCCTTCAGATTGTAATAAATAACGATGAAACCAGCATTTCCTTATGTTAGACTCCTCCACATATAGGAAACATGATCAGTAGTGAATTTGAAAACTCACTGAAGTAAATAGCATCATCCTTCTAGTTTGGAATCTGACAGACTTCTATTAAGCTCCTACTCAGTGCCAATCAACTCCTGCTCTATCTAATCGGTGGAACATATTTGTTTTCTGTGTTACCTGAGGAAATGGTACTCCATTTTGTCAGTCAAGAAAGTTCCTATTTTTCAGAATGAATTCCTAGTGAGGATAGTAGGAAACTTCATTTAACACAACCTCCAAGTCCTAAGGACTATTTTAATCAAAGATTTGTGAAGATAACAAATTATTCTGCATTACAAATAATGCTACGTGTTGAACAAGTGTAACGAAAACTGTACGAGTAAAGAATAGCTATAAAAGGCAGAAGGTTTATTACTATTTCTAGAATCAAAGGGCTGGAGGGGTTTGGCACTTTACATAGCCCAGGCTGTTTATATCATGTCACACTATCTTTTAAAAGGCTTTTTAAACTTACAGGGAGCTTGATGCCTTGAATAAGGCCAAGTTGTAATACTGTCAACTTGTTTGATTTTTAGTTTGCTGTTATCCAGTGCCACAGCACTATGCGAATGTCTAGTGTGAGCTAAGTTTAGTAGTCATTCCCAGGCAAGTTAATGAGAAGCCTTGGAATGTTGGGAGTTTTAAAAATTCATAGCTTTATAAATGGTTTTCTCACTGAGGAAAAGTGGAGAATTTTTTGTGTGATTTATCTACCATATTAAAGGGCAATAATTAAGCAGGGTGAGCTATTTAAGCTTTAGTTGTGGCCATATCATAAGGATATTTGCTCTGGAGCTAGAATCATAAATATGCTAAAATGACGATTTTACATTTAGTGTTGAGTTTGGCTTGCCGTAACCTATTAAGTTACCATTCAGTCACCACTTAGACAATCGAAACAGTCACAATTCACCTCTGCTAGTAGCCTTTCTAGCAAGGCCTTAAGGAAATTACATGAACTTTCAAATGTGTTTTCTTAGAAGCGAATCGCCACAAAATGGGCATGAAGCCATGGTGTTCTGTCTTGCTACCTTGAATTGGTTGTCACTTCTCAACTTCTAAAAATATGTCCTTGATTAATGTCACATCCATTATACTTCTTTGTGCGAAATTTTCATCTTTCTTGCAGAACTGGATAAGAATTGTGTGGAAGAGAAGCTAGCCCTCTAATTGGGTGGTATAAGGTTAAAACTTGAAAGTCCTGTTTTTATAAACACAGCTGTCAGTTGTGTGTACAAAACATGATTAAAAATGTTTAGTGATAAATTTAGTCTCAACAAATGTACATTTCTCTAAGGGAACAGTTTAGAAAGGAATATACTTGTTATATTGATATAAGCCTATGACAAAAGGCTGACATCCAAATGCTGTTTGTTTCATGTTGAAGCGTTTCAGGTGGTTGGCATATGTGCAAATGGGAGTGAAGGCTGTCCTAGTTACAGCAGACTCCTTTTATGATCAGCTTCTGTGCAGAATTCAAGAAGTAAGGAATAATCGACTCTCTTAATTGGTCTTAATTCTATCATTAACTGTGAAGCCATAAATATTTTATGTCAGAACCTTGTCAGTGCCATAAGATTAACTAGGGGTCAAGAACATCATATTTCACTGTGATTGGCTTAACGCAGAATTTTATTTTTTATTCTGCTTCGTATCCTTCCTTGACAGTAACGAATGGTACAAGCCATTCCCCTACAGCATTGAATGGGGCCCCGTCTCCACCCAACGGTTTCAGCAATGGGCCTTCCTCTTCCTCCTCTTCCTCCTTGGCAAATCAGCAGTTACCACCGGCCTGCGGAGCCAGGCAACTCAGCAAGTTGAAGAGATTCCTTACTACACTGCAGCAGTTTGGCAATGACATTTCACCAGAGATTGGCGAGAGAGTTCGCACCCTTGTACTAGGCCTGGTGGTAAGTAAAAAGAACATCAAATTTTTCTTTAATGAAAAATGAAGTTTTCGTTTGCCCATAATGATGAGGGAGTAATAAATGCTTCTTAGCTGCATGTATCTACGTTTCTTGATAAAGGAAACCTATACTATAGATAAGGACAGATGCTTGTGAGGAACCCAAAATTTCAGCATGGCCTAGCAGTTAGAGCACACAGGTTTGGGAGTCAGAAGGACCTGGATTCTAATTCCAGTCCTGCCACTTGTCTATTATGTGACCTTGTGCAAGTCATTTAACCCCTCTGTGCCTCAGTTACCTCACCTGTAAAATGGTGATTAAGAGTGTGCACCCCATGTGGGACAGGGACTCTGTCCAACATGAGTACTTTGTATCTTACAGAGAAGCAGCGTAGCTCAGTGGAAAGAGCCCGGACTCGGGAGTCAGAGGTCATGGGTTCTAATCCCGACTAGGCCACATGTCTGCTGTGTGACCTTGGGCAAGTCACTTCACTTCTCTGAGTCTCAGTTTCCTCATCTGTAAAATGGGGGTGAAGACTGTGAGCCCCACATGGGACAACCTAATCACCTTGCATCCCCCCCAGCAATTAGAACAGTGCTTTGCACATAGCAAGTGCTTAACAAATGCCATCATTATTATTATTATTTTCTATCCCAGTGCTTGGCACATAGTAAGTGCCTAAAAATACCATTTAAAAGAAAAACCTTTGCTTAGCTGGAAAATGGGAATTATCCCACTTTACATAGAGAGTAATGAGAAATAAGACATTTTTCTACCAGGTCACTTTACGGGTGGTGATGGTGGGGAAAGACACTTAAGTGGTCTACCTCCAGGTCTAGGTCCCTACCCTCCCTCTCCCAGTAGGGCTGGATTCATTAAATCTCATTCCTCACAATGAGGATCAAAGTCCAAACAAGAAGATGATGTTTATTATTTACTTATATGAGTTCCCCATCGAGTTTGGAAGTGAGATATTAAAGAAAAAATAATCTAGAATGAGTACAACAAAAATCACTCAGAAACCACTAATGAAATATTGACAATAAGTATTTTGGTCGATATAGGACATTTAAAGATGTTTGAGCATTATTCACTACCTCACGTTTCCTCGCTGTTGCCATGGAAGTTGGGAAGGAGATGTGAACAGTCTGTCCCCTTAGAAGTTTTTTAAGATCATCCCTTATTTAGTGACAGAACTACAATTTGAATGCTGATCTTTTCACTGGTCTGCATGCCTCCTTGGTATTCATTCATTCATTCATTCATTCAATCGTATTTATTGAGCACTTACTGTGTGCAGAGCACCGTACTAAGCGCTTGGGAAGTACAAGTTGGCAACAGATAGAGATGGCCCCTACCCAACAACAGGCTCACAGTCTAGAAGGGGGAGACAGACAAAAAACAAAACACGTAGACGAGTGTCAAAACCATATAATATCCACTAGGCCATGCTGCGTTCAGTTTGAAAAAAAAATGAGTAACATATGTATAAACCATTTATGGAACATAAATGAGAAGCAGCATGGCCTAGTGGATAGAGCATGGGCCTGGGAATAGGAAGGACATAGGTTATAATTCCACCTCTGCCACATCTGTTGTGTGACCTTGGACAAGTCACTTAAATGGTCTGTGTTGTTACTTCATTGGTAAAATGAGAATTAAGACAGTGAGCCCCATATGGGACATGGACCGTGTTTGACCAGATTAGTTTGTATCTACTCCAGTGCTTAGCACCGTGCCTGGTACATAGTAAGTGCTTAACAAATACCATTAAAAAAAAGAGTTCAGCGAGGCACGAAACTTTCCAACTGAATGCACACATTTTAGGATCTTTAGGAAAAAAGAGGACTTCTTTTCCCCGGTTTATCCAGAGTGTCTGAGGTACACATGAGGAGTGGGAATTTTAAGCTAGAGTTAATTCAGCATATATAAGAATCAGGTCTAAAGTAAACTCTCTTACAAGAATCAGAAAATTTGCCTGTCTACAGCAGGTGAATTTCAGTGTTTATGGGTCTATTGTTAAGATGTAATTTTGATTTAGTTTTGAACCCAAAGGAATTAGCCAAAAATAAAATTCAGTTATATAGGTGCCGGCCTCATCATGAGTTTGTGCCCTGATAGAAGAACACTTGGAGAGAAATGGAGCAGAATTTAGAGTGGAAACTTGGATAAAGATATGATGACACCAGGTGATGACACTGGCACGTCCAAGATGCCATAAACTATGGGCTACAGTTGCTTCTTCTGGCTCTTTAAATGAACTATTTTGAAAGCATTGCCATTTTGTATGAATATCTCCCTCAAGTTGAGTCTTTATCTTCAATTGTCAAAGAAGCAGTGTGGTCAGAGAAGCAGAGTGGGCTACAGGAAAGAGTGTAGGTCTGGAAGCCAGAGAATGTGGATTCTAATCCCAGCTCTGCCACTTGGTATATGTGTGACTTTGGGAAAATCACTTAAATTCTCTGTGCCTCAGTTTCCTCATCTGAAAAATAGGGATTCAATACCTGTTCCCCTGCTATTTATTCTATGAGCCCAGTGTGGGAAAGAGACTGTCTGAGCTAATTATCTACTATTTCAGGGCAAGGCACATAGTAAGCGCTTAAAAATTATTATTATTGTCACTGTTATCACTGTTATTATCCTGGGGACAAACATGCGCTTGAATGAATTTGGGTTAGTTTGACCAGTGACTATTAACACAAGGATGGGAAAAGACATAATCATTCAATATTTGTGGGCCCGAAAAGTATGGAAATGGGCAAGAGTA